>NW_024100677.1:0-405000 GCF_016545835.1 Crotalus tigris
TATGTTTCCTGGTAAAATACATGGGAAAATCCCATTGGAGAAAAATTCCATTTAGGGTTAGGGTTACGTCACCGTGAACTCCTAGAGCAAAATGAACATCGACAACAAACTCGGAGTGCTTGGGTATGGTTAGAAGGGCACTGACTTTTCTAGGCTGCCCTCTGTATCTTTCCTGGTAAAATACATGGGAAAATCCCATTGGAGGAAAATTCCAATTAGGGTTAGGGTTACGTCACCATGAACTCCTAGAGCAAGATGGACTTCGCCAACAAACTCGGAGTGCTTGGGTATGGTTAGGAGGGCACTGACTTTTCTAGGCTGCCCTATCTATGTTTCCTGGTAAAATACATGGGAAAATCTCATTGGAGGAAAATTCCACTTAGGGTTAGGGTTACGTCACCGTGAACTTTTAGAGCAAAATGGACATCGCCAACAAACTCGGAGTGCTTGGGTATGGTTAGGAGGGCACTGACTTTTCTAGGCTGCCCTTTCTATGTTTCCTGGTAAAATACATGGAAAAATCCCATTGTAGGAAAATTCCACTTAGGGTTAGGGTTACGTCACCGTGAACTCCTAGAGCAAAATGGACATCGCCAACAAACTCGGAGTGCTTGTGTATGGTTAGGAGGGCACTGAGTTTTCTAGGGTGCCCTATGTATGTTTCCTGGTAAAATACATGGGAAAATCCCATTGGAGGAAAATTCTGTCAGAATACAGCTGGAAGGGACCTCGGAAGTTTTCTAGTCCAGCCGCCTGCTGAAGCAGGAGACCCTAAGTGGAATTTTCCTCCAATGGGCCCTATTAATAAGGTGTTAATACCATTAATAAAGGTAGAGTATACCGTCATTTTAAAATGCCATTAAAAAGGTTTATTTCTTTTTTTGTTGTTGTTAATTGCGAAGTCGTGTCCGACCCATTGCGACCCCATGGACAACGTTCCTCCAGGTCTTCCTGTCCTCTACCATCTTCTGGAGTCCATTTAAGTTCACACCTACTGCTTCAGTGACTCCATCCAACCACCTCATTCTCTGTCGTCCCCTTCTTCTATTGCCCTCAATCTTTCCCAGCATTAGGCGCTTCTCCAGTGAGTCCTTCCTTCTCATTAGGTGGCCAAAGTATTTGAGTTTCAACTTCAGGATCTGGCCTTCTAAAGAGCAGTCGGGGTTGATCTCTTCTAGGACTGACCGGTTTGAACGCCTTGCAGTCCAAGGGATTCGCAGGAGTCTTCTCCAGCACCATAGTTCGAAGGCCTCAATTCTTCGGCGCTCAGCCTTTCTTACGGTCCAACTTTCACAGCCATACATTGCAGCTGGGCAAACCATGGCCTGGATTATACGCACTTTTGTTGGCAGGGTGATGTCTCTGCTTTTTAGTACGCTCTCTAGATTTGCCATAGCTTTCCTTCCCAGGAGCAAGCGTCTTTTAATTTCTTGGCTGCAGTCCCCATCTGAGGTGATCTTGGAGCCCAGAAAAATAAAATCTGTCACCACCTCCATTTGTTCCCTATCTATTTGCCAGGAATTGAGTGGGCCCGATGCCATGATTTTGATTTTCTTAATGTTGAGTTTCAAGCCAACTTTTGCACTCTCCTTCTTCACCCGCATCAAGAGGCTCCTTAGTTCCTCTTCACTTTCTGCCCTTAGAGTGGTATCATCTGCATATCTTAGGTTGTTGATATTTCTCCCGGCAATCTTAATTCAAACTTTTGTTTCATCTAGCCCTGCCTTTCTCATGATGTGCTCTGCATATAAGTTAAATAGGCAGGGCGACAGTATACAGCCTTGCCGGACTCCTTTTCCAATTTTGAACCCATCAGTGGTTCCGTGTCCAGTTCTCACTGTTGCTTCTTGACCTGCATATAGGTTTCTCAAGAGACAAATAAGATGGTCTGGTATTCCCATCTCTTTAAGAACTTGCCACAATTTGTTATGATCCACACAATGAAAGGCTTTAGCGTAGTCAATGAAGCAGAAGTAGATATTTTTCTGAAACTCCCTAGCTTTCTCCATGATCCAGTCGTATCGCACTTCCCTGTGTTACACCTTAAGAGGTTGCTCCTAAAAGTGCACCCCGCTCGCCCCTTCAAGCAAACCCAGATGTTTTTATTCAAGCATAGTTTTGTTTGTCCTGCACTTCTTTTTCTTTAAGGAGATCGTACGTATGTAGATTTGTATTTAGGTTTGGTGTTTCTAAACTATATTTCTTAGAGATACCTATGTATTAATATAAGCGCAATATCAAATATCTATTTCAAATATTGTGTATTTTTATTACGAAAGGATCAATATAAAAATAAATGTAGTTTATTTTGAAAAAGTATATAACCTATCGTTCCCTTATAGCACGGGTAGGCAACCCAAAACACTCAAAGAGCCACTTGGACCCGTTTCCCACCAAAAACAAAACACCGGGAGCCGCAAAATCCTTTTGATATCTAAAATGAAGATAACACTGCATATATCCTTTTTTACCTTTATTATAGGTGTGTGTGTGTTTGTGTGTGTGTGTGTGTGTGTGTATGTGTGTGTGTGTATGTATGTATACACACACACATATATATACACATACATACACATACACATACATGTAAAAAAAGGATATATGCACTGTTATCTTCATTTTAGATGTCAAAAGGGTCTCTCTCTCTCTCTGTCTCTGTCTCTGTCTCTCCCTCCCTCTCTATCTGCCCTTGGTCTGCCTGCCACTCCTCTTCCCCCACTCTTTTTCTTTCTCTCTCTCTCTTTCCTCTCTCTCTCTCTCCCTCCCTCCCTCTCTCTCTCTCTTTCTCTCTCTCCTATCTGCTGCTCACCTGGAAAGCTTCAAGCTGTTGTCCAACAAGATCAGGGTAGGCAACCTCGTCTCTTTTATGACTCATGGACTTCAACTCCCAGAATTCCTGAGTCAGCCTAGCTGGGCTAGCTAGCTCTCTCCTGCCCTTCCTGCTTCCTGCAGAGAAGCAGCAAAGGGAGGAGCTCCGTCCAGAAAGCTTTTCAGCTCCTCACACTGTGAGTGCAATCTTTTACACACACACACACACACACACACACACACACACAGAGAGAGAGAGAGAGAGAGAGAGAGAGAGAGAGAGAGAAGCAGGGAAGCGCAATTGCCTCTCTGTCTCTGTCTCTCTCTGCAAAGGCAGAGGAGGCTGGGAGCCACCGGGGAAGGTTCAAAGAGCCGCATGCGGCTCCGGAGCCGCAGGTTGCCGACCTGTGACCTATACCATTTCAGACAAGTGACTGTCTTGTCTCTTCTTAAAAATCTCCAGTGATGAAGCGCCCATGATTTCTGAAGGCAAGCTTTTCCACTGGTTAATTGTCCTCACTGTCAGGAAGTTTCTCCTTAATTCCAGGTTGCTTCACTCTTTGATTAGTTTCCAACCATTGTTTCTGGTCCTGCCCTCTGGTGCTTTGGAGAATAGTTTGACCGTCTCTTATACTGGAATACTGCTATCATATTTGACCCCTCAAATACTGGAATACTGCTATCATATCACCCCTATTTCTTCTTTTCTTTAGACTAGCCAAACACAAGTCCTGCAGCCGTTCTTCATATGTTTTCGTCTCCAGGCCTTTGATCATCTTAGTTGCTCTTCTCTGAACTTTTTCCAAGGTCTCAACATCTTTTTTGTAGTATGCAATATTCCAGGTGTGGTCTTACTAAGGTTTTATAAAGCGGTACTAATACTTCGCATGATCTTGATTCTATGCCTCTGTTTATACAACCCAGGATTGTATTAGCTTTTTTGGTTGCTGCTGCACACTGCTGGTTCATGGTTAAGTGATCGTCCACTAGGACTCCGAGGTCCCTCTCACAATGACTGTTTTTGAGCCAGGTGACATCTAATCTGTACTTATTTCTTTGATTTTTGCTGCCTAAATGTAAAATTTTGCTTTTCTCCACATTAAAACTCATTTTGTTGGATAGGGCCCATTGTTCAAGTTTGTCAAGATCTTTTTGGATCCTGAGCTTGTCTTCTGAGGGGTTGGCTATTCCTGCCAGTTTGTTGTCATCTGCAAATTTGATGAGTTCCCCTTCTATTTCCTCACCCAAGTCATTAATGAATATTGAATATTGAAGAGTACTGGGCCTAATACGGAGCCTTGTGGTACCCCGCTGCTTACTTTTCTCCATGTGCATGTAGTACCATTGAGGACTACTCGCTGAGTACGATTTGTCAGCCAGCTACAGATCCATCTGATGGTGTTGTTGTCTATCCCACCTTTTTCTACCTTACTAAGCAGCAGATTGTGGTCTACTTTGTCAAGTGCCTTACTGAAGTCTAAGTATATTATGTCCACAGCATTTCGCTGGTCTACTAATTTAGTCACTTTATCAAAAAATGAAATAAGATTTGTTTGGCATGATCTGTTTTTGACAAACCTGTGCTGGCTACTGGTTATAACTTTGTTTGCTTTGTTTGCAGATCTGTTTTTGATTGTCTTTTTCAAGATCTTCCCAGGTATTAATGTTAGACTGATTGGTCTGTAGTTTCCTGGGTCTGATTTCTTTCCTTTCTTGAAGATGGAAACCACATCAGTACTTCCCCGGTGCTCCAGGATTTTTGAAAGATATGGTATAATGATTCTGAGATAACATCTGCCAGCTCCTTCAGAACTCTGGGATGTAATCTGTCAGGTCCCAGTGATTTATATTCATCAAGGTCGGATAGGTATTCTCTTACCATTTCCTTGCTTATTTTAATTTTTGTTTCTAGTTTGTCGTTTGCAGTAATTTCTTTTGGTGTGAAGATTGATGCAAAGAATGAATTAAGCAGCTCTGCTTTCTTTCTACTGCCTGTTACTTCCTTGCCATCTTCTCTCTTTAGTGGACCTACAGTTTCCTTGACTTTTTTCTTGTTATTAATATGTTGAAACTTTTATTATTGTCCTTGATTTCTATTGCAAGTCTTTGTTCATTCTGAGCTTTTGTTTTCCTGACTTCATCTTGGCATGTTCTGGCTGTCTGCTGATAATCAGCCTTAATTATGTGTCCCTCTTTCCATGTTTTGTACTTGTCCTTTTTGTCTTTTAGTTTGTCAGAGAGAGCTTTGTGCAGCCATGCTGGTTTCTTCTTGAATTTCTTGTTTTTCTTTTTCAGTGGAATCACACTGGACTGGGCCCCTATGATCATACTCCTCAGAGTTTCCCATTCTTCTTGGGTTGTTTTCCCCTTTAGGATTTTCGTCTATGGGATCTTTCCTAGGTTCTATCTGAGTTTGTTAAAATCAGCTCTTTTGAAGTTTAAGACTCTGGTTGGATTATTTTCTATAGTTTGTGTTTGCATTATATTGATTTCAGCATGATGTGGTCACTTTCACCCAAGGTTCCAGCAACTTCAACTCCCTCTATCACTTCTTCTCGATTAGTAAGGATTAGATCCAGTATAGCTTTACTTCTAGTTCCCTCCTCTATCTTTTGGATGATAAAGTTGTTGGCTAGGTTGGTTAAGAATTTGTTTGATCTCCCACTCACTGCAGAATTTGATATCTGGATAGTTGAAGTCTCCCATTACTACTGTGGTATGCTTCCTACATCTCGGCCACATCTTTGATTTTTGCTCCAGGGAGACAAAACTAGTTTGTATGTCTGGTCTGCAGATGGCTGATTCTGTTCCTTTGAGGATAGAATCTTCTATTACTAACACTTGCCTTCCTTTTTAGGGGGGTGCAGTCTGGGGTGCAGACCTACCATTTCAGGGAAAAACGTCTTCCTCTCTAGAGATATTTCCCCAATCACTAAACCTTCTGATTTGTCAGAATTCAGTTTTAATTCTTTCTTTAAAACTCAGTTTTAATTTCACCAATGTCAGCCCTTCAAGGTCAGGAAACAGAAAAAAATATGTTTACTTTATTAACATAGACTATAATAACAGAAACTTGAAAGCCTGCTAGCATTTTCTGTCCTTCCTCTTTATACCAAAGAGTAAAGGTAGTAAACACAATCTTGGATTTCTTTCTCAACTTTCCTGTTTTACCAGACTAAGCTCATGTTCTACTAACAGTTGCCACATATTTTCTCCAAGTTAATCTCTGTACTCCTCTTATATTGAGCCCATTATCCAGTCCAAGTAGGAATAAACTGAGGAGCTTGGCACACTCGGTGATGAAGGGAAGGCAAACTAAATTTGTGTTCTGTCCCAGCCTATGTGAGTCCTTGTTAATTCACAAGGACAAATCCCTCTTTTAACAAGTAGGCTGGAAATGCAGGGAAAACAAACCTTTTTTTATTAATTAGGTACAGACCTGCAAAATGTCCCAAAAGCAAAGGCAAACAAAACACGATGCAAATGTAGAATTGTCCAAGGCAAACAAAACACGATGCAAATGGAGAATTGTCCACAAGCAAGGCAAACAAAACAGGATTCCATGAAACTTGAGTCCTTTGCAAACAGTTGCCTTCAGCAACCAGCACCGCCCACACCTTCCCTTTTTATTATGCAGCCCCAAGGCGTGACTTCTCAATGCCTTCTTCTCCTCTCTTGGAGTTACCCCATTGCCTCCCTCTGTCCTGCTCTTGTTGCCTGTCTGTTTTTGCGAGCGTCTATAATGTCTTACAGCTGTGAGTCCTCAGAGTCTGACTCAGCTTTCCTGCACAGCTGAGTCTCCACCTGAGCACGATTGGAGGGGCCAGGCTCTTCATCCAATTGTAAGTCCTGGAACTCATGAGAGCCTTCCTCGAACTCTGATGGCTCTCCAGGCCCCTCCTCCTCCTCCTCTTGATTCCCAGGACTCAGCTGCCGGGTCCAGTGGCTGGCACGGACTCACAATACTTTGTCATCAGTATAAAGGTATCACCCAGCCCCATAATTCCTGATGATAAATATCCAATGTCTTCATACAAATGTTAAATAGAATGGGCAACACAGTTAGCAAGTAATACAAGTTTTGTGATCATTACAACATAGAGGAAGGGTACAAAATGCATCCTACTACCAGTAGTGCTAAAACACAGCAACCATTAGATGCAATGGTGTTTGTTCTGTCCAGTGAATGAAAACAACCAAAATGATGGTTGCAAGTTGAATATGTTCCCTAATGTATAGATCAACTGCAACTGTGCAGGGGAAAAATTACAGTTATGAATTCTCCATTTTCTCCAAATAGGGCTGGAAAGATTCATGCTTAAAACTGCTTTCATCTGACAATTCAGGGTTTGGTAACCAATTATCTGATTTGGTGGTTGGCAAATTCTGGGATCCATTTGTATGCATAAAATACTCTTGTTCTGTTTCTGCCAATCCCTGACTTAGATTTCCAGGTACCAGTGAATTATCCCATAGATCAGCAGTTAAAGAAATGTCTCAAATATCCAAAATGTTATCTGGAAATAGAACACTGAAAACTGAGTGAGAGAATGTGTTGCATTAGAAACAGTGTTTATTAATTGGAGGGGGCACAATTGCAACATTTATAATCTATGCTTTTTAATTAATCAAGAAACTGGAGAGAGCATACCAAAAGTAATTCTTTATGCTGTTTAGACAATACACTGAGATTTTAAAATTCCAGTTGGAAAGGTGGCTTTATGCAGCCAGGGAGGATGGGAAGGGTTCAGGATGCTTTAATTACCTAATATAATAAGAGAATAATTTATATTCTGCATTGAGTTAAGTTGTGTACTAATTACATCTACCATTCTAGCAAAAAATAGCCTTAGGTGCTGAATGACACAAAATAAATACTTTTAAAAATTATTAGGAAAAGTTGATAAATAATAAACAGCAGTTATTTTAGTCTATTGATTTGTATTTACTGAATCAAAGAGATAAATATTTATCCTAATTCAAAAATATGTTTAAATGAAACATCATTTTCATTATAGTTATTCATTTGAACTAGATAATATTTGGAAACTCACAAATTCAGGTTGTTTATTTATTTATATTTTATTTAATTTATATGGCTGTTTGTTTGAAGCACATACTCCGGGTAATGAATACAGTTACAAACATCAACATAATAATTCAGAATGAAAAATAAAGATACACAGCAACAACAAAATAATTGGTTTTACAAACAGTCAAGAATGAGCAAAGTAGACCAGCTTACAAGGTGAATAGTTGTAATTGTTAAAACACTTTCTATTGATTCATTATTTTTATTTAACAGTATTATTTAACCTGTGCTAGATCAATGCAAAATTACATCTAATTCTGCATTGTGTTTCTAATAATTAGCAAGACTTAACAGCACTTTGCCATGTTAGAGATAATATAAAAACCATCATTAGAGATAGCAATTTACCTAATGGTTGGGGAATGAGGCTTCCAAAGCACTGTGTGAAGGAGCCCCATTCTTGCAATCCTTTGGAAGACTCATTCCCCAAATTGCGTGATCCTTTTGCACATTTGCACTGCTGGTCTTAAATACTGTATTTGTCAATTAGATATTAGTCTTTGCCTTATAGAATCACATACTTTCATGCTATAAAATATAGATTTATTTCATTAATTAAAGTACCAAAATGTTTTTCTTTTATAGGGAGGTTGATCAGGATTCTGATGGCCGTATTAGCTTCAATGAATTTGAATCAGCGATGAAGTATGGACAAGAAAATTTGTCTCATCTTACCTGAAGTGCTATTTGTTATAAACTTGCAAAAGAACTACCTTTTCCAAAAGCTGCAAAACATTTTTCTTCAGCCTTAGCAAATCTACACAGGATCTGAGGAAACAAAGCAGTCCTGTCCTCTCAAACTTCCATGACATGTATTGATTTTCTTTAATTACTTCTTTAGTTTTGGTTCCTCTTCCTCAATATTTATGCAAAATTAATTGATAACAGCTGATGAACTGCATGAACATGAAAAAAGAAAAACAATGAAAAACTGTTTAATTAAATAAAAACCCACTTTGTTTGAACACTTCATTCCCAGAGTCCTGACATGCCCTTTACAGGCCAACCACAATCTGGACAAACTAAATCCGGTTTTCCTATTCTGAGTTCAGATAATCTGGAAGTGGGATTGGTTCTGGGTGTTCTGTAAAGAGGAAACAATGGGATTCAGAACAGACGTCTTGCCTGCAAAACCTGGATAGCCAGTAGGATAATAATAGCAAAGAGCTAAGAAAGCTCTTGACAGTTAGAACAATTAACCAATGGAACAACCTGCCTCCAGAAGTGGTGAATGCTCCAACACTGGAAGTCTTTAAGAAGAGATTGGACAGCCATTTGTCTGAAATGGTATAGGGTTTCCTGTCTGAGCAGGGGGTTGGACTAGATGACCTCCAAGATCCCTTCCAACTTCTTCATCATCATCATCATCATCATCATCATCATCATCATTATTATTATTATTATCCTTGTTGCCATCTACTGGTCATCTAGATTTTGCAGTCCAGACCTGGTAATCTTAGCTATAGCCTCTCAGAAACAACGGTTTGCTCTGGGCTATTGCTATTTTAATTGAAAGAAATGTGAAGAGAAACTGATTGGCTTTGGATGGATGGGCTGATGGGATAGTTGATTTTTATGTCCCACAAGACAACCCTTTAAATCATAATACAATCATTACCTTTTCTGTGGCTGGAGATTTCACATGACTTGGTAAAAAAAGAACTGCAACAAGTGAAAAAAAAAACAACCAAGCTGAAGCATGTTTATAAGCTTAATGCACTATGGGCTGAATCAACATTGCATAACAGCATGAAAAGAATGCAGTGTCCATGAATAACCCTACAGTTACCAGGCCACCTAATACAAATATTTGTATTTTTAAATGTACTTTGAGTTTTCCACAGACAAAAGAGCTGAAACAACACAACACACAAAGTGTGATGAATAAACAACAGCCCTGAAGGCAATACCTCCCAGAATCAACAAATGCAAAATAGCCATCAGCAAGAAATACCTTGGATGTGATAGTAGCAGTGCTTTTTTTTGTTAAAATAAAAAAAGGTGCCGGAACTCACACATGTCATACAAACCACCTTGCCTACCTTACAAGGTTCCATCCCAAAAAGGCGCCAGAACTCCATGAGAAAAAAAAGCCCTGGATAGTAGTGACTGCTTGCTGAACGTAGCTGTGCACGTGCACTCTGTGTATGCTCTTGGCTGTTACTGTTTAGGGACACTTGCTGTGTTTAAATCTCAACATTAGAAATCAAGGTCATACATACTGAGTATTGTGCACTCTGAACAAGGCACATGTACCGAGTGCATTGTGCACTCTGAACAACCTGAAACAATGAACTGCTAGAACTTTTCGTATTCACATCATTTGTGTGTGAACATAAGCGCAGTAGTGCTGCATAAGCAGAAACTTCTTTAATGTTGCCTTTCTTTTGAAGGTCACATATTAATCTTCCCACCCAAATTCAGCCTCTGCACATGAATTCACACAAAACCCCTCCAACAGTAGCTTATTTCTGAAGCAGGCAGGCAACTGGGCAATGGAAGGCTGGTTCTCTCTTTCTGGCTATAGGGACTGCTGTTCAACAGATGTCTTCATGCTGCATGTCCATGTTCATAGAAGTGCATGTAACCTCAGAGCCTGCACATCCTGTTTGACCCACTTCTAGGTCTTAGTATTACTGTTTGTTGATGTCTGGGAAACAGGTAATTTGGAAATAGTACAAGTTCAGAATACTTTTATTTATTTTTCACATTTCTGTACTGCCCATCTTTCAATGGTCTCTTGACCATATTCTTTTCTTATCTAAAAAAAAAAATGGATAGCTATATCACCTGTACAGAGGGCCGATACCAAGAAAACTTGTAAAAAGTCCACCTTAATAAATTTGGAGATAAATTGGATCCTAACAGTTAAAATATTGACAAGATTTCTGGAACCTAATTCCCTTTGTTTTAATAAATCTGTTTAAAGAAACCTCTTAGAATCTTGGTTTGGACTGTCAGGAGTTTGACATTATCAATATCAGTGTTTCCACATGTCAAGATATGACCTGTATAATAGCAGAACTTGTGGAAGTTGTGACTTCTTCACCTTAGGAGATTTTTTAAGAGATGAAGATTAAACCATTTCTTCCTGACTATTTAATTGTTTTTCCTGAAAAGGATTAAACTAGATGAGTCTTGCAATCCCAATTCTACAATTCTATAACATGCTAGCATGGCATTCAAGTATTTTAGCCACTGAAATCAGCCTGCCAAGGTTCTGCCATTCTTAAAGCTCACTTTCTGCTGGAGTTAATTGTGAAAGTTTTCTTTAAAATAACTAAGAGCAAAACCTAGTTCAGCATGATTCTGCAATTATATTTATCACAAAGAATGGCCTAAGAAACCAGCTTGGCAATCAGTCTCATCTTCTGATTGTGGAGAGGACAATCATGCCTTGTCATGTCATGAACAACCAGTTGCTTGAGCAAATTGGCAGAATTCTGGGGGGACAGCTTTCAGAAAACCAGGTGTCAGTGCATGTAGTCCATGATCTGGCACCGGTCTAGTGTACACTTCCCCTTTGCACTCCAGTGGAGATAGCCAGCAATCTTTTGGCACTTGTCTGTAAAAGTGTCAGTGGCAACCTAAGTGCCAATGGAGATGACCCTGGTGTTACTCCCTTCCAAACGAAGACTTTACTGCACAATCAGTTCAAGTCTATGAGTAGCACAGTCAGTGCCAGCAATTTATACCTGACAGGCTGCTTTTCCCATGTGTACCTTTTCCCATGTATGAAGTGACATTAAGATTTGGTTGCCCAGAGAAACAGCCCTAAACCTTGCAGATCTTGTCTATGTTCATCTCATCTGCACTGCAGTAATCACATCCAACAGCTCAGCATGTGTTAGCAGTAAACCAGGGGTGTCAAACTCGCAACGCCATGTGATGTGTCACAACGTATCACAATTTTTTTGCCACTGCCGGCAATGGGGTGGGTATGGTTTCGCTATGCTGCATCTGGCCCGCGGGCCGGCAGTTTGACACCCCTGCAGTAAACTGTCTGGGTCCTGCATCTTGAGAAGTGCTAGTGATAGGGAGGTTACTATCTGGACCAAACCAAATTCTCACTTCCTAATATCTTCTCCCTGCGCTACCTGTCTGCTGAAGGTGACGCATCAGAAGATGGTTATCAAGGAAATTACATGGAGGAAGTTTCGGAATCCGCCTCCTCATTTATTTATTTATTAAATTTGTTTGCTGTCCATATCTCCCTGAGATGACTCCAAAGCCATCATCTGCATGATAGCGCAGATTGTATCTGATACCTCTGGATCACCTGCTGCTTGCTGACTGACAACTGATTTAACAACTGCACAAGGATTTTGCTGTGCTTGAGAAGAGATACCGGTTGCCTAGTGCTGCCTGGTGGGAAGGATACCTGAAGGATGCCAGAAACAGTGCTTATACATTTCCATGATTAAAAAATGCCAGGAGTTGTTCCTGCTGCTGACCTGGGACTTAAAGTAGATGGAAACTTCTCTACAAGTTTGAAAATACTCTGTTGCTCTTGGGTCTATGGCATGCTGATGCTTCTGGATACTAATTCCATTTATTTCTGCCATATTTCTAATTCTGAGTTGCTTCATATGGTTTATTTAGTATGCCTAAATGCCATATCTATGAAAATATTTTCTAAATGGATAAGAATGGTAAGCTCACCAGCTCCGAAGAAAGTACTGTAGGAATATATAAAAAAATTTATGTGCTGCTGGTTACTGACTTTAATATGAAACCACATACAGTATTAGGAAAATTCATCAGTCACAACAAAGTAGATTTTTTGGGAAAATTCCAGTTTAATCTGAATGAGCTAGCATGCTCATGTAATTAGCACTTGGTCAGAGTATATTCAGAGCATGCTAGTCTAAACTTATTTTATCTGTAAAGTCTCCAGCATTTTTTCAAGATTAATGCCACATCTCTACACTAAAGACAGATTATTGACGATTTTTATTTTACTTATCAAGAGCCTCAAACTATTCAAAGTGTTTTGAATGTAGCCAAACAAGACAATTCTTTGCAATGATCTTTTCAGCCAAAGAATGGCAAAATCTCTTAAACCCATTGAGAAAATCTCATCCTTCCTGAAACTCAAATAAATTCTACTACTATTAGTGAACTGGGACTTTGCATTGACTAGTTCTTCCATTCAATAAATGGATCCATTCACTCACAGGAAAGATACATTTCGGTCTGGAGAAGATGGATAGATTATATTCAGAATAAATATGGGACTAAAAAGTTCCATCTAGTTTATGAGTAAATTTTAGAGTATTATTATTATTATTATTAATAGTTTATTATAGTAAAATTTTTATTAGTTTTATTATTATTTTTAGTATTAGTATTGTTTAACAATTTGGATATTGTATTGTTTAATAATTAGGATATTAACTTGTTTATATTATTATGTTTACTTTTAATTTGTTTATATTTATGTTAAAGGGGAGTTAAAGCGCATTATGGACTTGGTTATTTATATAGTTGGTTAATGTTAGTTAGAGTATGATTATTACTCTGGGAAGTGGGGGAGGGAGAGGGGAGGTTTAGGGTGGGTGGGCTTTGGGGTGTATATTGTAACTTTTATAAAACTTTTCAATAAAAAAAATAATAAATGGATCCATACCTGGATTTGAGAAGTTCATTCAAGATTTCTGTTTAATGTCTCTCACAGAATTTAACAAGGTGTGGAAAAAAGAAGTCCCTGGAAGCCCAGGTCACCCTGAGAAAGATTTCTGCCAGTCATCTTGGGGAGCTGCTGCTGCTGCCAGACAATGTTAACTAGTAGTAAGCCATTTGGACTCCTCTAGATATTTTGGATAACTGCCTTTGCTATTGGCCATGCTGGTAGAGGCCGATGGCTCTTAGACTCCAAAATATATGGAGTGCACCAAATTGACACCTTCTGCTGTTGGTAGTTATGAGGCCAACAGTTTACTTAGAATAAGACACTTTCCTATATTTCTAGGTGTGAAGGAAGGAAGGAAGGAAGGAACAATGATTACAAGCTCGTTACTTCTTTGCTTGATTTTATTTTATGCAAATTAACATGCTAGCACAAAAGTAATTGGGTTTATTTTAAAGTTCTCTTGCTGGTGCTTAGATTTGCCTTATAGGACTACAGATAGAAAACTAGCATGTGGTGTTTGAGGTTGCTGGAGATTTTCACCATATTATCTGTAATAGCTCCACTATAAATAAACAAATGAATAATTAAATGAGCACTAACATAGCCTGAATAATAAATTGTTCAAAAACATTGTCTGCAGACGACCTGGTGCTATATTTTTTGCAGAATACCTTGGGTTGAATTTTGAGACTAGATTCTCCTTTCCTATATAACCATGATGTAGGATTATGTTGATACCAAAAATTCATAATGTAATGTTCAGGATGCCCTTTATGGATTACTGCCTTGTCGTGGTGAAGGGGCTTGCGTAACTCAATGAAGCTATGAGCTATGCCGTGCAGGGCCACCTAAGACGGACAGGTCATAGCAGAGAGTTCTGACAAAATGTGATCCACTGGAGAAGGAAATGGCAAACCACTCCAGTATCTTTGCCATGAAAACCCCATGGACAGTACTAAAAGGCAAAAAGATATGACACTGGAAGATGAGCCCCTCAGGTCGGAAGGTGTCCAATATGCTACTGGGGAAGAGCAGAGGGCTAGTACTAGTAGCGCCAGAAAGAGTGAAGCGACTGGGACAAAGCCGAAAGGACGCTCAGCTGTGGATATATCTGGTGGTGAAAGAAAAGTCCGATGCTGTAAAGATTTTTTCTCCATAGAACCTGGAATGTAAGATCCATGAATCAAGGCAAGCTAGACGTAGTCAAAAAAGAGATGACAAGAATGAACATCGACATCTTAGGAATCAGCGAACTAAAATGGACAGGAATGGGTGAATTTAACTCAGATGACCATCAGGTATACTACTGTGGGCAAGAATCCCTCAGAAGAAATGGAGGAGCCTTCATAGTCAATAAAAGAATAGGAAAAGCAATACTGGGATACAATCCCCAAAATGACAGAATGAACTCAATTTGAATCCAAGGCAAACCATTCAATATCACAATAATCCAAATCTATGCCCCAACCACTGGTGCTGAAGAGGATGAAATTGACCAGTTCTATGAAGCCCTACAGCACCTTATAGAATTAACACCAAAATTGATGGGGGATTGGAATGCTAAGGTAGGAAGCCAAAAGATAACCGGAATAACAGGCAGGTTTGGCCTTGGAGTACAAAATGAAGCAGGGCACAGGCTGATAGAATTTTGTCAAGAGAATACGATGGTCATAACAAACACTCTTTTCCAACAACCCAAGAGACGGCTCTACACATGGACATCACCAGACGGTCAACATAGAAATCAGATTGACTATGTGCTCTGCAGCCAAAGATGGAGAAGCTCTATAGAGTCAGTAAAAACAAGACCAGGAGCTGACTGTGGCTCAGATCATGAGCTTCTTGTTGCAAAATTTAGGCTTAAATTGAAAAAAGTAGGGAAAAGCACTAGGCCACTCAGGTATGAACTAAATCATATTCCTGATGAATATACAGTAGAGGTGACAAATAGATTTAAGGAACTGGATCTGATAGACAGAGTGCCTGAAGAACTATGGATGGAAGTTCGCAACATTGTACAAGAGGTAGCAACTAAAACCATCCCAAAGAAAAAGAAATGCAAGAAAGCAAAATGGCTGTCTGAGGAAGCTTTGCAAATAGCTGAGGAAAGAAGGGAAGTGAAAGGCAAAGGAGAAAGAGAAAGATACACCCAATTGAATGCAGAATTCCAGAGAGTAGCTAGAAGAGATAAGAATGCCTTCTTAAATGAACAGTGCAAAGAAATAGAAGAAAACAACAGAATAGGGAGGACCAGAGATCTCTTCAAGAAAATTGGAGATATGAAGGGAACGTTTCATGCAAAGATGGGCATGATAAAGCACCAAAATGGCAGGGACCTAACAGAGGCAGAAGAGATTAAGAAGAGATGGCAAAACTACACAGAAGAACTATACAAGAATGAGCTTAACATCCCAGATAACCACAATGAGATGGTCACTGACCTCGAACCAGACATCCTAGAATGTGAAGTGAAATGGGCCTTAGAAAATCTGAGCAACAACAAAGCTAGTGGAGGTGACAGTATTCCAGCTGAGCTATTCAAAATCTTAAAAGACGATGCAGTAAAAGTGCTACACTCAATTTGCCAGCAAATTTGGAAAACTCAACAGTGGCCACAGGATTGGAAAAGGTCAGTTTACATTCCAATTCAAAGAAAGGCAATGCCAAAGAATGTTCAAACTATCGCACCATGGCACTCATTTCACATGCTAGTAATGCTTAAAATCCTACAAGCTAGACTCCAGCAGTATGTGGATCGAGAACTACCAGAAGTACAGGAAAGATTTCGAAGAGGCAGAGGAACTAGAGATCAAATTGCCAACATACGCTGGATCATGGAGAAAGCTAGGGAGTTCCAGAAAAACATCTACTTCTGCTTCATTGACTATGCTAAAGCCTTTGATTGTGTGGATCACAACAAATTGTGGCAAGTTCTTAAAGAGATGGGAGTACCAGACCATCTTATTTGCCTCTTGAGAAACCTATATGAGGGTCAAGAAGCAACAGTGAGAACTGGACACGAACCACTGATTGGTTCAAAATTGGGAAAGGAGTCCGGCAAGGACTGTATACTGTCGCCCTGCCTATTTAACTTATATGCAGAGCACATCATGAGAAAGGCAGGGCTAGATGAAACAAAAGTTGGAATTAAGATTGCCGGGAGAAATATCAACAACCTAAGATATGCAGATGATACCACTCTAATGGCAGAAAGTGAAGAGGAACTAAAGAGCCTCTTGATGCGGGTGAAGAAGGAGAGTGCAAAAGTTGGCTTGAAACTCAACATTAAGAAAACCAAAATCATGGCATCTGGCCCTCTCAGTTCCTGGCAAACAGATGGGGAAGAAATGGAGGTAGTGACAGATTTTATTTTTCTGGGCTCCAAGATCACCTCAGATGGGGACTGCAGCCAAGAAATTAAAAGACGCTTGCTCCTGGGGAGGAAAGCTATGGCAAATCTAGACAGCATACTAAAAAGCAGAGACATCACCCTGTCAACAAAAGTACGTATAGTCCAGGTCATGGTTTTCCCAGTTGCAATGTATAGCTGTGAAAGTTGGACCATAAGAAAGGTTGAGCACCAAAGAATTGAGGCCTTTGAACTATGGTGCTGGAGAAGATCCTGCGAGTCCCTTGGACTGCAAGGCGTTCAAACCGGTCAGTCCTAGAAGAGATCAACCCCAACTGCTCTTTAGAAGGCCAGATCCTGAAGTTGAAACTCAAATACTTTGGCCACCTAATGAGAAAGAAGGACTCACTGGAGAAGGGCCTAATGCTGGGAAAGATTGAGGGCAATAGAAGAAGGGGACGATAGAGAATGAGATGGCTGGACGGAGTCACTGAAGCAGTAGGTGTGAACTTAAATGGACTCCAGAAGATGGACAAGAAGACCTGGAGGAACTTTGTCCATGGGGTCGCGATGGGTCGGACACTACTTCGCAATTAACAACAACAACAACAACAATGTTCAGGATAGTTTTACTGCTGTTAGATGAAAACATAATTATATTTATTTATTATTAAATATTTATTTTAAAAAGAAAATAATAATCTGCGTCATGATAGAATCCTTAACAATATCTTCCATAATGATACAAGCAGTAGTGTCTCAGTGACAAGTTACACTGAGCCAAATCTTAAAAAATAATACCACGATTTAACACAACATGAGAATATAGCTGAGATTTGTCCTGAGATTAATATGCTGGATTGAGTGTGCATGGTTTTGAAAATTATTTGGAAATGGTGAGATTGTTTTAGGCATACTAGATATATTCAGAAGCACTATTAATGTTATTCATTAACATTAATAATGCTCTCAAAAGAAACCAACATGGCTGCATAAAGAACTCTCTGATAAATTGAAAGACAAAAAGGACAAGTATAAAAAGTGGAAAGAAGGGCACATAACTAAGGCAGAATGTCAGCAAATAGCCTGATCCTGCAAAGATGGAGTGAGGAAAGCTAAGGCTCAAAATGAACTAAGGCTTGAGACAAAAGTAAAAAATAACAAAAAAACCCTTCTGTCAACATGTAAAAAACAAGAAAAAATTTAAGGAAATGATTGGTCCACTAGTGGGAGAAAGTGGCAAGAAGGCGACAAGCAACAGGGAGAAAGCAGAACAACTCAACTCGTTTTTTGTATCTGTATTTACACAAAGGGAAAAAACAGTCCAACCTATCAAAAAAGAGTACTGTAAAAAACAGATTAGAAACACAATGTCATGGTTCCGACAGATGAAACTCTTCAAAGAACTTCGAGGCATTGTTTACCCTAAAGAATCTTTATTTGAAAAGCCTAGCATCGGCACTAACACAGTTGAAGCCAAAAACTGGATTCTCCTCCCCTGAGCACATAGTATCAAAGCACAATTCTGTCCTCCAATTAACAGTCATAAATCACATTCTCCAATTAGTTTGAAATGCAGGCTTTCCCTCCAGTTCTCCAGCCAACCAATTCTTATCATCTCTTATTTCAATAACCTTGGTTCACACACTAGGTTCAGTATTATTATGTCTAGCTAAACTCATGCACATTCTTCCCCCCAGCATCATCTAACTCTAACTCTAAGAGTAAAACATAAGAAAATGGTTGCATCTCCATCCGTTGTCAAAGCAAAAATATCCGATGTTAGCAGCGTTGACACACAAGTTAAGATAGGCAAGAAAATGGTAAGTGAGCACCTGTCCAGCCTAGATGAGTTCAAATCACCAGGACCAGATGGATTACACCCCAGGGTTCTGAAGGAACTGGCAGATGTGATTTCAGAACCATTGAACTATATCTTTCAGAGATCCTGGAGAACTGGGAATTACCAGAGGACTGGAAGAGAGCTGATGTAGTTCCCATCTTCAAAAAAGGGGAAAAATGGATCCAGGAAACTACAGACCTATCAGCCTGACCTCAATACCTGGGAAGATCTAGTAAAAGATAATCAAGCAATGAATCAGCGAACACCTCGAGGCAAACAAAATCATTACCAAAAGCCAACATGGGTTTGTCAAAAATAAATCATGCCAGACAAATCTTATTGCATTCTTTGACCAGGTGACAAAACTAGTGGACCAGAGGAATACTGTGGATATAATTTACTTGGCATTTGATAAAGTAGACCACAACCTACTATTTGATAACACTGAAAAATGTTAGACAGCACCACCACCAGATGGATTTGTAGCTGGCTGACCGGCCATACTCAGCATGTCCTCAATGGAACTGCATCTACATGGGGTGCCCCAAGGCTCTGTTCTGGGCCCAGTGCTCTTCAATATCTTCATCAATGATTTGGATGAGGGGATAGATGGGGAACTCATCAAATTTGCTGTCAGAAATAGCCAATACTCCAGAAGATAAGCTTAAGATACAGAAGGATCTTGAAAGACTTGAACATTGGGTGCTATCTAATAAAATGAAATTAAGTGATGAAAAAAAATAAGGTTCTACATTTAGGCAAGAAAAACCAAATGCACAGGTATAATATAGGTGGTATCTTGCTCAATAGCAACTGAGAGAGGGATCTTGGCATCCTATTGGACAATCACTTAAATATGTGCCAGCAGTGTGCTGCAGCGACCCAAAAAACCAAAACAGTGCTAGGCTGCATTAACATATGGATAGAATCAAGATCACATGAAGTGTTAATACCACTTTACAATGCCTTGGTAAGGCCACACTTGGAATACTGCATCCAGTTTTGGTCACCACGATGTAAAAAAGATGTTGAGACTCTAGAAAAAGTACAGAGAAGAACAATAAAGATGATCAGGGGACTGGAGACTAAAACATATAAGGAACGGTTGCTGGAATTGGGAATGTCTAGTCTAATGAAGGGAAGGACGAGGGGTAACATGATAGCAGTGTTCTAATATGTCAAGGGCTGCCACAAAGAAGAGGGAGTCAAGCTATTCTCCAAAGCACCAGAAGGCAGGACAAGAAGCAACGGATGGAAACTAGCCAAAGAGAGAAACTAGAACTAAGGAGAAACTTCCTGACAGTTAGAACAATTAATCAGTGGAACAATCTGCCTCCAGAAGCTGTGAATGTTCCAACATTGGATGTTTTTAAGAAGAGATTGGACAGCCGTTTGTCTGAAATGGTATAGGGTTTCTTGCCTGAGCAGGGGGTTGGACTAGATGACCCCCAAAGTCCCTTCCAATTCTGTTATTCTATATCTTTGTCATAATTATGGTACTGGTTGATACACTAAATCAATTATATCTTTTGCTTTGGGACTTATTAATAAAGTATTTTATACTGTACTTTTTGTTTTAATTTATTCTTTTTATGTCACCACTTAAGAGTCACTTTCAATGAGGTGGACAACTATAAAAGTTTGATAAATAAATAACAGAAAAGAGATTGCACAACATGTGGCTGGTCCTCTTGTTTTTTCTGCATATATTAGCAACATACAGTAGCTTAAAGTCCTTAAAGATTTTTCTTCAGCTTGCAAAGGATCCCACCTTCGTCGCCAGTGTTGTATACTTCATTCGCGTGCGAATGATGAAGACACATGGCAATGCTGAACAAATGCTTTATTTCACCTTCTCAACAATCAAGCAAACACAAAAGGCATGCAGGCCTTTTTATATGACCAGAAACCCGGACAATGCCAACTAATGTGAACAGAGCGTTTTTGCGCCTTGAGCATGCGTACAAGGCTGGCGCCGCTCTGTCTGGTCCCGGGCAGCTTTTGGAATGCCTGGGACCAATGCAATGTCTTGAGCCTGCTTTTGCAGGCTCAGGACACAACATTTCTCATCCATGAAATTTACTTAGTAAAATACAGGAGTGCAATAGCATTGTTTTCTCCTGCACAGTATGAAATTATGCCTTTGCTCTTGTAACTACAGTGATCAGGCACTTCCAGGGCTTGTTTTATCTGATCAGCTGAGGTGATCTTCATGACTTGGGTGGTCCAGCTGAGAATTATATACTCCTGGCATCCTTTGTTCATCTCTTCCAGGAATCCCTCTCCTGTCCTGATAAGTCAGCATAGTAGGACTTGAGGAAGGGTCTGGCTAACTGCAAAACTTAATTATATAGGACTGGACCTGAGTTAGGACAGTTCTTTGATATGATTTCAACCATTTCTCCAGTCAGAGACAGATCTCAGAAACCAGAGATGTTTATTTATTCTTTTAAGACATGCCATATATGATTGATGGACTGCATTTATTTATTTGTCAAATTTAGAGACTGCTCATCTCACTCACAGAGAAATTCTATTTATTATTCAGGTCTATACCAGATGATAAAACACTGTGATAAAACTTATCTCTTGGGAGGATCTTTATTCTTTGAATTCAATCTACCAAATGGAGCAGGTGATTTACTGGTAAGCACAGGTAATCTTAGCAGGATTCCTACAGGAAATCTCATTTAATGAGAATTCTATAAATCTCTTGCTGAAACTTGATAGTTCTGGGTTATATTAGATGAAAGATTTCTTGACTTTGCAAAGCAAAAAGCACAAATTCTAAGCTCAACTGCAAAGCTATTTCTCTACAAAAACGTATCTTTTAGTCAATATTTATTTGCTGAAATTGCAAGAAAGTATTTTGGATATTTACTTGAAATTACAAAAAGGGCAGAAAATCAAATGAACTTAAAGAGACGGCTAGAGACAGTGCTTAAATTTTTCTTCAGGGGAGGGAAAGAGGATAGCCTCTTTCTAATTTTACTGAATTTGGAGGGGTGCTTAATTTTTGTCTTTGTATTTGTCCTTTTAAAAGTATGTTAAAGCTATCCTGGGACTTGTTTTAGAGTTCATATGGCATTTTCTGCATCAGAAAGACAAGAAAATATTCTGTGAAGTTTGAGCATTTCTACTGTCAAAAGTTGATAATGTAATTTGAAGGTTGTCAAAGTTGATAGCATAATTTGAAGGTTGTCTATGCTTGCTTTAGGATGACATTTTTTTAGGGGGGAGAGGAAGGATTTGCTGCCAGATTGAAGTAACAGAATTACAACAATTTTTGCTCTATGAAATGACACACAAGGATAATGTACATAAAAATAAGTACAAATGTTCCATTACTTTTATATATGAAAAACCTAATGAAATTGAATAAAGAAATGTTGATGAAGGTGGAGGGGAGAATCAACCCAGAAATTTATTCATTTAGAACAGGGGTGTCAAACTCGCAATGTCACGTGACGTGTCGCGATGTATTGTGACTTTTTTCCCATTGCCAGCAATGGGGTGGGCGTGGTTTTGCCATGACACATCTGGCCTGCGGACTGGCAGTTTGACACCCATGATTTAGAATGTCTTTTTCTTCCAATACATAAACACCTATAGATCCTTTGCCATTAATTGCTCTATTGGGAAGGATTTCCGAAGAGAGAGGAAGGAAGATAGTTGAGGTAAGTCAAGACCAACATCATTAGAATTGGTTCTGACCTACCTAACCTATCTTCCTTGCCCTCTCTTTAGCTGCCCTCTCTTTTGGCCTTCCACCGTAAATCATTTTCAGCAGTTGCTCTGCAAGAAAAATAATCTCTCTGGCTGTCATGTTAGTTGTCCCATCCATATCCAGGGTCAGATACAGCTCCGAAGAAAGTCCTGTACCAGTTTAAAGAGATCAGCAATCATATAGAACTCATAATTAAAGTGTAGTATTTTGCATTAATGAGTTTTCTGGTCAGTTACAGATTTAGATAAGCTCCTGACATAAAAAGATAGATATTCTAAATGTCAGCTGCTCTTTCTGTTAATGGCATCAGATGTCTCTTCAGGTGCTTCTTACCTAATTAAATCACTCTAGGATTTGTGTTCTCTAAACATAAGCTTCATTGGTTGTTGTTGTTGTTGTTAATTGTGAAGTCGTGTCCGACCATCGCGACCCCATGAACAGTGTTCCTCCAGGTCTTCCTGTCCTCTACCATCTTCTGGAGTCCATTTAAGTTCACACCTACTGCTTCAGTGACTCCATCCAGCCATCTCATTCTCTGTCGTCCCCTTCTTCTATTGCCCTCAATCTTTCCCAGCATTAGGCCCTTCTCCAGTGAGTCCTTCCTTCTCATTAGGTGGCCAAAGTATTTGAGTTTCAACTTCAGGATCTGGCCTTCTAAAGAGCAGTCGGGGTTGATCTCTTCTAGGACTGACCGGTTTGAACGCCTTGCAGTCCAAGGGACTCGCAGGAGTCTTCTCCAGCACCATAGTTCAAAGGCCTCAATTCTTTGGCGCTCAGCCTTTCTTATGGTCCAACTTTCACAGCCATACATTGCAACTGGGAAAACCATGGCCTGGACTATACGCACTTTTGTTGACAGGGTGATGTCTCTGCTTTTTAGTATGCTGTCTAGATTTGCCATAGCTTTCCTCCCCAGGAGCAAGCGTCTTTTAATTTCTTGGCTGCAGTCCCCATCTGAGGTGATCTTGGAGCCCAGAAAAATAAAATCTGTCACTACCTCCATTTCTTCCCCATCTATTTGCCAGGAATTGAGAGGGCCGGATGCCATGATTTTGGTTTTCTTAATGTTGAGTTTCAAGCCAACTTTTGCACTCTCCTTCTTCACCCGCATCAAGAGGCTCTTTAGTTCCTCTTCACTTTCTGCCATTAGAGTGGTATCATCTGCATATCTTAGTTTGTTGATATTTCTCCCGGCAATCTTAATTCCAACTTTTGATTCATCTAGCCCTGCCTTTCTCATGATGTGCTCTGCATATAAGTTAAATAGGCAGGGCGACAGTATACAGCCTTGCCGGACTCCTTTTCCAATTTTGAACCAATCAGTGGTTCCGTGTTCAGTTCTCACTGTTGCTTCTTGACCCGCATATAGGTTTCTCAAGAGACAAATGAGATGGTCTGGTACTCCCATCTCTTTAAGAACTTGCCACAATTTGTTGTGATCCACACAATCAAAGGCTTTAGCATAGTCAATGAAGCAGAAGTAGATGTTTTTCTGGAACTCCCTAGCTTTCTCCATGATCCAGCGTATGTTGGCAATTTGATCTCTAGTTCCTCTGCCTCTTCGAAATCCTGCCTGTACTTCTGGTAGTTCTCGATCCACATACTGCTGGAGTCTAGCTTGTAGGATTTTAAGCATTACTAGCATGTGAAATGAGTGCCATGGTGCGATAGTTTGAACATTCTTTGGCATTGCCTTTCTTTGAATTGGAATGTAAACTGACCTTTTCCAATCCTGTGGCCACTGTTGAGTTTTCCAAATTTGCTGGCAAATTGAGTGTAGCACTTTTACTGCATCGTCTTTTAAGATTTTGAATAGCTCAGCTGGAATACTGTCACCTCCACTAGCTTTGTTGTTGCTCAGATTTTCTAAGGCCCATTTCACTTCACATTCTAGGATGTCTGGTTCAAGGTCAGTGACCATCTCATTGTGGTTATCTGGGACGTTAAGCTCATTCTTGTATAGTTCTTCTGTGTAGTTTTGCCATCTCTTCTTAATCTCTTTTGCCTCTGTTAGGTCCCTGCCGTTTTGGTCCTTTATCATGCCCATCTTTGCATGAAACTTTCTCTTCATATCTCCAATTTTCTTGAAGAGATCTCTGGTCCTCCCTATTCTGTTGTTTTCTTCTATTTCTTTGCACTGTTCATTTAAGAAGGCATTCTTATCTCTTCTAGCTACTCTCTGGAATTCTGCATTCAATTGGGTGTATCTTTCTCTTTCTCCTTTGCCTTTCGCTTCCCTTCTTTCCTCAGCTATTTGCAAAGCTTCCTCAGACAGCCATTTTGCTTTCTTGCATTTCTTTTTCTTTGGGATGGTTTTAGTTGCTACCTCTTGTACAATGTTGCGAACTTCCATCCATAGTTCTTCAGGCACTCTGTCTATCAGATCCAGTTCCTTAAATCTATTTGTCACCTCTACTGTATATTCATCAGGAATATGATTTAGTTCATACCTGAGTGGCCTAGTGCTTTTCCCTACTTTTTTCAATTTAAGCCTAAATTTTGCAATGAGAAGCTCATGATCTGAGCCACAGTCAGCTCCTGGTCTTGTTTTTACTGTCTGTATAGAGCAGTGGTTCTCAACCCTTCTAATGCCGTGACCCCATAATACAGTTCCCCATGTTGTGGTGACCCCCAAGTGGTGTGGCCACCAATAAGAGGGAGTAGGACAGCTAGGGAAAAGGGGAAAAAAATGGCGGACTGCGTTGTTTGGCGACCCCCGTGAAACGGTCATTCGACCCCAAATGGGGTCCTGACCCACAGGTTGAGAACCACTGGTATAGAGCTTCTCCATCTGTGGTTGCAGAGCACATAGTCAATCTGATTTCTATGTTGACCGTCTGGTGATATCCATGTGTAGAGCCGTCTCTTGGGTTGTTGGAAAAGAGTGTTTGTTATGACCATCCTATTCTCTTGACAAAATTCTATCAGCCTGTGCCCTGCTTCATTTTGTACTCCAAGGCCAAACTTGCCTGTTATTCCGGTTATCTTTTGGCTTCCTACCTTAGCATTCCAATCCCCCATGATGATAAGGACATCATTTTTTGGTGTTAATTCTATAAGGTGCTGCAGGGCTTCATAGAACCGGTCTATTTCATCCTCTTCAGCACTAGTGGTTGGGGCATAGATTTGGATTATTGTGATATTGAATGGTTTGCCTTGGATTCGAATTGAGATCATTCTGTCATTTTGGGGATTGTATCCCAGTATTGCTTTTCCTATTCTTTTATTGACTATGAAGGCTACTCCATTTCTTCTGAGGGATTCTTGCCCACAGTAGTATACCTGATGGTCATCTGAGTTAAATTCACCCATTCCTGTCCATTTTAGTTCGCTGATTCCTAAGATGTCGATGTTCATTCTTGTCATCTCTTTTTTGACTACGTCTAGCTTGCCTTGATTCATGGATCTTACATTCCAGGTTCCTATGGAGAAAAGATCTTTACAGCATCGGACTTTCCTTTCACCACCAGATATATCCACAGCTGAGCATCCTTTCGGCTTTGGCCCAGTCGCTTCATTCTTTCTGGCTCTACTAGTACTAGCCCTCTGTTCTTCCCCAGTAGCATATTGGACACCTTCCGACCTGAGGGGCTCATCTTCCAGTGTCATATCTTTTTGCCTTTTAGTACTGTCCATGGGGTTTTCATGGCAAAGATACTGGAGTGGTTTGTCATTTCCTTCTCCAGTGGATCACATTTTGTCAGAACTCTCTGCTATGACCTGTCCGTCTTGGGTGGCCCTGCATGGCATAACTTATAGCTTCATTGAGTTACACAAGCCCCTTCGCCACGACAAGGCAGTAATCCATAAAGGGTTCATTGGTTAGAGTTGCTAAATGAGGCATTGACAGTCTTGAGGACATTAATTCTTCTGATTAAAATGACAATAACAAGTTATATGAGTGAGAGTGAGATGGGCAGCATCTAAATTTGATAGATAAATAAATAGCTAGTTCTACATTTGTGTTTTAAGAATATGACATAATAAGGATTGCTTCTTGAATCCATTTGTATGCTGAACTAACAATAGATGTCTAATTTGCAATCCAGTTTGCTTGTTAATCACATCCCTCTGAGTCAGGTTTTAACAACAACAACAACAACAACCCTTAATGGAATATGAAGTTCAGTCTAAATAACTATCTGGCAGATGTTTCATTGGTTAACAAATATAAAGAATTTTTTTAAGCCAAAAGAAAGTTTACAAGCTTAACAAATAAATTTCCTATGATTTATTTAGCATTGCACAGGAGATATTTAAGAATGGGCTTGTAACATTTATGTGAATCTATTCACAATCTATTGATATGGTAACTCTATGATCTAATTATACCAGGGGTGTCAAACTCAATTTCATTGAGGGCCACATCAGCATTGCGGTTGCCCTTGGGGGGCCAGGTGAGTGCAGCCTGCTGGGTGGGCGTGGATGGAATAGGTGTGGCCTACTGGGTGAGCATGGCCAGCTCTACATCATTCACGTCAAGGGTGCCTGTGGGGGTCTGGCAGGAGTGAGACAGATCTGAGGGTGTCTGACAGAAGGGGGTGGGACTGGGGCAAGCGCCAAGGCATGGTCCATTTCTTCATTCCTCACAAAGGGTGACACCTCCCCAGCATGCACCCAGGGGGCGGGGCCGACACAGCAGGGACTGGTCCCTCGCTATTTCTAGACGGCCTTGTGGAGCTAAGACTGAAGCATAGATGGCCACCACAAAATTGTACATTGGCTCCCGGCTGGCCTGGGCTGGGGCCAAGGCAGAGAGGGCCATTCCCTCACTGTTTCCAGAATGGCTTCGTGGGCCACATGAAACCACTTTGCGGGCCGCATCTGGCCCCCAGGCCTTGTGTTTGACATGTCTGAATTATACCTACCCTGGTTTTTTTAACTTAAATTATATAGTTGGAAGGGACTATTTAGGCTATCATGTCCAAACCCACTCTAAGTACAGGAATCATGTTAAAATACTCCTGAGATAAAGCATGCATCTGATAAATCATGACAGTGATTTGTCACTTCCTTGATCCATATTTCTTGCAAATATGCCCCTGACAAGCCAGCCCTAGGGGCATACATTTGTTTCACTCCTTCATAGTACTATAGTGGGCTACCACCTACCATGACTCCTCTTATCAACCTCTTGAAGGGCATGAATTTATCTACTCTGATTATGTAATCAGAGGTTTATGCAATTCTGTTTCCTTTTCCATATGTTCTCTTTCCAAACCCACTGGAAACTCAAGAGTCTGGTGATTTTTGTTTAGTAAATGCTTGAAAGCAGTTGTGCTGAATATTATTTTCACTTCTGGTTGTCATTCTCATCCATAGGCTTACCTCCTTTGTTTAAATTTCCTCCTTAGAGAGATTTTCTTCTTCTAGCATCCCCTGCTGTAATCCTTCCATTGTTTCTGATAGACGACCATGCTATGTCACTAGGTGAAATGTGACCAATACTTTGGCTGTTCTTTCAAATACAACTACAAGTCCACATCAGCTGCAAATACACATTTGTTGAATAAATGAATCAATAAAAAATATAGTAGGTTCTTCTCAGTCATGCAAACATACCTCAAGCTTTACAAGTCATAATTACAGAACCCTGTCTGTTTTTTTTTTCTTTGTCTTTGCCTTCTCAGATTTTCAAATCAGCAAGTTTACATTGTAAAAAGAAAATATTGTTAGGGGTTCCCCTTTGAACAAATTGCTGAACCAACTCTATCAACATCACCCATTAACTCTCTTTGTTTGCTCATTATCTCATCCCTGGAACTTGCCAGCCTATATTTCTTCCGCTGCCCCTGGTTACCCAGCAAGAATCAGTCACTCAGTCTCCAGCAGTGGGAAACTAGCAACTCTCAGGAACCATTCATTGCAATCAGGAGCCATTCTGAGATTATCTTTTATTAATGTCCCTTGAGATGATGCCGAAGATGCTGGGAATGATCAAAACTGCTAGAAAACACTTGTTGCCCAATATGCTCTGCACAGAACATCATGATGATGATGGTGATGACGATGACTTCTATTGTATCTATGAAACCTGAATTGCTCTGTAGTTTCCAGGGTCTTCAGTGAAAAATAGATCAGTGGCAGTGCCTTTATTTCAGCAAAACATTTTCTGTAGGACTTATCAGGACAGCTAAATCTTTGCAGAAGACAGTAGGCTTTTAACCTTACATTACACAACATTCCAGAGTGGAACAATTTGAGGTGTCATGAAATACTACTACCCTATTATTAATTTAATTAATGTGATTCTTCTGGTCACATCACACACTTCAATTTTTTGGATTCTTTCATTACTTGAGACTAGGTCTTTCCCCCTAACTGAACAGTCCTGCAGTTCTTCATATGTCCAGTTCTTTGTTTTACAGGTAATTCTTAATTAATGACCACAATTGAGAGCAGTAACTTGGTTGCTAAGTGAAGTGTTCATTAAGTGTAACTGCAACTGTTCTTACAATCTTATTTCAGTTTTTCTTTGCTTTTTTAAGAACCTGCAAAAGTTGTAAATGTGAGAATTGGTTGCAAATATATTTTCTCATCACTATGGTAACTGCAAACAGTGGTTGTACAAGCCAGTTGCTAAATGAGGACTACTTCCTCAGCACAGCTTGGTGAGAACTCTTATCTTAATAAATGATATCTTCAGTCTTCAGATGCTAAAGAGATGCAGCTTCCTTTTTTCATTTTTATACTCTCAAATTAGAGAGCTTATCACTGATAATCTTGTCTCAGTCTTAACACTAGAGGTCTCCAGACCTAGAGGTCTCTAGACCACCCTCACCCCACTTGAGGAGGGTTTATAGTTTTTCTCATATATTGTTATATTTGCTACTAACCATTAGGAGACAGTAGCAAATGTAACAACTTACAATCTTACCTTCATCTCCACTATGCTTTGGGACCTTCTTCAAGATTTGGAGATACATAACTTTGAAGTTATATGCTAACTTTTTAGCAAATATATTACTTTCAAATCACCATTGACAGTTAGTATAAGCCAGAGAGGAACTACTATGGTACTCTAGAGGCTGATCACCAAACAGATATAACCCACTTTCCTTTTATGTGTTATGACTTTTGATATTGCTCGCAAATAGTAGGATTTGTGTCCTGAGAGACAGAATATAAACCTGTGTTTTTCAAACTTGCAATCGTAAGAAATGTGGACCAGCTCCCAGAATTGCACAATCAAAAGACACTGCCCTGCACTTTTCCTGAATCTTTCTTCAGTTTGCTAGCTTGGTTTATTAACATGGAGGAATAAAAAGAGGCAGACTGTATATGCTTGCTATATAAACCTACAAAAGCTTTTCAGAAAGAGTCATTTGTATTCTGCCAAACTACAGAGGCCAATGCCTTCCTCTCTCGTGGTGGTTACTTTTAAGTTGGAAAGAGAGACAGAGAGAGTGATGTTGGCCTTTAATTTGTTAGGATCAGTAATTTTAGGTTTGACTTGCATAGGTGAAGGCAGAAGTAGCTGCAGGGAAACCTGTCAATCTTGTTAAATACACTCATGTATGCCCTCTCCCATGAATTTAGTGGATGTCAGTAGAAACTAAAATACAATTAACCATGTTTTAGTATAGAGAAAGAAATATGTTCAAGAAAAGTACATTTCTTCTATTCTGTGTCAGCTACTGTATGTTGCTAATATATGCAGAAAAAACAAGAGGATCAGCCACATGTTGTGCAATCTCTTTTCTGTTATTTATTTATCAAACTTTTATAGTTGTCCATCTCATTGAAAATGACTCTTAAGTGGTGACAGAAAAAGAATAAATTAAAACAAAAAGTACAGTATAAATACCTTATTAATAAGTCCCAAAACAAAAGATATAATTGATTTAGTGTATCAACCAGTACCATAATTATGACAAAGATATAGAATAACAGAATTGGAAGGGACTTTGGGGTCATCTAGTCCAACCCCCTGCTCAGACAGGAAACTCTATACCATTTCAGACAAATGGCTGTCTAGTCTCTTCTTAAAAACATCTAATGTTGGAACATTCACAGCTTCTGGAGGCAGATTGTTCCACTGATTAATCGTTCTAACTATCAGGAAATTTCTCCTTAGTTCTAGGTTGCTTCTCTCTTTGGTTAGTTTGCATCTGTTGCTTCTTGTCCTGCCTTCAGGTGCTTTGGAGAATAGCTTGACTCCCTCTTCTTTGTGGCAGCCCCTGAGATATTGGAACACTGCTATCATGTCACCCCTCGTCCTTCTCTTCATTAAACTAGACATACCCAATTCCAGCAACCGTTCCTTATAAACTACAAGAATAAAAAATGGCCACCTCAACAATGGATCCACCTGAGCAAATCTCTTTTTAGTACTTGAAAACTTTATGGAATATCAAAAGGGATTGAGCTAATCTAATTTTGGGGGAATTGTTTTTCAGAAGACAGGCCCCATGGTAGAAAAGGAATGTCTCCTGGGTCTTACCAAATGAAGGTGCCTAGCCAATGATACTGGCAACATTACTATTCTGTGATATTTAATGGGGCAGGCTGTATAATTAGGGAGAGATGATCTCTCAGATAACTCAGTTCTATGACATGAAGGACTTTAACCAGCACCTTGCTTTGGACTCAGAAACAAATTGGCACTCAGTGGAGTTTGTGGAGCTGAGGTGTAACATGCGTTGTCCTAGGAGCACATTCTCTACCAGTTGAAGCTTCCAGATACTTTTCAAGGGTGGCTCCATGTGGAGAGGATTTCAGTAGTCCAGTTTTGGGTACAATCAGCTTCACTTCACCCAATAGTAGTGGCTGAGCTAACCCAGCAGCCTCATGTAGATGTTAAAAAGGAAAGAAGCATCAAACCCTGTGACACCCCACACAATAAAGGTTGTGAGTGGGACCTTAATCCAAATTACTTTACCTGACTTTACCTTTATATACTTTACCTTTATTTACTGTGCATATTCTTCTACATATCCATGTAAGAGGTTCTTTGAGCCCCCTTACCCAGGAGTGTTCAGGTCACCTCATGCAGGGCAGATGCAATAAGGGCAGAGAAGTAGTGATGCCTCACTGTCCTTACTACCACAAAGTAGGCCTTAATAGTAGATCTAATCCATGTTCAGTTGAGTTCATTTCTAATTGAGTATCAGTGATGCTCCAGACATCTCTTCTCCCATTTCATCTCCATCAATTCTTCCATAAACATGGGGAGTGCCGAGATCCCTGAGAGGTGAGAGGTTTCCTCGGTGCAATCTAATCCAAGGCCTCAGCTTCTCCTTATTCCAAGTGGCAACCAAAGCCTCTGATGGACCATGCAGCAGATAAACAGTGATAAGCACAGCTGCCTTTGAATTAGCTCAGGGTCCATCGGTCACCAGTTGGGACCAATCTAATGGATCCAAATTCCCCGTGGTGCGTTGCAATGTTGGAGATCCCAAACAAATTGGCATAATCCAACCATGACAATAGGACAATACGAACTCCCTCAATTTCAGATCATATTGCTACTGCTCTGTTAGGAACAGCAAATCCAGAGAGCAACCACTGCCCCAAATTATAATTTGCTTTTATTAGTGGAATTGCTTGTCACCAGTTGAATTCTTCTGGGTTCTGAATTGTTGGGCCAAAATCTAGGAAGGAAGGAAGTAGAGAAGAAGGGTTAGATTTGCTTAATATTTGATGTTCAGGGTAGGCATAAATTTATTGTTAGGTTTTGAGTTGCTGAGCCTATTGAATTCTAAGACTATCTTATCAAGACTGCAAAATTCTACATGACTTTTAGATGGCAGTAGACCGATGGCAATATTCTCCCTACAGTTTGGAAAACTGCCTGCAAAAGAAGTCAATACAGTAAGGTAAACTGGATGAGAAATTCAATCTTGTCTTGATGTAAGTGTTATTTGTTTGATTTAATAGCAGTTACCTGCACAGTGTTTGAACTTTCTACATTAAAAGAAAGAAGAAGCAACACATTATTTTCTCTCACCCCAATGATTATAGAGCTACACACTGTGAAAGAATTAAGGAGTTTCCTCCTCCAGAGTGGGAGAGGCAGTGGGGTAGAACCACCCAGAGAATTCTGCCATAGGTTTCTTAACTCTGGGAACTCCATTGATCTCCTTGCAACAACAGTCACGTATTTTCCAGAACTGCTATCTTTTTCCAAGTGTGGATAATAACAGCAACATCCTCCCCAGATAAATCCTGGGGCCCAAACAGATGATATCCCTAAACTTAATCTGACAGCTTCATTCCTTGCAGCCTATTTCTTTTTCTTCTCTTTTAAGAGGAATGTTCTGAGTATCCTTATTTGTTACCCATTTTATTAATAGAAGCTTTACCTCCCCCAGTGTGCTCTTCTGGCTACCATCTAAGGGCAAAACCAACCTACATAGTAAAAATGGTAACTTACCATTTAGCCAATTCTCTGCTCTCTGCAGTTAGGACTAGCTTCTTCCTTTTCAGTCGGACATCAGAAATCAATTAATTTTTAAAGTAATCCCTAAGAGCACAGCAAAGAAATCTGTAAGCCAACTAGCTAAGGTGACAAAAGATCTGGGCATTGAATCCACACTTCTTCAAGTTGCTAAATTTGAAAAACACTGATGTAAACTATTGTAATAGAATTAATTATTCTAACATGAAATATTTTCTGTACAGCAATGATGATTTCATTGTGATGAGATAATGAAAAGCTATGGGATGAAAGCCTGGATCTTCTCTCAGTTTCAAATCTTTTTTTAAAATGAAAACAGTAACATCTGTATTAGCTACTTTGAAGATGAATTATTATAACCAGTAATGTCATAGCAAACAAGTGTTAGCTTATTAATTGTATTACCTAACTCGGGATTAGATTTAGTCCTTTACTATTTGAATTAAATACAGTATTGATTGGGTTGTTTTTTGTGAATTTTGTTAGCTGACTAGTGTCTGCTAAGTTTCAATCTTATAAACAAATAAAGAACCAAACAATAAGAGTGGGAGAGAAATATTTTTATATATATTTCAATAATCCTAGAGCTAAGCTACAGCAACATAAAAATTCCTAATGCAGGAAGAGCGGGGACAAGCACACACTGCAGCAAATTTTAATGGCATAAAAACTGCCAACAAATCCCTGAAAATGCCACCAAGCAATGTCCATGTATCATGTGATCACAGAAGAAACCAACTCTTGTTACTAACTGGGAGATATGAGTGAACAGTTGAGAACAAGTTTGCATTGCAGGAAATAGTTCTGCTTTCCTTATCACTGTGGGGCTCTTTTGCCCTGCTTGTGGAGTGATGTTAGCTGTTGCTTCCTGATGCCCTGAGGCACGGGTGTCAAACTTGCCATGTCACGTGACATGTCGCAACATATCACAACTTTTTTCGCATTGCCAGAGCTGAGGCTGGTGCAACTGGCCTGCGGGCCGGCAGTGTGACACCCCTGCCCTGAGGCAAGGATTTCTTTGGAGTTCTAGTCAGAGAAATATCAGCATCATGCCCCAATTTTATGTGTGTTGTGAGGCCAGGTTGGTTTGTGCTAAAGCTCTTTTTGTATGCAAAGTGTGCTTTCTCCTGATTTCCCATCTCAGTGAAGAAATGCTGTCATTTTGTTGTTGTTGTTTTGGGTTCACTGGAGGTTTTTAACTGTAATTGTCAAACTGCGAGCTACTCAGAGTTAACAGACTAGAGCAGTATAAAAGCCTGTGAAATTAATTAATTAATGAATTGGCACCAGATATTCTAAGTGTTCTTAAAACTATAGCTCTTTCCAAAATTGCTATGGTCAGCATGTCACACAATTATCTACCCAAGGTACTAATAGGTTGTGCTATGGTACATTTGCAATTTCATATATTTAGATGTAGCAATAACAATGGCACTTAGACTTCTATACCACTTCACAGTGCTTTACAGCCCTTTCTAAGCGGTTTACAGAGTCAGCAGATTGCCCCCAATAATCTGGGTCCTCATTTTACGGACCTCAGAAGAATGGAAGTAATTTTAACTTTCCAGAAAATTTCTCTATTTTCCATCAGTCTTTCTGGGGAACCTGGCATTGACCGCGGACAGAACATCCACTGATGTTAAACCAACTCTTTTTTATTTTAAATAGAACCTGTAAAAAAAGGAGAGTGATGGCTAGCAATTAAAATTTGTGGGTTGTCCACAAAATTCACGAAAGGAATGTGACCTGAAAGCTACAGACCCATTGGAAACAGATATAGATTATATAAGAACTAACTGAGTTGATTGGGTATGCCTCTCTGAAATTCAAGCCAGTACTCTATTACAATAGCAGAAGCCTGAATGAAGGGAAAAGTAACAAATCCTTTTCTCCAGGAGGACTGAAGAAGATTGGGAAATGGATTTATCACATTTAATCAGTACCTAATTTCATCTGGACCTTGTTGGGAAGATAGATTGATTCTGCGAACTGAATTTATTACATTTAATCAGATAACAATTGTTAAGAGATGATATTAAGAAACATCGTGGATATTTAATCCAGAACAAATTACTCTTAACTCTTGGATGATTTGGGATGGATAAGATGCCATGATAAACTTTCTACGAGTTGATCACAATAACAGTGTCAAGCTACAGCATCATTGTTTGTCATTAGGAATGTCATAGAGCTTTTAGCTTGCCTACAGTTGCGGGGGGGGGGGGGGAAGAGCTTGGGATCCACAGGTATTCCCTATCAGTGTGAGAGCCAAAACAGCTGAAGAGATGTTTTGGCGAAATGAAGTTTTCTTCTCATAACACTAGTTGGACGATTTATCGGACAATGTAACCTGAACTGTTGAAGGGGAAAGGAAAGTATCACTCTTTTAATTATTTGTTTCCCACCATATTGCCAGAGCTAGCTTTCCTTCTATCTACCGGTATGTTATGCCTAATTAAAGTTTACATTCGAGATTGCTATGTCTCCGGTGTTTTACTTCATTGGGCTTTTCAGCCAGGATTTGGCAAACAGTTTTTAACAAAAAAAACTTTAACCTTGCCTTTTTATTATTACTGTTTTTCCTGTTAACTATTTTGCCATTAATATAGTATATAGATGAGTAGCCTTTAATTTGTAAGTAGAATTAGTAGTTCTGTTTTGCAAGAGGTGAGAAATCAATATTGTAGTAGTGTATTAATGAATGTTCAGTTAGGGGGGATAATATATGTATATGTGTTGGGGTTTTTTAATGTACCTTTTCTTGCTTGTTCTGTGCTTTTTCTCTTTTTTAATTTTTTTTTGAAATTTTGTATTTTAACTTTTTTTGAATAAAATAAAAATAATTATATAAAAATATATTCATATACTTAGAATAATAGGCAAATAGTTGATATATAGAGTTGAATCTGAAATACCAAATTTGTAGTTCTGGATTGTGCATCACCTATCAACTTGAGAGCTATGCCAGGCTTTGGGCAACATATGAATAGCCAAATTCCATATTGGGTCAAGATTCACTTTGATAAGGGGTTTAAAGATTTTCAGGGTATCATAAATATTCTAAGCATCTGCAAAGCTTAAGGGAACCGTATTACCTCTTATAACCCAATCTTTTCAATGTAAAATAGGGAATCTAGATGTTTAATCCCATCCTATTTGGGAGTGGGAGACATGTTTGCCCCCTTTCCAGAGGAACAATAGCTTATACTTGGGGAATGTTTTTTTAAATCTGTTTATTAAATTACTTGGAAGAACTATAGATATTGAAGTGTGTGTGTGTGTGTGTGTTTGTGTGTCTGTCTGTCTATCTATCTATCTATCTATCTATCTATCTATCTATCTATCTATCTATCTATCTATCTGAGTTCTATTGAACTAAATGGTCCTTATTTCTGAATAAACATGCTGCTGGATAATCTTTGCTGATTTAATTAGGCAAATACTTCATTTTTCATATGTTTAATTCTTTTTCTGTGTCCTTGCACGTTCAATGTATTCACAACTTTGGAATTTCAGAGAAACAGTTGTGGGGAGGTTAATGCTTCAGCTTGCCTTTACATAAATTATGGAGAGGAAATGCATTAATCTGTTAGGTCTGTGCATTCCAACCCTAAGCAGTAATGGAAGCTGTGTTATATGAATAAAAAAGATTAGATGGAACTTCAGTTTGACCTAAAGACAGTTTTGCTTTTATGAGTGCTTTAAAACAGCTCCCAGAGACATGGATTGCAGCTTCCCTAGAAACAGCTAATTTTTCTGAAAGAAGGAATCAAGTTTGTTTAAGTTTTATCCCTTTTAACTTATGCAAAATTCAAAATGCTGCCCTTTTTCACGAATCTCAGAAACAGGAATATTTATTTTGCCAAACGTAGAGCTTTTCCTCCTCTGATTTATGGCATAAGCATTTGATAACTGTTGCGATTTTGTCAGAAAAGTAATATAACCAAAGAATAGCAAAAAAATAAAATCTGAACTAAATATTCCATGTAAATGCTTGCAGTACATTCCAAGGGCCTGTTTCCTTTCTGCAAAGCATTGAGAAGAAAGTGTATTTAGAGTGCAGAACTGGCAGAAGGAAAAGTTAGATACCTTCTCCTTGATGCTTTTTCCTAACACAAATTACAAACATACTATTTATTGAAGCTATTTGAAGTCAGTTGTTAGGAGATGCACTTGAGGAATATAATTCTCCCAGCCTGGTTGCCCTACAGATATGTCAGATCTATTGTAGACTAGGGTATTTTGGGAGTTGGATTTCACCTCTGAAAGGCACTCAGGTTGTGGGAAAGCTGATATAACCTCTCAAAGGCCTTCAGCTTGTTGGGCAAAGTATGGATCACATGTAGCTTCTCTGAAATGTTGGTACACATCCCACCTCTGTTCCTTACCACATTTGCTACCAAATATTCTTGCCAATGCTGGTGGCAATCAAATATGCAGTTAGCAAACCACTTGGAAAATAGCTTGAAATAGAAACTTTAGGATTAGAAATTGACCTTGTTAAACGTAATCTCTTATATCCTTCTGTGTGGCCTTTTCACAACTGGAGCAATATTCCCTTGAAATTCCCATGTTCTTTCCTCTCTCTTTTTTCTCTTTGTCCATTGAGGTCAACTGCTCAGTAATTTAATTTAATATTTAATTTAATATTGTACTACCGAAGTAACTGTGACATCATATTTTGAATGATTAGCTTCATCACTGCTTTGAATGAAATATTTTCAACTAATAATTTCAAACCTTAAATTATACTTCAGCTGAAACTGTTCCACATAGGGCAGTTGCCTTGAATCTCCCCCTCTCTTTAAGAAAAAGCCCCATCTCCTACAGTTAGCCTGTTTTCCCTTATTATCATGAAAGAAGGTTAATGAAAGGAAAGAGATCTCTGGGAGCTGAGAGGTCCTCTCCCTTTTCCTAACCATCTGCAGATCCTTGATCTTTGGATAAGGTGTCCAGATATGAAGCCATGTGTTAACAATGAACATGGACCCCTTGCCCTGTGCCTTCAAGAATGGAGCTTAAAAAAAGCGGCAGTATCTGTAAACAGAGGTAAACAAATTTCTGACAGAGACCTTTCCTGCTTGTTGTTTTTTGCCAGGAGCTTTTGTATACTTTGGACCAATTTTCATGCACACCTGCTACCTGCCTCCCTTCTGGGTTTTATTGGCACTTGTTGAAAGCAGTGGCTCACCCAGTAAAGTGTAGAGAACAGGCAAAAGCCATTTGGCTTCTTGGCCTCTGTGGCTTCTCTCTGTTTGGAGCCAGAGCAGGAAGGCAGAGCATCATACAGAATGTTTTAATCAGTACAAGATGGTTGCACACAGCAGAGCTATTTAGAATGTGCCAAAGAAACAATTTCGGTTAACAAAAGGAGATAGTCATTAAATCAATGAGATTAGGTCCTAGCCTAGTTCTTAGAATATGAAAGAAACATCAACATATTTATTTAGGAGAAAAACTTGTCTCAAAAGTTTGAAACAACGAGGCACAATGTTCAAAAGCTTAAATCCCTCCATACAGCAGTGATCTGACATGGAAAAGAATCCTAGTAAAGCACAAGGGAATCCTGTGCTTTATTATTTATTTCATGCATTTTTATCCTGATTATTTTTTCCTCAAATAGTTGCCATACTTGGAGGGAAAAGAAGCCATTAGACTTAGACATCCACAAAGCAAAATGCCCAATGGAGAAGAATAAAAGCAAAAAGCAAATCATTTCTTCATGAATCGATACTGGTCATGTTATTCCCTCTCAAGATAAACAATGTTCTGCGAACATGAAGACATGAAGTCCGAAATACTAACAAAAATCATAAAAAGCACCATCAGTTTTGCTCTACCTCTCCACACCTTTCTATCCTTGCTAGCCAACTTTGCTTGCACAACTTCATATATGGCCTTTAGTTCTTTAAGCATCTTGCCACTTGTTCAGGATATTATAAAATTCATCTGACTATAACTTTCTTACTCTCCTTCTCAATCCATTCATTTTTACTTTGTATATTTGTTCCACATTCCATGATTTCCTCGATACGATCTATTTCATTGTGCTTTTGTATAAGTCCTTTGGTTTTAAATTCAATCTACATTCGTTCAGCATCCATGCATTCTTAAGCCATTCTCTTGTATTACTACACATTCTTCTTAAGTAGCCCGTTTTACTGCATTCAGTTTGTTTTTATATTTCTTCTGATATACCCAAGTCTGCAACAATGATCTTGGAACATAGAAGGCTCAAAGAAAGGTATTTCAGCCACATCAAGACATTTCTGTTTCCATGTTAAGCTATTAAAATGTATATTGTATTCACCTCCACAGAGTAGCTAATCTGCTAATTAGTTTGAAACATTTTTTCTCCAAATAGATTGAGCATCAGCTACAAAAATTTAAATGTGAAGTGATATTAAATGTTCCCATGCCCTCTGTAGAAAAAAAATGTACGACGTATCATTTTTGTCTCCTTACTAAAAATCTAATTTCCACATTAGACTGATGTCTAGATAGAATATTAATTAGTGCAAAAAGATTGGACATTTGAAGATCCTTTATTTAACAGTGTATACAAATTTGGTGCAAATAATATGTCAAGAAACTGAACTGGGAAGCCTTGTAACTAAGGTTCTTCCAAAGTGTATACTCTAGTAGGTGGAGATTTCAATGACAGATGGGTCCTGATGATAATTTATATGCACATCATTGGTTTTGTCTGCTAGTTCCTGAAGCCCTTGCATGGCCATTTATACTTTATTCAAAAGACAAAAAATTGGTTTAAGTAGATTCCTACTTGACCCATGTGGTTAGCAGGCTTACTTTCCATCTTATATAGATCTCTTGAAAATGACCACTTGGTTGAATTTACCTTTGGATCTGGGTCTGCAAAGAATATCATTTATATTATAGAAACTTGTTTTTTAGATTGCTTTTGAATTTCTCCTTAGCTCAACAGCTATACATTTCCAAGCATTTTTCATTTGAAACATTTTGACCAACAATATTATGCTGAGGTCTTTACCAATTTTACCCATTTTTCCAGCAGGAAGAGACCATCATATGAAATTATTCTTTCATTCTATAAAAATAATCCTGCTTCAGAAAAAATCTTTTCTGTTTTCATCTTATCCTGCTTTTAGTTGAATTCCTTACTTACAATAAAGAGAGCTACAGTAAGTAGTGTGGGAATTACAAAAGCATTTAACCAGTATAAATTCTGTTGATCCAAACTGACAACTGCCATTTCTCTAAATTGTGGTTTGATTTCAAATGGTTACTTGGAACAAGAAGAAAAAAGCTTGAATGCACATAAAATGGACATGAAGATAATGACTTTTTAAACAACCCCCCCCCCATATAAATAACTGCTTCAAACATAGAAGAGAAACATCTTGAAGGACAACTGGGCATACCTCATTCTGACATACAAAACAAAAGACTTGACCTCATTTTAGCATTATGAGCATCCCTCATTATGGTCCAAGGCAGTGGGACAAGTATTTTACAAGAAAAATATTTCAATGAATTCTGAAGGAATGAAGTCCTGATTTATGAATATCTCAAGCAGGATTTAAAGACTTTGTCTGACTAGCCACCAGGAATGATTGCAGGAGTTAAAAATTTAATTTTTGACTAAGGTCTGGAAAGACTCCCTGAAATGAGGCAATTGTATCTGAGCAGGAGAAAAATCAAGCCAACCCAAACCTCAGCACGATAAACTTTAATTTGCCTATTTATAAACATTAATAAGCATAAACAAATTTATTTATTTATTTATGAGACTTATATACCGCTTTAAGTGCAAGCACTCTCTAAGCAGTGTACACCAGTAAGCAATGTATATATATATATTTACATTGCCCCCAACAATCTGGGTCCTCATTTTACCTACCCCGGAAGGATGGAAGGCTGAGTCAACCTTGAGCCGTGAGATTTGAACCGCTGACCTGCTGAACACAGTCAACTAAAGTGGCCTGCAGTACTGCACTCTAACTGCTTGTGCCACCTGGGGATTGAGTTTAGCAATCATTTCCACCATTATTAAAAAAGAAAGAAGGGATGCCTTGCTAAATACAGTCAAGATATTTTATACCAGACACTCATACTGGAGACTGGAAGACTGCAAGCAAGTGATAAGTCTTTTGGAGCTGTTTATAATAGATATAGGAAGACAATCTGACCTTGCTAGGGTTCTAAATCTTTTTATTGATTGAAATATATGGTACTGTACTATAGTACCTGCAGTACATCTTCCTTCCGTTTTCTGTCCTATAAACTATAGAAGGATTCCTTTGAGGAAACAACTTTGCCTTTACAATGATGGACAGGTTGAAACATCTACCATTCACACTGTAAATTCTATATATCAATAGCACATACTGTAGATCCCTTACATAGCTGTACAGATCAATTTTATATCTACCGATTGTTTCTGGATAATGGTTCTTTCACAACTCACAACATTACCATGTTCTTGGTTATAGCATGAACAATACTGTTTTCATATATTCATAGCTTTAGAGTTTCTTGGATAACATTAGCATTTTGAAATAACAAAATCACAGATTACTTTAATTGGTTAGTATTTTAATATGGTTTTAATTAATTTTATAATATTTTATAGTTTTAGTATGATAATTTTAGCTTTATAGTCACACTGTAGAACCTATGCTTTATGTTAATATGATTTAAAGTTATACTTAGTTTTGTACAATCTATAAAGGCTGTTTTAAGCCATAGCTGATAATTCTGTGACAAATTTTGTAGCATTTGTTATAATTTAGGCTGATCAGAAACTAAAATAGTTCGGTTGATTGACTGACTGATTGACTAAATATTAACATAATAGTTTTAATGGTTTTGTAAGTATATGTTTATAGAAGCACAAATATGCTTCTATAGGAAAAAATTGATCTTTTAAAACATTGCTATTAATGACTAGTAAATTATACACAGATTTGTATGAAAAAGAAATAGTAAGTACAGTCCAAAATAGTATCTACATTTGGGACTGGAATAGAAAATTGCAATATGGATGTCTGGAAATTTGCTTTAAGGGATTTAATGACGCCTGCTTAGTTACTCTTCTTTTCCATGCCCTGTGCACACCAGTTTCATAGAGTATACTTAACCAAACCATATTTTTTTTAATCTTTTGTAGCAACTATCAGTATACAAGATGTTACACTTATTTACCAGCTTAGTGTGCTATGGGTTGTTACCAGCTATTTAATTTATTAAATATATAGTACAAACCCAGAAAGTAGTTTAATTGAAAAACTAGATTATGCTACGTGAACTCTGACACATATTTACCTTCTGTCTTGCTCCAAGAATTGAGGCATGAGTTTTACTCTGTTTTTTGGGTGATACCTCTAAAAACAATTGGTATTTTCTCAAGGTAATTGCTACCTCCCCTTTTGTGTGTGTCTTGTCCACCTTGTCTTTATAAACAGTGGCACACAACTTAATGCTGGCAATAGAAGGAATTATATTTAGCATTTTATTTGTCCCTTAATCTTAATAGTCTTAACCTGGTATGAGAGAAGATAATAATAATAATAATAATAATAATAATAATCCCCCAGTGAGGCACTACCTTGATGTGGTTGTGGGGCTTGTGTACTCTGAGGAAGATGAGAGCTATGCCAGAGGTTCAACCATACTGGACAGGTCTCATCAGAGGAGTCAGACAAAGAGTGTCTCTCCCATAAAAAATATGGTGAGACGTAAATTGCAGAATGCCTTACCGGCTCGGATGTCGCCCGGGTTAACAAGGTCCGCACTAGATATTGGAGTTCCTGGATATCTGGTGAAAAATGGGTTACAGGACTCAGGACTGTTGGCTGAGCAACCAGGGCCAGCAGCTGCAGAACTACTAGAAGAAAAGGTGTTTACCCGTCGCAGATACACAGTGATTGAAAACAAAGAAATAATGATCTGTTACTACAGATCAAGTCCAACAAGAAGAGGATATCTAAAACGAATGCACCAGTTCTGGAAAGAACAACATCCAGAATCATAAATAACAGAACAGAGACTAGCAGATCAACGCCGATTTATAACACGAAATAAAATATTCACAGAAACAGAATTGGACGAACTGCAAAGGTTTACCCAGGGCAAAGAAATCAAAGCCTTACCAGAAGTAATTCAGAATGTAGAGGCAAACCAGGGGGAGTTGGCAGTGAAGGAATCTAGCAGAGATATACAACTGTTCTCATTTGGAAATCAGGCACCTCTACCTCAGGAAGAACAAAACCCTCTAACTAAAGAAATAAAAGAATTGAAACAAAGAATAACTGAGCATCTAGAACAGCACAAAAACAACAGAATAAGGCTACCTGCATTGAAGCTTGTTCCAAAGAAACAGCTAGCACAAGCATTAAAAGATGCAAATACTGCAATATCAAGTATAAGCACCAATTCACTGCAAGAAACAAACCAACTAATGTACAGCACAGCTGCAGTTATAACAGAATACCTGGGATGCAAAATCAACAAAGAAGAAAAACAAACAAACAGTGCACCAGAAAAATGGAAGGTTAGACTAGAAAATAAGATCAGCAAATTAAGATCACATGCAAGCAAGCTAGAACAGATGAAAGAAAAGAAGCTGAAGAACAAGAAGACCAAAGAATACCTAATCAAGAAATACCACTTAGAAACAAGGAAGATCAAGGAAGCACTGGAAATAATAAAGCAACAAATAACAGCTATAGCCAGGAAAATCAGTAGATATGAAGCTCGAATTGCAAACTATAGGCAGAACCTCCAATTTCAATCCAATCAGAAACGTTTCTACCAATCCATCAATGGAGAAACTGCAAGGAATCAGTCAGTACCTGACAAGGAAGAAACAGTGCAGTTCTGGAAGCAGATATGGGATAACCCAAAGAAATACAACAAGGATGCGGCTTGGTTAAAAGAGGTGGATGCAAATAAAACAGAAGTTGAAATGAAAGAACTAGTAATAACAACAAAAATGGTAGAAAAAAGAGCAAAGAAAATCAAAAATTGGTCAGCACCAGGTGAAGATGAACTGCATGGGTTTTGGTTGAAACATCTAACTGTTATACACCCACTCATTGCCAAACAGTTCAACAATATACTACAAGGAGGAGAAATTGAAAAGTGGCTAACAACTGGGAAAACCTACCTAATAATGAAAAATCCAGCAAAAGGGGCAACACCAGGTAACTACAGGCCAATTACCTGCTTACCAACAACTTTCAAATTACTAACTGGTGTAGTAGCTGATGCAGTGCAGCAACATCTAGTTGAAAACAATCTCTTTCCACCTGAGCAGAAAGGAAACCGCCCCAACAACAGAGGAACAAAAGATCAACTCCTAATAGACAAAATGATCTTGGAAAACTGCAAGAGAAGGAAGACCAACCTGAATGTAGCATGGATTGACTACAAAAAGGCATTTGACTCTCTGCCACATGATTGGATAATAAAGTGCCTAGAAATAACAGGAGTCAGTAGAAACATCAGAAAATTTGTGCAAAGATCGATGGCACAATGGAAGACACAGTTGCAGATCAATGGTGAGAGGCTGGGAGAGGTTAATATCAAGAGAGGAATATTTCAAGGAGATTCATTATCACCATTACTATTTGTTATTGCACTGTTTCCTCTGTCAACAATACTGAATAACTCAGGACATGGCTATCAAACATCAAAAACATCTGCCAGACTATCCCACCTCCTTTATATGGATGATCTGAAGCTGTATGGAAAAACATCATCTGAAATAGAATCGCTGCTCAACACTGTCCGTATATATAGCCAAGATATTGTAATGGAGTTTGGCTTGGACAAATGTGCCACACTTACTATCAAACAAGGAAAAATAATGAAAACTGAAGGAATCAAGATGCCCCACGAAAATAACATTAAGAGTCTGGATGAGGAAGAGTACTACAAATACTTGGGTATCCTTCAAGCTGACAACATCAAGCACACTGAAGTCAAGAAAAAGATTAGAGGTGAATACATCAAGAGAGTGAAGAAGATCTTAAAATCCAAACTCAATGGAGGAAATACCATAAAGGCAATCAACACCTGGGCAATCCCAGTCATTAGGTACACAGCTGGAATAGTGGACTGGACTCAAGCAGAACTAAAAGCAATGGATAGGCAGACCAGAAAAATAATGACAATGAATCATGCCCTTCATCCACGCAGTGACATTGATAGACTTTATCTACCAAGGCAAATAGGTGGGCGTGGAATGCTACAAGTACATCAGATGGTTGAAGAAGAAAAAATGGCTTTGGAAGAATATCTGAAGAACAATGATGAAGATGCACTGAAATTAGTATATCAGGAAGGCTTACTAACTACTGGAGAGACCAAACTGGCCTACAAGAAAGACCAAATGAAGAACAGAATAGAGGCATGGGAAGACAAAGCACTACATGGCCAATACATGAAAAAAATAGCTGGGAAAGCAGATAATAATAAAACCTGGCAATGGCTAAGAGCAGGAAAATTGAAGAAAGAGACCGAGGGACTAATTCTGGCTGCACAAGACCAAGCCTTAAGGACAAATGCATACAAAGTCAAAATTGAGAAGACAGCAACAGACAGTAAGTGCCGCCTATGCAAAGAAGCTGAAGAAACAGTGGACCACTTGGTAAGCTGTTGCAAGAAGATTGCACAGACTGATTACAAGCAGCGGCATGACAAAGTAGCAACAATGGTGCATTGGAAGATCTGCAAAAAATATCATTTGCCTGTAAGCAAAAACTGGTGGGATCATAAAATAGAGAAAGTCATAGAAAATGATAAAATTAAACTGCTCTGGGACTTCAGAATTCAAACAGACAAGCACCTGCAACATAACACCCCAGACTTAACAATTGTCGATAAGAAAGACAAAAAAGTCTGGATAGTGGACGTGGCAGTGCCTGGAGATAGCAGAATAGAAGAGAAAGAACTGGAGAAGATAACAAAATACAAAGACCTACAAATAGAAATAGAAAGACTGTGGCAAAAGCAAGCAAGGGTAGTACCAATAGTCATAGGCTCCTTGGGTGCAATCCCAAAACAACTGGAGCACCACTTGAACACCATTGGCATTGACAAATTCGCTATTAGTCAATTGCAAAAGGCAGCCTTATTAGGAACTGCTTCCATCCTGCGACGATATCTGTAATACCATCAAACATCCACATCTGCCTATCCCAGGTCCTGGGTAAGGACTCGATAGGTAGACAAAATGCCAAATCCAGTCTGAACATCTGGCTGACTATGCGATGATCGATAATAATAATAATAATAATAATAATAATAATAATAATAATAATAATAATAATAAATAATGGAAGTTGGAAGGGACCTTGGAGGTCATCTAGTCCAACCCCCTGCTCAGGCAGGAAACCCTACACCATTTCGGACAAATGGCTGTCCAGTCTCTTCTTAAAAACTTCCAGTGTTGGAGCATTTACTGCTTCTGGAGGCAGGTTGTTCCACTGATTAATTGTTCTCACTGTCAGGAAGTTTCTCCTTAGTTCTAGGTTGCCTCTCTCCTTGATTAGTTTCCACCCATTGCTTCTTGTCCTGCCTTCAGGTGCTTTGGGAAATAGCTTGATTCCCTCTTCTTTATGGCAGCCCCTGAGATATTGGAATACTGCTATCATGTCCCCCCTTGTCCTTCTCTTCGTTAAACTAGACATACCCAATTCTAGCAACCGTTCCTTATATGTTTTAGCCTCCAGTCCCCTAATCATCTTTGTTGCTCTTCTCTGTACTCTTTCTAGAGTCTCAACATCTTTTTTACATCGTGGTGACCAAAACTGGATGCAGTATTCCAAGTCTGGCCTTACCAAGGCATTGTAGAGTGGCATTAATACTTCACGTGATCTTGATTCTATGCCTCTGTTAATGCAGCCTAGCACTGTATTGGCCTTTTTGGCAGCTGCAGCACACTGCTGGCTCATATTTAGGTGATTGTCTGCTAGGACTCCGAGGTGCCTCTCACAGTTACTACTATTGAGCATGGTGCCACCTATGCTGTACTTGTGCATTTGGTTTTTCTTGCCTAAATGTAGAACCTTGCTTTTTGCACCATTGAATTTCATTGTGTTAATTAGTGCCCAGTGTTCAAGTCTGTCCAGATCCTCTGTATCTTAAGCCTATCTTCTGGAGTGTTGGCTATTCCTGCCAGCTTGGTGTCGTCTGCAAATTTGATGAGTTCCCCATCTATCCCTTCGTCCAAATCGTTGATGAAGATGTTGAAGAGTACTGGGCCCAGAACAGAGCCCTGGGGCACCCCACTACACGCTTCCCTCCATATAGATGCAGTTCTATTGAGAACCACACGCTGAGTACGGCCGGTCAGCCAACTATGGATCCATCTGGTGGTTATTCTGTCTACCCCACATTTTTCTATCTTATCAAGTAGTAGGTTGTGATCTACTTTATCAAATGCCTTACTGAAGTCCAAGTAAATCATGTCTACAGCATTCCTCTGATCCACTAATTTTGTCACTTGGTCAAAGAATGCAATAAGATTTGTCTGGCATGATCTATTTTTGACAAACCCATGTTGGCTTTTAGTAATGACTTTGATGATGTGCAACAAATCTAAGACACTTGCTTAAATAAAGTCTAATTCATTAAGGATCAAATTATGCCATGGGCAATTATAATGTGCTCAAGGAAACATAGTGCTTTGCAAATATGGCCTTGTTTCCTTGAACTAGTATGTACTAGTATGGTCCAAAACCCCCAGTTACCAGCAGCATTCAGAGGGGGAGAGGCAAAGGTGAATCAGGCCAACACAGTGCAACCTTTCATTCTCTAGGCAAGTATCACAACATCATACATGTTCCAAAAGGGTGTAGCTTGCAACATAATGGTACAAAGGTACATTTGCCATTTTGTCAGGAAACAATAATTGTTGCAAACTCCACCGCCAGCCATGTAACAGAAACATGCCCTATAGATTCAGCTATGGATGTATTCTTCAAGAAAAGTAATACGATCTTATGACTGACATTTAATGACTTGTTATACATATTATGTATGAGCTGATAGAGTTAAGGTTCTTATCTGATTACATGGGGAGCAATAAAAGGAACCATTAATATAACATATGATGTAAATCAAAAGTAATGCAAGTGACAAAAGTACCAATAGTAAAGTAAACTACAAGTTGGATCAGTAGCAGAACTGGTTAAATGATGCCTCCCCCTTTTCTTCTCTACTCCATTTCAGATCTTGAACTAGAAACTCCCTATTACTGTACTTTCTCCTGTCTCTGCATTTTCAAAATCCAATCAAGCCATATGAAATAAACTTCTGATATATGACTTTTTTCTATATATCATTTCATTTGAAAAACTGAAGGCAAACTATTGCTACATTTTGCTAAACACCAACAGCATTGAACCTGGTGCTAAAATAGCTGAAGCATAACAGCAAAATAAGGAAATAAAATTTGAAAGTAATAGGAAGTGTGGAAAGAGTTAAATTCTAAACAGGTGTGATCCAGATCTCTCAATCCACTTGTCCAGAAGAATGATGACAGCAAAAAGAAAAAGAAAAAGAAAAACCAGATGAAACTAGAGACGAAGTAAAATCTTTGGACTTTTATATCCTTGTTCTGGTCAGGGTTAGAGACTAAACTAAGGCATTCTTCTGGATCAAGTGGTTTTCATATAATAACAAAAGGGGGTCTTTGAAAGTCTTCAGTGTATAAGATCAATTAAGCCTATTGATCTCCTTAATAAGATTGGCTATAGACAAACTGTTTTTGGAAAAAGAGGATTAGAAGGGCTTTTGTTGCATTCATTTATGATTAAGGTATGGCCACATCCTATCAGACTACCACAAGTTACAGTCTAATGATAATCAGTTAATTTTTGCAATTTCTTTCATGCTTTTGCAATAAACTGAAACCAAAACACAATCTGTAGTTTTCCAATATGTTGTCTCAGTTTTTAGTTCAGAGATGTTCTAATGCCATAACACTAAATAATGATGTTACAAATCCAAGATCTTTGATACACATACTGTATTTCAGATCTAAAACATGAGTCTGGAGCCTTCAGTGTAGGTCTGCTGTCTTTCTTTTAATAGGCCTCTCCCAAACTCTCAGTTTAATCCATCTGATCATTTCAAGAACAGAACAATAGGTTTCAGGCACATTGTTAACAACAATAATTTTAACTATCAAATTTGTACTTGATGTTTGTGGTAAATGAAATCAACTGAATTTTTAATGGAAATGAGTCTCGTGTTTCACAACATTCTCCATTCCTTCCAGATTTCAATTATACCTGATTGTTATCTGCTTGAATATTGTGTCTATATCAATGCATTCGACGATCTAGTTTGCATTTGGATTTAACTTTTTCTTAATTTCATTGTACTTTTCAGTCAACATGAAACAAAATGTTCATCTTTTCAGTGGAGTTATGGTTATGTAATGGTGCCTGTTCACAGAGGTAATTTAAAAATCCTAGTGCATAGAAGCATTGCATATTTTTTTTATATAATTTAAGATGTTACCAGATTTCTTCTTTTTACAAGGAGGTATATAATAACTCAGAAATGCTTTTATTTTACAACAAGCTCTTGTTTTGCTGGTTGATATCCTTTAGCCTCTTGCCAAACCTAGTTGTGGCTGCTTGCTGTGGCGTGTGACAGTCACAGATGGCAATACATTGGAAGCTCCTCTTTGCCTATTCACCTGAACACAAGTCTCCCAGGGGTGTGTTCAGGAAATAATGCACGATTCAGCTGACATTATATCAACATTTGTTTGTTTCTTCCTATTTAGCCACTCCAAAACAGGTGAAACTCCTGCTCAGTCTCTGCAGTAGATTGTTTTATACCCCAGGGCTGCTTTACATAAACAAGACCTTCTGAATACAAGGGACTTATATAAAAATCTATTTGTTCACGATATACAAGCAGAAGAGGTGATAAATAAGCAAACTATCACCAGGGTTACTAAATCTGGGCTGGAAAAATCCAGACAGCCACTAACAACAAAGGGTTTTCTGCCTTTTGAATGGTCACCTGGACTTTGTAGCCCAGATCTGGAATTGCTATCCCAGAGCATAAATCTCAGGAAGCAGAAAACTACATCCTTAAGGTAGAGCAGTATATACTTAAACTGGCAGTGCTTATTTATTTTTTTTAATAAATTTTATTGGTTTTTTAATTCTTAGAACAAAGTACTCAAGACACACCATGGTGCTGGGGAAATCAAACATCCAAAAATAAAACCATATATAAATAACTCAAATCAATACATCAAATATTCTCTCTCTATTTCCCTCAAATAGCTTAATATATTTAAAATAATCCATTTCTAATTTCAATTTCTATTAATCCTAAACCTGTTTTAGAGCTTTATGAATTTACAATTACCATAATCAAATTTACCTTTAAATAAACACATTATCAATTCAGGTATCCCTTCCAGGTATATTCTAGTTCCTTAATTTTATCATAAGTCTTGTTTATTTCTTCTATTTCCTAATTAAAATAAAATATGAATCTATCCTATACATATCTAGTCCATCCATCAATCAATCTCTTTAAGATAGCAAGATAATATCAAACCTTACATCATTTCAGTCCATTGAACAAGATTCAAATTTTGTCCAATTAATTATCATACCTAATAACATCCATATTATCAAACAAAAACATCATCTTATTAAATTAACATTCAATTAATTATTAAGTCAATCCAAATCTAAAACACCTCAATTTTCTTCATTCCATTACATAATAGTTTTCATACAAATAAACCTATTATTCCAAAAATACATTCTTTATTTAATGTATATTCTAATAATCACCCATTTTTCTCTTACTTCTAATTCAAAATCTTAATTCTTAAATCAATCCATAATTCTACAGTGCCTTTGATCCATTACATACAATTTTAAATTTCTCTTTTCAGTCTTGGCCTTCTTTTTGTGCCAGGCAGGTTTCAATAACAAAGCTTCCCTTTCAGCCAATAGGTCTCTCTTTGTTGCTTGTAATATCATTTAAGACAGTAAAAAGCATCCTGACCTCTGCATTGGAAATCTATTTCTCTTATCCTTAAAGGTTCAAATCTCAATCTTTGATTTTTCTGCTCCTCAAAAATATAGATGAAATGCTTGTAAGGTAAAATAAATTCCTCTTTAATCTCAATTGATTCCTCTTCTAGTATGTTTTGCTTTGTAGAATGGTCAGATGTAGTCAGAAAGTCAGTTTGAAGGTTTGGCGTAGAGTTTCTGGCTCTTAATTCTATAGTAATCTCTTTCATTGTAGCACATATTTCTTCAGTAGCCTCGTAAATCTTTTCCAATATAAGTTTACAGTTTAATTATGAATAAGGTTTCTCCATTTTAATGGTGATTGAAGATAATCCCTTTTTTCTTTTAGTGGAGGCTGTAATTAATAGAAGTTAAGCAATATCTACCCCCACAATTCCCACAGCTGCATTGGCTTATCTTTTCTCTTCAGGAGTAGTTTGAAAGTCAAGACCATCTCATCTCCAAACAATAATCAGGAGTTGCAATGTAGCTTTTTGCCACTAGATGTCCTCAGTAGATTAAAAAAACTTTTCCAGACACCATTTCCCCCCTTTTTTCTGTCTTTTAAAGGAAAAAGTGGAAAAAGAAATAATCTTCCAGTATAAAATAATAGTACAGCTCAGAAAAGAGTTTTTTCTGTACCCCAAAGTAAATGAAAATAAAGTGTAGTCTTTAAAAAAAATTGTTCTATCCTTTTGTTCAGCACCTTTCTTCCCACGCATACAAAAGCTGCTTTTTCAAGACAGGGAAATAATTCCAACAAAGCTTTTACAGGGAATAAAAAAATCCAAATAGGGTAAAGAGAGGAGCAGAAGGGGCCTCACCCGGATCATCCGCGATGGGTCTATTATGCTTAGATGTAATTGTGACTTTCGGCTGGTGCAGCAGGGTAATCAGCCATCTTGCAGGATGATCTTTGCTCCGTCGCCCCTAAGGAGATAGCTGGAGCCACGGGAGAAGCTGCCGCCCTCCCGTAGTCACCAGCAAGCCTCCTCCACTAAGGAGTCTACCAATGAAGGAAACCCAGCCGGAGTGGAGACGAGTCTCCAGACCAACCGGCGTCGCCACGTACCAGAACTGGAAATGCTGGCAGTGCTTATTGATAAAGCTAGAAATTTATCTGGGGTTAAGTAGCTTAGCTGGGCTTATTTCTATCCTATTACAGTTGATGCGATTTTTAAAATAAAAATTCTTTGCTCACCTGTCTATTATAATAGGAAAAGTGCTATTGAGGCTGCTTGTGGCTACTATGCTTCTCATCAGAAAGTTCCTCTTTAGATTTTCTACCCAAAGTACTGTGTTGGTCAATAAAGCAGCAATATTATTAATATCGATATTATTGATGTGATATTACTTTCTCACTGTTTGCAATGAACCAATGTTGAATTCTTCTCATCTTAATTTTTAATTTATCCCTTTTTGAGATAAAACAATGCTAAATGGAAGGAATTATGATATAATGTTAGGGGAAAAGACAGGATCAGACAATATATGAAATTCTGTATGATATGCTTTTCTCTTTTTCTCATTTAATTCTAAAACACTGATTTACTCAATAGAGATGTGGGTATCACATTTGTGCTGTCACCTAATATAAAGTTCATCTATAACATGTGTGGCTATCATATCTGATGCAAAAAAAAAAAAAAAGATGAGAACTATCAATATTTAGCTGACTTAATTTAATTTAATTGGCTTTATAGAAGCAAATGAATGGAGGATCAGTATAGTAGTAGAGGGTCAGTTTGGTGTAGTGGTTAAGGCATCGGATGGCTAGAAGAGATGGTAGGAGTCTGTGAATTTTTTTCTGTCTTAGGGACAAAGCCCCCTAGGTGACCTTGGGCCAGTCAATCTCTTTCAGCCTTAGGAAGGAGGCAATGGCAAACCACTTCCTAACAACCTTGCCAAGAAGTCTGCAGGGATTAGTCCAGGCAGTTGCCAGGAGTAAGAAACTGACTTGGAGGCACACACATACAGGTATAGCAATAACTATTAATTATAAAGCTATACTACCAGTTACAGAGGAATGTGCAATTTCAATTTCCCAAAGAAAATAAAGTAGCCAATTTGCTATCAAGTCAGAACATTTGTCTTTTAAAGGGAATGGCAGATTTGTTTTCCCCCACAAACTGCCAGCTCTTTTTGTTATCTATTTTGCTGCCTTTTATTGAATGGGGCTTGATTCATTTCCAGCAGCATATTACAAGGTAAGATTATGCACTCTGCACAAAACTTGATTTATAAGTTAGCATTAAAAGACTGGGAAAATGGTTTGGCAGAACAAGAGCTTTCTCATGGGATAATCAGAAATTGTGGAAGCCTTTCATATTATTCAGCTGGCTATCTGAGGTTTTCTGTATAAAATTTCTATTTGGCCTCTTGGGGATTGCATCAGATTTGTTGGGCCACGTAGCTTTAGTTCATCTGAATAAAAATCAGAGCACTTATTTTTCAATCCATTGATTTTATCCCTGACATTGGCTTGGACATGCAGTGTAGAAATATAGGAAGCACTGTTGGCAATGACAAAATTTCAGATATGGGGTTTTTTCATACATACCTGGAGAGGGCTATTTGAAGTCTATTTTTAGATTTTTATCCCACCTTTTTTCATATGTAACTCAAGACAGCAAATACACCAATACTACTTCCTCTTTCTATTTTCCCCACAATAACAACAACCCTATGAGGTCAGTTGGGCTGAGAGACTATCTCAAAGTGGGCCAGCTACTGTAGGTTTTTTTTTTATGTCTAAGACAGGACTAGAACTCACAGTCTTTTGGTTTCTAAGCCAACATTTAACCAGTATACCAAACTGGTTCTTCTACATGTAAAATATGCTTTCTAAGTTATAGCCTCTACCATATTTCCTATATAGTTGTCAAGACTCTATGTTCTATATGACCATCACAGTTCATCCTGGAACTGTTACAGATAGTCCTTGACAATTGGGACTGAAACTGTGGGATTAATTGCACAAATATGTCCATGGGCATCTGCCCATAGACATCTCCCACAAGGTCCTTGAGATAACAAACGGACCGCTCTAGACACAGGATGCATTCATCAACCATTTGGACAGACTCTGATAAGAACACCTGCAGTAGCCTTGCATCTGGAAAGTGTCTGTTATTTGATATATTGTAACCACCCCTATATACGTCTTTTGCTTACGCTGTGTGATGTAAAAACCTTAGTAACAATAAAATAGGGTGCAAGAGTCAGCTCTGGGCTCCCATCCCGAGATACCTGTGTGCGTGTCTCATTCTCCATGGGAGACCACCACATCTGGTGACCCCGACGTGATCCACTGAGGGATACGTCCCTGCCGACCCTTTACTTATCGCCTGGAATAGGCTTGGTGCTCGCGACGAAGTTGCTGGCAACTGACTCCTCTTCGTAAGTATGGGAGGTGGAATGTCTCACGCTCAAAAGCAGCATGTGGAAGAGCTGAGGCTACTTGGCAGGAAAAAATATCTTACTGATCAGGAACAGAAATTAACCCATCACCTTTCTAAATCTGAGGCTGTTAAATTGCTTGCTTACGTATGGGCTAACTGCTCATCCTATCCGGAGTCTGGATCTTTAAAAGTAGATACATGGAGGAAAATTGGCACCGTTCTCCATCAGTCTCCAAGAGCCCCAGCAGAGATTTTGTGCCTTTGGAAAATTGCCTATACCCTGATTCAAACCCATGCTGACTCGCCTCATCAGCCTTTATTAGACCCTCCACCGTATAAAAATCCGTCTGTTATGTTGGCCACTCCCTTACCCCCTGGAGCTGGTTTTAACCCTCCTTCTGCCCCTGCAAATTTTATGGATCCTGATAAACAACAAACAGCCTCTCCTGTTCCTGCCACGTTGCCGCCTCTCTCCCGGCCTGGAATCATCCGTGGTGCTTTTCAAAAGGCTTTAAACAATGGTGATTTAAGCGTTTCTGAACTATCCGAGACAGAGTTGTTCCCTGTTATTTACCAACAGACTGCAGCAGGGATAGTAGTTGATTGGGAAGCACTTCCCTTGGCTATGATCTGAGAATTGAAAAAGGCTACAAAAGATTATGGCATAACCAGTCCCTATACTAGAGGACTAATACATTCAATTGCTAGTGCATATTGAATGTTGCCTCAAGATTGGAAAGATCTGTTCCGCATGCTTCTTAATGGAACACAATACGTAGTCTTTGAATCTGAATATAAAAGAGAGGCACAAAACAGAGCTAATCACCCAGGTTCACAATGGACAGCAGAACAACTCTTCGGAGAAGGCAATTTTGCTACCCTTAATGCTCAAGCTCAAACTTTTACTCCCTTTGCATTTCCTATCATTAATGCTTGTGTTCTTTCTGCCATGGCTCGTGTTGATGAGTCTGGCACCCCGATTCAATCTTTTTCTGCCATTCGCCAAACTGCAACTGAATCCTATGCAGACTTTTTGAATTGCCTGCAAGTTGCCATTGAGCGTCAAATTTCAAACAGAGATGCAGCAAATGAAATCCTCATAAAATTGGCTTATGAACATGCAAATGCAGACTGCCAGTCCATTCTTAAATCAATTGTTTCCATTCCCACTGCCACCATAGCAGATTTTCTTAAAGCCTGTCACATTGTCGGAACCAATGCTTTTCAAATGGACACTCTTGCAGCTGCAATCCAAAAAGGGAATCAACCCCAAGGCACTTGCTTTAATTGTAAAAAACATGGTCATTTTAAAAAACAATGCAGAGCCCCAGGAGGCGGCGCAGCTCGACCCGCTGCCATCCCCAGAGCCAAGCCCAAAACTGTGTGCCCAAAATGTAAAAAGGGTTTTCATTGGGCCAATCAGTGCCATTCCTCTCAGTCAAATCGGGGAAACTAACAGAGGGGTCTGCAGCTGACCCCTCTCCAAAGGCTGCATCCTTTTCAGACCTTACTTCTTCTGCTTCGCAATATTTTTCTGGCATAGATTTAAAATTGGCTTCTGCTCTTTCTGTTACTTTTCCTAACCTACTCACGGTTGCTGAAACTCTTTATTTTGGACCCTTGCCTCCGGAAACGGAGGCAATAATCCCTCCCACACCTGTTGCCCGGGAACAAGGAGTGTTTGCTTGCCTGGGATATAAAACACTCTTAATCTTGTACTTTTTACCTTAAACTTTTTGAATGTTTCTGGCACCCCTGGCTCAACTGCCGCAAGCAGGCATTTTTTTGCTTCTCCTACAGATTTTTCACGCCCCCAGGTATACTATCGACGTTTGCCTGATCCCACCTGGAAAGGGCCTGCCTCCCTCATTACCTGGGGTCGAGGCTACGCTGCAATAGACGACCATGGCGAGATCATTTGGACTCCAGCTCGTTGTGTTCATCCTTATATGGCTCAACGTACACCACCTCAGCCAGGCATATGAGGATCAGGGACTGTGGGCTTTTAATGCTTTTGTACAGGATGCCAGGCGCACTGCTCTTACACTTAACGTCACGAACTGTTGGATCTGCATACAAATTCCTGGTGACAGTCATGGTGGCCTTATTTTCCATGCCATTCCGTTCAATGAAACAGGATGGAAGCAGCTGTGGAGCATAACTACAGAGACATTGCATAAGACATATGCTGTGGGCGCTCGTATAATGGAACCTGCCAGATTTTGTTTTTATAGCACAGGACTATTCCGTACTGCCATTTATTTGGGAACTTATAGTAATTGTCAACAAGTTATTATATGGAATTCAGCAAAGAAATGCATATCCATCAAAAGCAACCTTACTAAGATAAATGACACTTATCAAAGCAATCAATGGACAAACATCAGTACCTACATGGCTTGCCTTGACATAGAATCCATAATAACATTTGCTAATGAGTCTCACCAGGGTTATTATGAGTTACCCAATATGTGGCTATTATGTGGCCGAAGAGCCTATCGCCAGGTGCCTAAGGATTGGAAAGGCACCTGTACACTGGGCCTTTTGACTCCTGCTGTATATGCCTTGCCTCATCTCCCTGATGGACGCCTGCGGAACAAACGTGATACTGGTTCCTCGGATCCACCCCTAACATTGGGTGGTAGTTTAGAGATTCAAATCAGCAGAGGGATTCTACCCAATCTAGGAGTTGCCATGAACTATAGGGACCTTCATTTGCTTAACAATTGGACTGTTCATATGTTTAATGAAACAATCAACAGCATTAAAATGATTAATCAAGAAATGGGGGAAATAAGGGAAGTAGTTTTGCAAAATCGGTATGCTTTAGATATTATTTTAGCAGCAAAAGGCGGTGTGTGTTCTTTAATTCATTCTCATTGTTGTATGTATATACATGATTTTCAACCTAATATTTCTGCTACAGCCAGGAAAATGGAATCTTTGCTCCAAAATAATCCCTTACGCAGTGATGGATCAGGCACCGTGGATATTTGGGGTGCCCTTTGGTCCTGGCTACCGGATGGATCCTGGCTACGATCTTTGATTTCTATTATAGTAACCATTTTGATATTATTTGTATTGCTATGTTGTTGCATTCAATGTATTCCCTCCCTCCTGCAAATGTGCAAAAATGTTACGCCCTCCACTAGGAAGGACGCCTTAATCAGTGAATCAAGATCCCTTCTGGAACTGGAAGTGAGTAACATTGAAAAAACAGAAAAGGAGGAGATGTGGGATTAATTGCACAAATATGTCCATGGGCATCTGTCCATAGACATCTCCCACAAGGTCCTTGAGATAACAAACGGACCGCTCTAGACACAGGATGCATTCATCAACCATTTGGACAGACTCTGATAAGAACACCTGCAGTAGCCTTGCATCTGGAAAGTGTCTGTTATTTGATACATTGTAACCACCCCTATATACGTCTTTTGCTTACGCTGTGTGATGTAAAAACCTTAGTAACAATAAAATAGGGTGCAAGAGTCAGCTCTGGGCTCCCATCCCGAGATACCTGTGTGCGTGTCTCATTCTCCATGGGAGACCACCCATGAAACCTCAATTGATAAGCAAAGTGAACATTAAGTGAGTCATATCCAGTTTTGCTTTTTTCACTGTGGTCATTAAGTGAATCACACTGTCATTAAGCAAACCCAAATTCCCCCATTGACTTTGTTGACAGAAGCCTCCAGGAAGATCACAAATGGTGATCATGTGACCCTGGAATACTGCTGTCATTGTTAATACAGGCTAGTGTCAAGCACTTGAATTTTAATCACATGACCAATGGGGGAACACTGTGATGGTCATAAGTGCATCAATAATAATAGGTTGAAAATATTGAATATCTTGGTCAATCCAACTGGAGAACATTTAGCCCTTCTGTTCAGGTATTCTACCTTCAGCTCTGCTCTAGAAACCCCCTCCCCAAAAAACCCTCCTTTAGATCTTCCTGCCTAAACCAGAAATATGGAACAAAACCTGTGAACACAAGGGTTCACATGTGCAACCATGTTGTTGTTGTTAGTTGCAAAGTCGTATCCTACCCATTGCGACCCCATGGACAATGTTCCTCCAGGCCTTCCTGTTCTCTACCATCTTCTGGAGTCCATTTAAGCTCACGCCTACTGCTTCAGTGACTCCATCCAGTCACCTCATTCTCTGTCGTCCCCTTCTTCTATTGCCCTCAATCTTTCCCAGCATTAGCCTCTTCTCCAGTGAGTCCTTCCTTCTCATTGAATTGAGTTTCAACTTCAGGATCTGGCCTTCTAAAGAGCAGTCAGGGTTGATCTCCTCTAGGACTGACCAGTTTGATCGCCTTGCAGTTCAGGGGACTCGCAGGAATCTTCTCCAGCACCATAGTTCAAAAGCCTCAATTCTTTTGCACTCAGCCTTTCTTATGATCCAACTTTCACAGCCATACATTGCAACTGGGAAAACCATGGCCTTGACCAGGGGTAGGCAACCTCGGTTCTTTTATGACTCATGGATTTCAACTCCCAGAATTCCTGAGACAGCATAGGAATTCTGGGAATTAAAGTCCATGAGTCATAAAAGAGCTGAGGTTGCCTACCCCTGGCCTTGACTATACATACTTTTGTTAGCAGGGTGATATCTCTGCTTGTTAGTATGCTGTCTAGATTTGCCATAGCTTTCCTCCCCAGGAGCAAACGTCTTTTAATTTCTTGGCTGCAGTCCCCATCTCTGGTGATTTTGGAGCCCAGGAAGATAAAATCTATCACTACCTCCATTTCTTCCTCATCTATTTGCCAGGAATTGAGAGGGCCGGATGCCATGATCTTGGTTTCCTTAATGTTGTGCAACCATGCAGTCTTGCAAATGAGAAAGGTTTATTGAGAAATTTCCCATTTAAAACAATGTAGTCAAATCTCTAGGTATAAAAAGGAGTACATTTTGGGAAAGAAAATAGGGAGACCAAGGAAAGGCAATCCACAAGCAAAGGATTATAAATATAATTTGAAAAATCAGTCTAAGTATTTCCTTTGCTTACATGGTATCCATGATCAGCTCACAAATGTTTTACTCAACTCAGTTTTCTAAGTTCAAAGTGTATGTCAATATTCATATATCATGAATGATTGAGAAGTTTGTGGTTTACTATGTCATGTGAACTTTTTAGCTAGTTACATATCATTTGTTTTTTTAAAAAATCTTAGTTTTTAGGACAAATAGAGTCAATTGAAGAGAGAGATTATTCTAACCACTTGGTTAGATGTTGTTAAGCATGCAATTCTTCTTGATCTTCTTCCATTAAGAGTTATAGTTTCCCAGATTTATAGAATGAAGAGATAAATAAAATTCAGCCTTTTGGGGATGTTTGCTTTGAACAACCAAATGATAAATTATAGCTCTATGTGAAAGCTCTGGGCAACAAAGTAGAAAATTATCGTTGAACCAAGATTCCAAAGTCACTCCTATTGTTGAATGATATTAGTTAAGGATGTGGTCTGCAGTGGTGTGATCCCATAAAATGATAAATGAATGTGTAGTTTCTTAGTTAAAAATTAACCTATAATCTCTAACCTCCAAATTACTGAATTGCAGCAGTCAGTAAATATTTAAAACTATTATTACTAAAAATAAAATCTATTTTTAAAGATAAAAAGAAATAGTATCTATTTATCATCTATGTATCATCTATCTATCTATCTATCTATCTATCTATCTATCTATCTATCTATCTATCTATCTATCTATCTATCTATCTATCTATCTCTATGTATCATCTACCTAACCTAACCTAACCTAACCTAACCTAACCTAACCTAACCTAACCTAACCTAACCTAACCTAACCTAACCTAACCTAACCTAACCTATCTCTTCAAGTATTCTTGGATGAAGAGGTTTCAAATGATTACTTGGAGTGAGTAAGCAGGGTCATCCTCAGGACTGAATGGATGACAAAACACTGTATAATTTACTCATGCCATAGCAGTTGGCATTTTTCTCTGCCTGAAAAAACAAAGTTTGGATTTGCCTGATTGCAATTTTTTTTACATAGATACAATAGTATGTAAGCAAGCTGCCCAGTCACCTTGTAGGAGAGGCATGGGTGACATAAACATATAATAAATAAATAAATAAATGGTTTTAGTAATGTTTAGCTAAGCATCCTCTACACCTCATAATACATACTTTATAATAATTCAACAAATGGGATTTCTGTTACTATCCTTCTCCTATCCTTAAAGTTGGGTTTCTCACATGCATAAAAAGATGCCACATGAATCAGTTGGCTCAGTTTCAACCTTCCGCTGAATATGCTGGTGTGAGAGGCATCTTTCTGGAGGTATTTTTTAATAAAGATACAGTTAAAATTAACTCAATGACAGATTGTGCTTTTTGTCTGCTTTTAAAAGTTGCCCTGATCATTTGTGTAATGATAATTACCTGAATCAACAGAAGATGTCTACAGTTAATGATTCTTTGACAGTATTAATCCCTTAAGAAAAAAACCCCCAAAAGGAATCTATTTTTAAAAAAAATCTTAGTGAATGATCTGATACATGATTTAAATTCATTTAATTTTCCTGTCATGTTTTTAGTTGCTCAGGTTCATTCTGTGCTATAGCTTTATCAGAGGCCACTATATTCTCTTCTTTTTTCTTAATGATTGTTAACAGCAACCTGGTATGTATAAATTAGTTGAGAAAAGTTGTCCACATGCATATGACAGTGGCAAAATGTCCCATGTAAATATACTTTTTTACACCAGTTGTGACATTCCCTTAATGAGAAATGGAGAGGAGAGATAGATGTGATTTCATAGTATCTTAAGATAATGACTGTGTTTGTACAATATGGATCAGCCATGGTTTACTGGATTAATATAATTGGCTAGGTTTGCATAACACATTGATCATAAACTACCCACTCTGGCTACAAGTTACACAACACACCGAGACATAAAATGACAACCATATTTTACATCTAGCATGTTACACAAATCTAGCCATGGCTGTTGGCCATGTTTACTCAACAATGCCATCAGATATGGATGAGCTAGCACCATACAGCTGGATTTATGTAGCATGGTTGTTTGGTTGACCAGTGGTCAGGTTTTAATTTTCCTGGATGTTCCTTCTTTCCATCCTTCCTGCTTCTTTACTAAGCATTTAAAATCCTCACAGTACCAGTGGGGTCAAAGCCATCATAGACAGGTTCAAGGATGCCTAGCTGTTCCACCAATTTGTTTCTTTTTCACTTTCTCATGTAGATATGGGAAAATTAGAACAGCCATAGTGATGGAAGGCCAGAGAGCATTATTTCCACAAAGTAGGGAGCTGACTTTCAGAGAAGTCTGCATGATACAGAAAGAGAATTCAGTCTCAAATGAGACAAGGTCACTTTGGGAATAATTAATTAGTTAATTAATAACTAATGTTATTAGAGAGAGTTGAGAATGTGATGTTAAATAGGGTCATATTGATGGAACAATAGCCACTATTATTCTTGCTGAGAGCATAGGAGAAAGCTTTATGTGTATGTGCATGCACAAGCTTTAGTTTGACCAACTTTTCACCTCCTCTCTTTTTGAAAGTGGCTGTGCACTGAAATTAGTCAGTGTCAAATATGAACTCCATTCCCAGGAAAATGTCCTATAATAGGCTGTCTTCTAAGTTTATTGATGTCTGCAGGTTTAAATAGGGGACTATAGATAGCTTTAGTAGATATTGCTATCTACCCTGTTTCCCTGAAAGTAAGGCCTACCCTGAAAATAAGCCCAAGTTTGATTTTGGGGGGTGGGCCTAATATAAGCCCTACCCCAAACATAAGCCCTAGTTTTGGGGTGAGGCACAAACTTAAAAACCAAGCTAGGGCAGGGGTGAGGTTGTGGATCTGCCCCATGCACCCTGCACCCACTTACCTTTCAGCTAGGCCTCTCGTCATTGGCCCACTTCTTCTGAGGCGTCTTCTGCAGCCAGGCCTGCATTTCTGGAAAGGCCACTGCAGCCGAGAACTGAGTTATGAAGCTGCTCCTTCGGCTGCAGAAGAGGTGGACCAGCTGGGCACAGCTGTCGGTACAGGTGGTGAGTAAAAAAGACATTCCCCCCCCAAATAAGACCTGGTGCCTCTTTTGGAGGCAAAAAAAAAAAAAAAAGACCTGGTCTTATTTTTGGGGAAACACAGTAGATTTTGCTAAGGCCCTGAAAGATAGTAGATAATTTAAGTAATAGCTTCCTGTGCTAAGTTGCCAAATTCTTAGGAAGATTCAGTGCAGGTGTTAGCATCGGACAGAAGAAAATTAGTGACAAAACCCTCAGAGCCAAATTCTTCCTTTCAGTCAAGAAGGACAAATTGCTTTGGAATTCTTCAAGACTATCAGCCAAACTTTCTAGAATCCATTTTAGAGAGAGAGAGAAATAAAGGAACAAAAAGAAATAAATAGAGGAGTAAACTTAACAAGTCCCTCTATGGCCTTCCTTGCTCCCAACTTCATCTCACATTCCTTTTGGGCAATACTGAATTTCTGAAATGTTGAAAAAAATCAGAACTTCAAAACTATCAGGTTGTAATAATGTTTAATCTGGAAGCCATTTCTTCTGTAACATCCATAAAGAAGCTGTTGAAGGCATAGAGTGAAGAAGAATTGGAACAGGGAGAGGGGAACAAGAAAGAAGGGAATACTAACAGGATAAAAATAAAATGAAAAAGGAGGGGGGAGATCTGCTTACATTGCTGGTTTAAAGACAACACTTATTTCAAATGCTTTAGTAGTCACTGTGAACCGGAAGGCTAGAATTTTCTTCTGGAATTAACTGGTGGTTATCTATCTATGTAAGAAATATAACCTATAAGAGATTAAATGGGCCTTCTCAAGAGATAAAATCAAATGTAGCACACTGAGCTGCAGTACTTAAAGCTAGCTGTGTTATGTTTGACTTTTGCAACGGCCTTGATGAACCAAAGCTTAATGTGATTCTTTCATTTGTGGCTTAAGGTATAGTGTGAAGCCAGTCATTGTGATTTGTAAATCATTATTTGTAGCTTAGTGTTGAGTGGCATTATACAAACAGCCCTTTGGTTGCCATTCCAGTGAACAAATCTTTTAAAAAATGGCACCACAATGCTATCTTTGAAGCACTGCTATAAAGTCTCACCCAAAATTCTAGGGAGAAGTTGCCTTAATTCAAAGTTCTTGTTTGTTGGATTCAATGCTGTCTTTAAAATACACAGTGACAGCTCCAAAATCACTTCCATGTCCTTCTCACCATTAGGTAAAATTTCTTGTGGATATGATAAGCCTATTTTCAATTCCAAAACTAGATATTGAACAGGAAAGTAGTAGTTTTCTACTACTAAATTTTCTAGTATAATAAATATCTGGATTGTTTGAATACACCTGTTACTCACATTATCAGGATATGAGCATCTCTTTGCATCCTTTGTCCCTTCAGGAGGCAGCCATACCAATACTTGATGCATCAGACCTTTATAAACTTTGCATGTTCAATTCACAGATATAGTGCAGAAGCATTATACAGTGACTGTTATTGAAATTTATAATGAATTTAGTTGTGTCAGCACATATTTGAATGTTCTTGTTGTTACAAAATATGCGATGTGAAGAACTCCATTTGATCATATGAAAATAAACAAATGACCAACACATTTAAGATGGAATGTTTCAAACAAATGATTAAATGCATAAATGTAACTTCTTATATAAACTTGTCAGCTGATTGCCTCTATCAGCCCTTAATGCTAAATGTGTGCATGAAATCATTTACAATTTCATTAAAATATTTAAATAAATATTTTTAAAGAAAACAAATAATTAAATATGCTCAGAGAACAGTCTTTACTTCCCAGAAGCCCAATTCACATGCTTATTTGGGTGGATGTAGGATGTTCTCTGCAGAAGTGAGTATAGGATTACAAAAGCTAGGTGAGCTGCATCTGTCCCTCCTTAGCATCCTGGCGAAGCACTTTCTCCTGCAGAGAAGCCTTTCTCTCCTCTGTGGTAAAACTACAACAAAGAAAACAAAGAACTGGTGAGGAGCTGAACAAAACTGCCAAAGAGCTTACAGTGATGCAAATACACCAGCCAAGTTTCATTTAAAAGCCAACAAAAGGCAACAATAACCTCTAAAAGCAACAAGCTTATACTCTTTTTTTTTATTAAAAGTTTTACAATTTTACAATAATATCCCTCACCCACAACCTCCCAACCCTCCCAAAAACCCTCCCCCACTTTTCCCAGAGCTGAATACAGGGTTAACAAGAACTAAAAATACAAAACATTTAAACTTAAGTAAACCTAAAACAAAAATTACATTAATAAAAGAAAAAAAAGAATCCAATATATATATATAATAAAAAATCCAATATATATATAATAAAAAAATACTTATTGTCTTAAACTTTAAACTTTAAACATAAATTATTCAAAAGATAAATAATATCTTTTAATATCATACTTATACTGTATAAAGTTTATCCATCTTTTCCACACCAAAAGCTCATACTCTTCAAATCATCCCCACCTCCCAACTAAGTGTTTCTTTACAGTCTGGCAACATCATACTTACCTCAGAGATTTAAGAATGTTTCTCTTCAAATTATCAGCCAACTGAACTACAGCAAGATGAATTAAACTACTCTTGTAGAAAGATCTTGGCCACCAGCTAACTTCATAGTCAATACAAGGCAGCCTTTCAATGAAGAAACACAGACATCACACCTCTGAAAGAACATGATATACGTGTGTAATTGGAGGAATGTTTTTTAGCCATTTGGCCCAGAATTACCCATTTCTGTCTTACCATAGCTCTCCACATTCTTAGGCAATTATCTTTTCATTTCTGTTGCTAGATAGCTTTTTAATAAGAACTATTAAAATGCCATTCTCTACCTTTATGTCTAAATTTATTTAGAAGCATTTAGCGCACTATATTTTCATCCCTTTTAAAGCAATAAGCTTAGAATAATGTTCTGATTAAGACAAGTTAATGATTCAAAATATGTAAAATTATTACAGTAGCACTGCAAGATGGCTGCCAACATCGAAAAGATCAAGACCCATTGGAATTATAGAGCAGAATTTAAAAGGTCTTTTTACATTTTACTACTATTTATAGAAATGCATAAAATTTCATCTAGATGAACTAATTCTCTAATAAAAGAGAGGAATTGTCATATTCAGGCTTGCCGAAGAGAATGAAGAGCTAACATCAATGTAGCAAAATGTGCTTGAAGATTTCGAAGTCCTACAGCTGTCTCTATTTTCTGCTCAGCTGATTCACTGAAGATAAATTCTATTTAATAGTCTTTAAAATTCAACTAAATTACTTCCAGTAATTAATTAATTTTATATCAAGTTATTCTTAAGTATCTTAGCAAAGAAATGGATTTAGCTTCAGTATACCTGCAGTTAAATTTCATAAAATTAAACAATCAGTGAGAGAAGCTGTTAGGAATAATCAGGTATCCAAGATCCTTGGAATAACCTTGTTTTCTTGGCATCCAACGAGATAACTAAAACAGTTGATTTCTCTCTTATCTTAACTAAATATCTTAACATATACCAATGTGTTCTTCCAGTGACAAGCACAAGTACATTCTGGTGGGCAAATTAAAAGTTAGATAGCTACTTTTAAATATAAGTGAAACTTTAGATGTTATATTAACTGTTGACCTGTAGAAGGCACTACTCAACTGGTTTTGTCCTTATTGGGACTCTTCAGTCATAGCTATCTTCTGTATTTTACGTTCAAGGCTTTATTTTTATATTTTTTTTTTCAGGAGACTTTCTTTTTTATTGAAAGTTTTATAAATTTTACAAAAAAGGAAAAATAATACAAAACAAAAGACAACATATACAAAAAAATAAAACTAAACAATACATATATAAGAAAACCCCCCCATCCCCCACCCCTCCCAAAAAAAAAAAAAAAAACCCTCCCTTCCCCCCCCCCTGAGCTTCCCAGAGCAGAATATAGGCTTAAGAAATAAAAATAAAAATTAAATTAAGAACTTTATATTTATATATATAAAAAAATTATCTATAATATATATGAAAATAAAACTTATGAAAAAACTATATAATATTTTTGTATACCCAATCTAAATTGTATAAATTTTATCCATTTATCCCAAACAGCAAAAAACTTCTCTTGCGTTTGTTGCTTTAAGAAAGCCGAAATCTTTGCCATTTCTGCCAGATAAGCTACTTTAAGAAACCATTCCTGCAATGTAGGCAAAGATTCCTTCTTCCAGTATTGTCCTACTAACAGCCTAGCGGCTGTGATCAAGTTTAACATCAATACAACCTCCTTTGTATCACAATCTGTAACAATACCTAACAAAAATAATTGCGGAGTAAATTTTACCCTCCTTCTAAAAATTCTCTGGATATTCCACCATATTTTAATCCAAAATGCTTTTATCTCTCTGCATGACCACCAAATATGATAATAAGAAGCCTCCTTATAACCACATCTCCAACATTTAGGTTGCACGTCAGGATACATATAAGACATTTTTTGTGGATCAAGGTGCCATCTATAAAACATTTTATAAAAATTCTCCCTTAAGTTCTGTGCTTGAGTAAATTTGACATTTCTCACCCAAATAGTTTCCCAGGTGTCCAATGAAACTGGCTCACCAAAATTCTGCGCCCATCTAATCATACAATCTTTAATTAGTTCCGTTTCTGAATCCAATTCAACTAAAACCCCATAAATTCTCTTAATGTGGGTTTGTCTTTGATCCTTCAGTTGCTTAATAAGGTTTTCATCTTCTCTAAGAAAACCCACCTTACAATCCATCTTCCATCTATCTAATAATTGCCTATATTGGAACCAAGAATAAGTAAAATTTTCTTGTGCTAACTCTTCCCGTGATTTTAATTGCCAGTTTTGTCCATCCCATTTAAGTAACTGTCTATAAGACACCATATCCATTTTAACCCCTCTTTTTATTCCTTCTATCGCATGCCAAGGTATAGCCCATAATGGTACTTTAAAATCACTTTTATAATATTTTCTCCAAATCCTAAGTAAAGAAATTCTTAAAATATGAGATTTAAAAGCCCAATCTATTTTTTTATTAAATATTAAATAGGCATGCCACCCATAAAGTAAATCCCATCCCTCTAAGTAAAGTATCTCAGAATTTGTCAAATTTACCCAATCACTAATTAATGTTAAGACCACCGCATCATAATATAATTTCAAATTTGGTACCTTAAGTCCACCCCTCTCACGGAAGTCTTGCATAATTTTAAACTTAACCCTTGGTTTTTTCCCTGCCCAAATAAATTTGTTGAGACCCTTCTGCCACTCATTTAAATTAATCTCATTTTTCAAAATTGGTAACATTTGAAACAAAAAAAGAAACTTGGGTAGAATATTCATTTTTATCACTGCAATTCTTCCCATGAGGGATAATTGCAACTTTTCCCAATTCTTCAAGTCCTTCTGTACCCTGACCCACAACCTTTCATAATTATTTTTAAATAATTTTGCATTAGAAACAGACAGCATCACCCCCAAATATTTTACCTTATTAACAATCTCAAAACCCGTCAAGTTGACCAAAATCTGCTTCTCCTGACTCGACATATTTTTAGGTAAAATTTTAGTCTTATTTACGTTAATCTTAAAACCCGAAACCAAACCATAATGATGAATCAACTGTAATAAGTTTACTACAGAATAATCAGGTTGCGACAAAGTAACAACCAAGTCATCCGCAAAAGCTCTCAACTTATATTCTTTTTTATTAACATATATTCCTTTAATTTCCTGAGATTCTCGAATTTTGATCAATAATATTTCCAATGTTAAAACAAACAACAATGGCGATAAAGGACACCCCTGTCTAGTACCTTTCTCTATTGTAAAAACCTCCGACAAACCTCCATTAACAATAAGTTGTGCCGTTTGTTTTGTTTTGTTCAAGGCTTTAAGGGATTTTGGAATATGCCTTGTTAACTATACAAAGCATTTAGTTTTAGAGCTATCTTGGCCCAGTATCAAGTACCTGCAGGAGGGAGGATCTTATAGTATACATGCACAGCTTCTATAAGTGCTCTCTATCTCCATTGAATTTCTCCATTTTTGCAGAGAGACTCTGTTTTCAAAGGAACAGAAAACATTTTCAGGCAATGCATATTTGTGTTCAGAGCATATCTGCAATGCTGAATTCCACCTCCACACACACCCTCCCCAGTTGCACAATGATAGACATTAGCGTATCGTGTATGGACCTAATAATGATTTGCTGGATTTTAGAGCACAACCCTGAATGTTGTAATATGAGTAAATGAAAATAGGAAGGAAATCCCAGTCTAGTTCATCTCTTGCTTGACCCTAGAAGCAAATTTGATCTCATCCATTTTTCTTTGATAGTATTTCTTGGAAACATGCTGCTCAGTTGCCTTGGAAATAAAGATGTGTAATTTGTTTAGTGCAGTGGCATGACAAGTGGTTTTTCACTGTGTTCTCTATTCAAGAGGATGCTCTGGTTTTTCTTGCTCCCACTTCCCCTTTCATTTCTCTCTCTTGATACAAAAGGCTCTCCCTCTTCAGATTCCTGCTTTCTTTTATTCAAACCTATCATCGTCTCCCAGTAGGGAATCCACTGACAGTGATTGAGACTAAGGGAAATGGTATCATCTCCATGCTGAAGAGTGTTAATGGGAGTTAAGTGCATAATTCCCAGCAGAAAGAGCTAAGAATATACAGTAGAGCCCTGTTAATTTACTCTTTGCTCTTTCACAAAACCAAAAAAGATGCCGCTGCTCTTTAACCTCGACTAACCATGCAATGCTTTGAGCTCCAGCACCTCGGAGAATCTCTGTCTTCTTTTTTATATCTCCCTGCAGACAAAGTTAACGGAGCTTCTTGGATGCTGTTGTTTTTAAAATTCATTTGATTTTTTTTTCCTAATGAAATGTTACAGCCTGCTTTCTGCTGCGCAGTACATGACCTGTGGTAAGGCGGTAACAATTTCACAATAAAACAACAAAAATGAATGGCCCAATGGAAATATTTATAGCAACTTAGAGAAGGAAGATAAAAGCTAACAGCCCAAGTAGATAAAGTGTATTTATTCTTCATTGGCAGCCATCCCTAGGCTGGTGCTTTCCAGGTTATGCTAGCTGAGAAGTATGGGAGCCGTAGTTCCAATATCGATAGTCCTCAGCTAATGACCGAAATTGAGCTCAAAATTTGTTGTTAAATGAAAAATTTGTTAAGTGAGTTTGCCCCATTTTACAACTTTTCTTGCCACATCTATTAAGTGAATCACTGCAGTTGTTAAATTAGTAACACAGTTGTTAAGTGAATCTGGCTTCCCCACTTACTTTGCTTGTCAGAAGGTCACAAAAAGTGATCTCATGACACTGCAACTTTCATAAATATGAACCAGTTGTCAAGCATCCAAGTGTAAATCATGTGACTTACAGGGATGTTGCAAAAGTATGAAAAATGGTCATAAGTCATTTTTTTTCAATGCCATTGTAACTTTGAATGATCACTAAATGAACTGCTGTTAGTCAAGGATTACCTGTATAGCTGGAAGATGCCAGGTGGAAATAGGTTCTTCTGAAATAATACTTCAGAAATAAAACATTTGACAGTTCACACACATTTTGGGAATTTGAGGTCAAAGACAATTTGAGAAATGTAGTTTGAAATGGATCATTTGCTAAACCTTTTATCATCCTGTTTCCACAAAACGAGAGAAATTTTAGTCAGAAAACTGCTTTGCAGACCAGTTCTATTTCAATAAATACAAATATTTTGTATGTGATGCTTTCAATTGCACTATTACTCAGAATCTAATGGTAAAATTTTATGACAGACTGTCAATCCATGAAAGACAGTAAAAAGACTATGGAGAGCTGAAACAATACAACTGGAAATAATATAACTTTGTGATTACCAATAATAAAGCAGGCACATGTACATTTAATGTTTGCATAGCAACTACTATGTTTTATTTATGTCTTTAAATGAGTGACTCCAAATCCACTGTTACACCTTGATATTGGTTTTTAGTAGTTTTTTAAAATGTTCCTGTCACTGTTGTTGTGATCCACCCAGAGTTATGCCTTATACGTCTCTGAAATAAATTAATAAATAGGTAAAATCATTATTTGGCTCTACCAAAGGGTGATGAAGATTTTGCACATTTTTTAGTTCTTCAGACATTCTCATTAAGTAAGTTGATACAAATGACAGGGAAGATGGAAGAAAGTGAACATCTAGAACAAACAGTTGTTTTAGCCACAAGTTCTGCAATTAACAGTCAATCGAAAGGTAGAGTGTATGGATTTAATGCATAGACATTGTTAATATGAAACTGGAGACACATCATTTTTAAGACAGGACTTGGAATGACAGAGACATAAAATCTTTCCTAATCTGACAACAGCCAAGCTTCTTCTGGGAGTTATAGCCTGAAACATCCCAACTGCACAAAGCTGCAAGAAGGAAATTTACATATTGATTTCTTTTCTTTTATTAACTATTACAAAACATGGTCGTAGGAGTTTTTGAGACCCCACAAATCTTTGTAACCTTGAGGAGTGCTTTACATACCAAAGGTTCCAGGTTTAGGTCTTGGAATTTCCCCCCCAAAAAGGTTCAAACCCATCAGGACAAGATTCAGGAGTCCACCTGCATTTAAAAGACAAAGGCCACTCTTTCGAAGATAGCAAAGTGCACATTTTGGATAGAGAGGATCCCTGGTTTGAAAGAGGGGCCAATCAGGCCATCTATGTCAAAACTGAACTGTGTGGACCAAATCACGTGTCATCTCCTGGAAGCTCTTGAGGGTCATGGATCTAAAATGCAGATGGGTGAATTCACAGCTCCAAAGACCTTGCCCATTTCCTCATGACTAACTGGGTGAAACTCTTTCAGAAAACCAAGCAAGACTATCCCCCAGTCACTTTTATAGGACCTAATGAGCTAGAGTCAAATTCTGAGAGAAATGACTTTATTCAACCGATACCTAGAATAGTCCTCACAGCACCCCTCTAAGTATTGCCATGGCTCTCCTTACCAGGATGAACTGAGTTAAACTAAATAGACTCTCTGCAGGCTCATTAGGGGTTGAAAAATAGCTATGTTTTGCTACACTTATCACCATGAAGTAATTTTTAAGAAAGTCTCTTACCTGTGTTTAGTTGGGTTCATCCTTTCCATGAAAATCCTTGGCACAAAACTATAACATGCCTTTATTTTAATTTTTAACATTTTTTTCACAAACTGACAACCCTTTTAGTGGATTTTAATTTATGATTACTATTCTTTTATCCATTATTTAATCATTCACAGCTTTAATGGTTACTGTTTCTGCTTTCCTGTTTTAATATAATATGTCATTATTTCTAACTGCATAATCTACTTTGAAGGCCAGTATAAATGTGCAAGTGTGATTTAAATATTGCATAAAGAAATGAGCAAGGGTGAGTGTTTTACCCCGAGGCAACAGAAGTTTGATTATATTTTTAAATAGCAAGTTTCAGGGATGAAAAGAATAATTTCTTAAAAAATACTTTAGTCTTATTGTGAACTGAATGAATGAATGAAGGAATATATGTAAAAAAATCAAGAAGCATGAAGCCATGCCATTTTTTACATGTAACATTTGCAGAAAAGGGATGGGGCTCTGATCATGTACTCCTGACTGACCACCTTTTAGAGTGTGAGCATGGTAGATACACATCAATATAAGCTATGTAAATGTACAAGCCTATTTTGCTTAATATGCTTTTGAGTGTTTTTCAGACTGAAACTAATGCTATCCTTGGGGTATATTTATCTATTTGTATTCCTGCTTGGTATTGATGGCAGTTTATAGAATCCAAGAAGATAGGCACCTTTCCCAAGTGCTTATTGTCTAAATATCAGCCCAGGATAAAATAAAACAGCAGAGAAATAAGTGGAGGTAGACATACAGTGGGAAAGGGGTCATGATTGTTGTAGTTACATATCCTGAAGCTTGGTTACATATGAAGTTGAACTACTTATTGGGTTACAACTTACAGCAAGCCACCTGTTGTATTTTTATGTCATCAAAATTAGCCTAGAAGTGTGAGATTTTATTATTTTGGATGAATGGAGCTGCTTTCCGCCATCCAGACAGGGAGAGGGTGGGTGCTTCCAAACCCAAGTCCAAGTGCTATTAAAAAAATTAAAGGCAAAAAGAGAAAGAATGAGAAAAGCCAGAAAAGCAATAAATATATATTGTCATCTCAAACTCTCCAATTGAGTCCTGTATAAATCATAAACATAAAGAAACATCACATTTGATGACTTTTTGGCAGGACAATTGCATAATCAAAGCATCAATGGGCAGCACTGGAAGAATCCAGGGTAGAGGAGCTGCTAGTTAGAAAAGGATCTGAATTTGCATTTATACTGGCAGAGGCAAAGAGAAAGAAGTAGCTGAAAGGAAGACAGAGGTGCTCACTCCAGAAATGTATAATCCCTCTCACCCATTCTGTAATGCCTTTGTCTCTTTTAGGCCTAATCTTTTCCTGAATCTGCCTAGCAATGCTGAAGATCAGTCCCAAAGCTTCAGTCATGATACTGTGGCCACCAACTTGAATTTTTTTACACCCTCTCTATCTTTGTAGGCAATCCTGATCCTTCTAAAAGAGTGATACTTAGAAGTAATATTTGATTAACATTTTCACCAAAGCAGAATAAAATAGAATGATTACATCCTGTGATGTGGAAACGCCTAAAACCACATTTACTTTGTATGTAGCCATAACATACAGGTGACTTGTATTCAGTTTGTAGTTTGATTATTATTCTAAGTTGTTTTTCAGAAGTACTAAGCCTAGCCAGTATTCTATTTCCATCCTATTTTAGATTTCTGTTACCTAAGTGAAGAACATTGTTATTGTCTTCATAGCCATATGCAGGGGTGGGGAGTGACAATATATAGGTTGTGATGAAAACACTGGCAAGGCATGTCATGCTGCAATGTAAGTATGAAAAGAAAGATGGACTTGCCCTTGTTATGTCATAATATGTGCTCTGTGGTTTTGGCAATCTCATGGTTATGAACAGATGCCAATTGTGATCCCTGTAAAATTCCAATCTATCTTTATCATCTCATTTCTCCAGTCTATCAAGATTGTTTCAAATTTTATTTCTCTCTTCTAAATACATATCTCCCAGTTATGGGCCATCTAGAGATTGATGATCATAGCCTACATTTCTTTATGCAGTCATTTATAAAAATGTTGAGGAATCCTATTTGTAAGGTGCATGGCAATATTACATTTATCATCACAGCTGTGTTAGGAGGAAATTTAAGAGGGAAGTCATGACTGAGATAACACTTTGAATTAAATCATGGTTTGCTTAACCATGGTAAACTGAACATTTCACTGGTAATTAGATTGTTATGATTGTTAAATTATAAAACAGGTAATCAAAATAGCTAAGCTGATATAACATACTATATTACAATCAAAGAAGTCCTATTATGCCTATCACAGTGAAGGAACTCATCTAATGATTGATCCAAAGACAGCTAATGGTTTTTATTATTAAAGAGCAATTTAAATCCAGGTCTTCAAAATCAAACCTAAAATTTATCATGTCATCATCTTGCTTTGGACACTGATCTATTATTATATATGTGGTAAAATTTGCAGTGTAAATTTACAATCTTATCCATACATGTCTTCAAAGAAAGCCCTACATTGCTGTAATATTGCTGCAACAGGGCCAAAACATAAAAAAAATTCACAATAGTGCTTGAATAAATTAGGACTCATGATTTCCTATTCTTCATTAATATAAATGTTTTTCTCTGTTTACTTTTCATTTCAGAAGCTCTGAAGAACCTAATATTTACATTATCTTATCTACACATTTAAGTGGGTGGCAAGGGTAATATTGTAGTCAACTAAGATCTATTAGAATTCTCTGCTTGGATTAACCAAGAGAGATATAGAAAAATAACCTTTAATAACCAAACCTGTATGTTATGTTACCTAAAGAAACATGGCTGTAGAGTAGATTGCTAACTTTTCTTCAGAATACCAAATTATACCTTTAATAAGCAGTAGGTGGAAACTTTATTGTGGAAACTAAAAGGCATTATTTGATTTTCATATACCTCAAAGGCACAAAAGCAAGCCAGATCTGTTTTTTTTTTTTTCAGATTAAGTAGTAAATTCACGTGAACTTTCTGAAAGAATATTGTATTTTCTCAGTAATGACATTGAACTTTTATGCAGCACGTTTTCAAGATAAGTGGTGATATTGACAGGCATTTAATAGATAAAGAATTATCAGAAATATGTCTGGGAGCTTTTCCCCTTATTTCTATAAAAATTGACCTTATCAGTAAAACAGGAGACTCTACACTGGGATAGATAAGGTTGTCCTGATATTTGATCCATATTTGGCAGTGAAAGATTCTTGAGACACCTGAACAAAGGCTGGAGTGCCAACGAGATAGGAATCAATGAGTGCTGGTTTTATTTGAAATGAAGTTCTCATTTCTTATCTTTTAATCTTTGTCTTATTGCATTATAAGCCACCCAGAGTTGCTTTGGCTAGTGAGATGGGCAACATATAAATAAAAACACACTAGATGGATAAACCTCAGAAGATGGCAATGTTCCTCTTATCCTGGTTCTGAAGGTTCTTGATAGTACCCAAATGAAAGAAACTGAGAGGTGATTCACATGTTCTTGAAAATAAGTAAATCAGTGACAATCCTTTAAAATCATGAAATGGCCCCCACACTCAGAATTCTGAAAGTTGTAGACTTAAATGTGTAGTGATAGTAAGCCTAAAAATTCAAAGTCATTTCCTCTATTTAAAGGAATAAAAACAGTTCAGGAAGGAAGTACCTATTATATGTCAAATGACAGAACACAGCTGTGATCACTGACACTTTAACTATGGCAAAACAGAGATCATAGCCTCTTTTGCTAAGGATCACTAGTGACATCTTCAGTCACTGACTGTGCACCAACTGTAAAGTGCCATTTTGTGCCATGGCACATCACTGGGTAAGGTGGTGGTAAATATGGTGACTCCAGCTTTTGTACAGGTCTCCGTTCTCATGAACAGAATGCAGCCAGCTAACTAGATATAAATTGCCAAAAAAGGATACATTTTCCAATATATTTTTAAATACCTCTTTTCATATAAATCCAAAGGCCTACCATCGCACCACTTTTGGTTTAACTTTAAAAAAAATGCATCAGCACACAGGAGCACAAGTGTAACATCTGTTTAAGTTGTTGGCCTAGAATTGAGTGAGACAAAGCTTCAGGTCCATCTTCAGCCATGGAAATATATTGGGTGACTCTCCTTCTTCTTCTTCTTGTGCCATATCCGTTAACGGACGTTGGCGATCATGTTGGCGATCCTGTTTTTATCAGCAGCCTCACGAAAAAGTGCTGCTGAGTTTTGTTCAAACCAGTCCCTTAGATTTTGAAGCCACGATGTTCTTCTTCTGCCTGGACCTCATTTGCCTTCAATCTTTCCCTGGAGGATTAAATGGGGTATGCCGTATTTTTCTGGGTGTCACATCACATGTCCAAAATATTCTAATTTTCATTTTTTTAATTGTTTTGATGATTTCCCTTGGCTTTCCCAGGCGTCTTATCAACTCCTCATTTGTGATCTTGTCAACCCAGCTTATATGTAACAGCCACATTTCAAATGTTTCTAGTCTCTTCAGGTGGCCTTCTATCAGAGACCAATTCTCTACTCCATAGAGCAGGACTCTGGGCTGATCATTCTTGCTCAGTCAATACTCCTTTGCAGGATTGTTGTTATGGAAATAAAATTAAGAGAAATCTCCATAAAAGTTGCTTTGAGCAAAGGATGCTCATCATTCAAATTCCAATTGCTCTAACTGGAAGAAAGTTTAACATATTTATTTTACTTCTAAAAAACAGGGATAAAGCTTCTAATTTCAGCTGCTTTGTTTCAATAATATCTCAGAATCCTCCATGTGTATGGAGATGAGTATAGCTAGTTTAGAGAAATCATCTCAACTCTATATAATGTCACATAATTTGCAAGACAAAATGAGCTCTAGGACCCTGCAGATTTCTCCTTTCCAGTGATTTTACAGTACATCTGACACAAGACATACAATCTGGGTTAGGGCTGTGGTTTTGTCTGTGGGGGTAATTTCCAAATGATGAACAAGAGCAGAATGAAGGGATTAACTGTGTGAATATAATAAAAAATGCAAAAGCAACTAAAGCAAGAGAAAGCAAGGGAGTGGGGGACAAAGCCACACATATAAAGATTAAAGGTAACTAAAAGGGTTCTCATTTCCTGTTTTTTAATCTTTGGCTGAGGATCTAGTACTGTCATTAGAAGCTTATAAAACATACAAGCGGCTGCATTTGTGCATGCTTGGATTTTGGAGTTTGTACTCTGTCAGCATCTGCTTTCATGACTTATCCTTGATTTTTAAATTGACCAGCATGCAGCTCATCCTCAAATGATTATGGGCACAGCACTGATCCCATTTCATTCAGTTGCAGAAGTTAATTTTAATAACAGAAGTAAAACAGAAGGTCTTGCCTGGAGGAATGTCAAGGGTTTTTTTTACTTGTTGCAGAAAAAAAATCTAACTTGTTAACTTTTGCTGTTTAATTAATGCATTTTTCAAATACCTTTTCAGGACAATACACAGAGACTTTTCCAAGCATAACATCCAAAAACATCCAAGTTGGCTGGCAAAGTCTCTCTTTTTCAAGTATTTGGATTTTGGAGTTTTGTGATAAGGTGTCAAAAGTTGTAGTGCTTGTGATAAATACAGTGTTGTTATTGCTTCTTTGTGACAGTTTTTAAACTAAGACATTATTTTAAATGGAAATATTTTTTCCTTTTTTTATTGAAAGAAATAAAATCCTGTCATTCTTTCTTGATTTAGAGGCATATCTTGTGAAATAACATTCCACTATACAGAGGTTCTGAATGATCATTTTTCCTAGAATTACTGTCTTTAGGTATCACTAAATATTATGTCTAGAAATCTTGTTTTTCCTACAAAAACATTTCAGTTGCACTGTTATAATTATTGCAACTACTTATTCCCTGAATACTTTTGCAGCTAACTTAAAGAGACTGTCAGAACTGTGGCATTACATTAATTAGCAAAATTTGATATAGCTATTAACATGCATATTTCTTTAGTACTGATGACTCTGCTGAATTTAAATTACCATCGGCCAGCTTGTTCTATTTTTTCTTATATTTGGGGCTGGACTAGAAGACCTCCAAGGTCCCTTCCAGCATTATTATTATTATTATTATTATTATTATTATTATTATTATTATTATTATTATTATTATTGATCATTGCACAGTCAGCCAGATGTTCAGACTGGATTTGGCGTTTTTGTCTACCTATCAAGTCCTTACCAAGGACCTGGGATAGGCAGATGTGGGTGTTTGATGATATTACAGATATCGTCGCAGGATGGAAGCAGTTCCTAGGAAGGCCGCCTTTTGCAATTGACTAATGGCGAATTTGTCAATGCCAATGGTGTTCAAGTGGTGCTCCAGTTGTTTTGGGATTGCACCCAAGTACAATTGGTACTACCCTTGCTTGCCTTTGCCACAGTCTTTCTATTTCTATTTGTAGGTCTTTGTATTTTGTTATCTTCTCCAGTTCTTTCTCATCTATTCTGTTGTCTCCAGGCACTGCCACGTCCACTATCCAGACTTTCTTGTCTTTCTTATTGACAATTGTTAAGTCCGGGGTGTTATGTTGCAGGTGCTTGTCTGTTTGAATTCTGAAGTCCCAGAGCAGTTTAAATTTATCATTTTCTATGACTTTCTCTATTTTATGATCCCACCAGTTCTTGCTTACAGGCAGATAATATTTCTTGCAGATCTTCCAATGCATCATTGTTGCTACTTTGTCATGCCGCTGTTTGTAGTCAGTCTGTGGGATCTTCTTGCAGCAGCTTTCTAGGTGGTCCACTGTTTCTTCAGCTTCTTTGCATAGGTGGCACTTACTGTCTGTTGTTGTCTTCTCAATTTTGACTTTGTATGCATTTGTCCTTAAGGCTTGGTCTTGTGCTATTATTATTATTATTATTATGGATCATCGCACAGTCAGCAAGATGTTCAGACTGGATTTGGCATTTTGTCTACCCATCGAGTCCTTACCCAGGACCTGGGATAGGCAGATGTGGATGTTTGATGGTATTACAGATATCGTCGCAGGATAGAAGCAGTTCCTAATAAGGCCGCCTTTTGCAGTTGACTAATAGCGAATTTGTCAATGCCAATGGTGTTCAAGTGGTGCTCCAGTTGTTTTGGGATTGCTCCTAAGGAGCCTATGACTATTGGTACTACCCTTGCTTGCTTTTGCCACAGTCTTTCTATTTCTATTTGTAGGTCTTTGTATTTTGTTACCTTCTCCAGTTCTTTCTCTTCTATTCTGCTGTCTCCAGGCACTGCCACGTCCACTATCCAGACTTTTTTGTCTTTCTTATCGGCAATTGTTAAGTCTGGGGTGTTATGTTGCAGGTGCTTGTCTGTTTGAATTCTGAAGTCCCAGCGCAGTTTAATTTTATCATTTTCTATGACTTTCTCTATTTTATGATCCCACCACTTTTTGCTTACAGGCAAATGATATTTTTTGCAGATCTTCCAATGCACCATTGTTGCTACTTTGTCATGTCGCTGCTTGTAATCAGTCTGTGCAATCTTCTTGCAACAGCTTACCAAGTGTTCCACTGTTTCTTCAGCTTCTTTGCATAGGCGGCACTTACTGTCTGTTGCTGTCTTCTCAATTTTGACTTTGTATGCATTTGTCCTTAAGGCTTGGTCTTGTGCAGCCAGAATTAGTCCCTCGGTCTCTTTCTTCAATTTTCCTGATCTTAGCCATTGCCAGGTTTTATTATTATCTGCTTTGCCAGCTATTTTTTTTCATGTATTGGCCATGTAGTGCTTTGTCTTCCCATGCCTCTATTCTGTTCTTCATTTGGTCTTTCTTGTAGGCCAGTTTGGTCTCTCCAGTAGTTAGTAAACCTTCCTGATATACTAATTTCAGTGCATCTTCATCATTGTTCTTCAGATATTCTTCCAAAGCTATTTTTTCTTCTTCGACCATCTGATGTACTTGTAGCATTCCACGGCCACCTATTTGCCTTGGTAGATAAAGTCTATCAATGTCACTGCGTGGATGAAGGGCATGATTCATTGTCATTATTTTTTTGGTCTGCCTATCCATTGCTTTTAGTTCTGCTTGAGTCCAGTCCACTATTCCAGCTGTGTACCTAATGACTGGGATTGCCCAGGTGTTGATTGCCTTTATGGTATTTCCTCCATTGAGTTTGGACTTTAATATCTTCTTCACTCTCTTGATGTATTCACCTCTAATCTTTTTCTTGACTTCAGTGTTCTTGATGTTGTCAGCTTGAAGGATACCCAAGTATTTGTAGTACTCTTCCTCATCCAGACTCTTAATGTTATTTTCGTGGGGCATCTTGATTCCTTCAGTTTTCATTATTTTTCCTTGTTTGATAGTAAGTGTGGCACATTTGTCCAAGCCAAACTCCATTACAATATCTTGGCTATATATACGGACAGTGTTGAGCAGCGATTCTATTTCAGATGATGTTTTTTCATACAGCTTCAGATCATCCATGTAAAGGAGGTGGGATAGTCTAGCAGATGTTTTTGATGTTTGATAGCCATGTCCTGAGTTATTCAGTATTGTTGATAGAGGAAACAGTGCAATAACAAATAGTAATGGTGATAATGAATCTCCTTGAAATATCCCTCTCTTGATATTAACCTCTCCCAGCCTCTCACCATTGATCTGCAACTGTGTCTTCCATTGTGCCATCGATCTTTGCACAAATTTTCTGATGTTTCTACTTACTCCTGTTATTTCTAGGCACTTGATTATCCAGTCATGTGGCAGAGAGTCAAATGCCTTTTTGTAGTCAATCCATGCCACATTCATGTTGGTCTTCCTTCTCTTGCAGTTTTCCAAGATCATTTTGTCTATTAGGAGTTGATCTTTTGTTCCTCTGCTATTGGGGCGGTTTCCTTTCTGCTCAGGTGGAAAGAGATTGTTTTCAACTAGATGCTGTTGTACTGCATCAGCTACCACACCAGTTAGTAATTTGAAAGTTGTTGGTAAACAGGTAATTGGCCTGTAGTTACCTGGTGTTGCCCATTTTGCTGGATTTTTCATTATTAGGTAGGTTTTCCCAGTTGTTAGCCACTTTTCAATTTCTCCTCCTTGTATTATATTGTTGAACTGTTTGGCAATGAGTGGGTGTATAACAGTTAGATGTTTCAACCAAAACCCATGCAGTTCATCTTCACCTGGTGCTGACCAATTTTTGATTTTCTTTGCTCTTTTTTCTACCATTTTTGTTGTTATTACTAGTTCTTTCATTTCAACTTCTGTTTTATTTGCATCCACCTCTTGTAACCAAGCCGCATCCTTGTTGTATTTCTTTGGGTTATCCCATATCTGCTTCCAGAACTGCACTGTTTCTTCCTTGTCAGGTACTGACTGATTCCTTGCAGTTTCTCCATTGATGGATTGGTAGAAAATTATTATTATTATTATTATTATTATTAGTGTGTTAGTTAAGACCCACTGTTACTTCTACTAGAATCAGTTCTGCTACTGATAACAGAATGGTTGAGAGATCATCCTATTTAGTTAAGTTTAGCCTCCTTCTGAGCTTGTAATACTGATTTCTAATTTTCATAGGCTTCCCACTGGATATTTTATTTGTTTTTACATAAACTTTCCATTAGTTGAAAACAGACGGAACAGTTTTAGTGTTACAAACATACTATTTTACAATTTTTGTTCTATACCTGCAAGAGGTACTACCCAGACTTTCACCATAGCAAGCTGTGCAACTGCATTCTTTGGCTTTGATACAAATTTAGGATTTAAAGTTTTCTTCCAGAAATGATTTTATCAAAGTTAAAAAGATTTTAAAAAACCATTTTATCAAAGTTCATATTGAATTCATTGTAAAATGAAACATAAAGTATGAACTCTTTCAAAATGTTGCAACTGATTTATTTTTAAACCAGACGAGCTCTGGTAGCAAACTTTACTCTTCAAAAAGGCCTCTTCTGGTTATTAATAGCAATTTATTAATAGTAATAAAATGATGTCAAACTGTAGGAAAATAAAAACCCTTTTAAGGTTTTCAGTCTCTCCTTTGTGTCAGATACCTCAAGTAACCCTTGGAGTAGGAATGGCCTCAGAAACCAGTAACCCTCTAAAGGCTTCTCTGATTGGCTTAAAAAATTAAACAGCTGATGGCATCTAATAAGAGACAGAGGAGACACTGTTGTCATGGAAACTGAGAAAAATATTCTCCCTTCCCATTTGGGATGGAAAGGTAGGAGAAAGCTGTGCGTCATCACAAATGCCTCAGAACACTTTGACTTCTGAGTTTCTTGCAGTATCTCTCAAACATGAGAAGATGTCTGTCAAATCAAGGCCCTTTTGCAGTTGAGTTGGGGGGAGCTCAAGTCTGCAACTTAAAGGATAGTTGTGCTCAAACAAAGAACTCTGAGAAATAGGTGGATTGATTTGTATTTCACCAGGCAAAACTCTCATAGACAGACACAAGATCAGCACTCGACTATGTTGCAGGCTTTCTGAAAGTCTTCTTAAAGATGGGTGTATAGGAGAAATAATCAAGTTCTGCCCTAACATAGTGGTAAAAAGCATTGGGGAAAATTCTCAGTATAATTCTTTCGGGTAACTTAAATTCCAACTCCTATCATTAGCCAATGTGTGAGAACCATGTTCCTTTACTTCAGCATAAAACAAAGTTTTTCAATTATCTCCCAGATTTTTAGATATCGGAACTGTTTCAGGTTTTGGATAAAGTACTGGGATGTTCTAAGTACTGCTGAATCATACAGGCAAAAATGTTGAACATTTTGTGCTTTTACTGTATTGTTGTAAATTTCTCAATATCAGGGACCATGCATGATGTCCTCCAGTTTTATTGAAATATAGATCCCATCAGTTAGATCTATGCAAATCAGGGATGTGACTGGGGTTGTAATTCAGTTCATCCAGAAAGCATGGGTTTGGAAAAAGTTGTGCTAGATAGTGGCCGAAGATTTGTGTATATATGTATTACTAAACTTTTATTGTACCCTACTATCTATGATTCAAGACAAATGTAGGGCTGCATTTGCATGACATGCCAATAGATAGTTTACTTAATCATACAATTAATCTGATTAAGTTTAAGGGTTCACAAGACACACTGGTTCATGCTGGATTCACACAACATATTAGACTAAAATATGGTTTCTTAGTTTGCCGTTTAGTATATTATCCGAACAAAGTCAAGGTTTCTGAGTTTCAGAGGTGTTGTATTAAAGTGTTTCTGTCATAAGTATGAGTTGTTGCAGTCAGTCAGTATATCTCTTTTAGTGGTCATACTGGTGTGGCTGGCTTCTGTCAGCCCTCTCAGGTAAACCAGACAGGAAATACAACTAGATGAGTTAATTCTACTTTATTGTAAGATTACATTAATGAAATCTTGCAAGTCTGAAGGTACAGATTTCCTGCTGCCATTTTTATCTGTCTGATGAATTATGTCGTGTCCTTCCTAAATTTCATCCTCTGGCCATTAAAGCACTGGGAACTCACCTTTCTCTTATCTGATTGTTTCCTAGGCAGCATTTCTTCCCCTTGTCCCTCAAGGTTATTCTTACATAACATTATACCTTCCTTCAGCTTTCCTCTGAGAAAACTAAGTTGATCTTGCATACAAACCCCACCCTTTTCTGGTAACTGCTTGGTTATCTAGTGAAGACTGATTGATGGCTCATTTCTGCATAGGAAGGCCTACAAGATTCACAACTTGTACTAACCCCGGTTACAGATAACAATGACTAGGGATTACAGCGCATGGAGCAAAAATCAAGCAAGTCACATTAAGGTATAGTGCGAGGTGTTAACCTAGCCAAGTGAGAAAAGATGAATCTGAGCCTATCTATGCCAAATGCAGATGTAACAATACATTTATAGTTTTTATTTGTGTAAGTATAGTTTACCTACAGTGGTAATATTGCTATATACATTGGTAGGGAAAAGTTACTAAAAATCAGTTTGTAGTTCACGCTCATTGAGCAGGGTGTTATTTTTCATTTTCTTGGAATATAAACACGAACCATGTTTGCTCTGCTGCTCTGCTGGCAAGAACTGCCTAGTGCGAGGAGGAGTTTCGTATAAAAAGGATGTTCCTAGAATGGAAACCTGTCACTGCCTCATTTTTACAATCCAAAGGACATTAACTGATTACATTGTCCTTAAATCGGCTTCAGTTTCTCAGTATTCTTAATATAGTTCATTAATCTTTTGTAAGATCAGCATGCTGACTCTTGTTAACTAAATCTGAAAAGATTTTATTCCATTTGCTCTGGAACATACGTATATACTATATCAGTATACACTATATCAATATATACTATACTTTATCATCATCATTTTAGTGTGGTGTTATTTTGTAATTCCATTTTTAAAATCCACATAATGCTGGATCCATCTGTATTTGAATACAGACTGAAAGAGGAGGAGGAGCAGCATTTAAAAAAAAACTGAATGAAACCAACCTAAGAGATCTCCCTGGTTCTTTGTCCATGTTTAATAAAGTGTAAGAGATAAGAATGAATGATTCCCTCTTACTAACCAGAGCTTAACTAAAGCTTCCTGATACCTAAACCCTGGAATTTTCCCTCAATCCTCACTCTCTACTATTTAATATTATTTCATACAATGAAACATTTGCTTTCTTGTTTGTTTCTTGTTTGATTGTTACTTTCTGAAAATCAATTATAGTCAGTTCAAATAATATCAGTCAATAAAATGGAACATTCTTTTTTCTTTTGCAATGAAATTGCAGTCTATGTTTACGTCAGATTAAAGAAAGGTCAGAGGAGGTAGCTTCCTTATAGCCTTGATTCCTAGCCCTGTAGATAAACTCAATCTATCTATAATTACTGTATAGTTGATATTGTATTCAAGAATCCATCTTCCATACAGGTGTGCTTGTTTACTGATTGGGCTTACATATCATACAAATCCTTGGCTTAATGTATCTATAGCTTGCTTAATAAGTGACAAAGGTTGGATTGACATATTATACTAAGCTATATAATTATGCTTTCTAAATTACATATTGTGCAAAACAAAATCAAGCAAACACATTGTGACTTAATGTCATTCTTAAATCTAACTATATATGATATGGGATTGTTTAAGAGTTTTGTAAATAAATCCGGTGCTGTGATTTTGCCTGATTAGAATCTGATAGTTGACAAAAGAATGTGAAACTTTCCTTATGTGGAGAAAAATCTCCAAAAGCCAACATTAATGTAATTCGTAGTGCCCATACTCTTATGAAATGGAGTATATTTAATATGGCGATATTAGTCTGTCTGGATATAATATTCCTATAGTTCATTCTCACCATAAATATAAATGATCATTTACTTCCATAAAAAGAAAAATAATTTATTACAATAAAAAGGATTACAATAATGCAAAAGGATTTCTGATAAATGCAGCCCACCATCTCAAATCTTTCTCTAAAATCACAGTTCAATGCCAAATCAGAATATATTAATTTGTTTTTATGGGTACTTGCTGATATGTGCAGGATGTGATGGAGAAAACCTAGAAGCTATTTATTTTAATATTAAAATAAATTATATTTCTAAATACAATAGTAGGAAACAAGAATCTATAGCACTTAAATCATAATCAAGTAAACCCAAATTATCACATTTCCGTACTCTTATTTCTCTGTACTGCCATTTTTCAAATCCAATGAAATAATGTCTTAATAGAGGAAATTACTGCAAATATTATTTAAACCTATCAACATTTTAACTAGAATTCAAAGTTTCAAAGAAACACTTATTATTTTGCCTTAGAGCAGGGATGTCAAACTCACAATGTCACATGATGTATTGCAACATATCACAACTTTTTTTCCATTGCTGGCAATAGGGTGGTGTGCTTTCAGCAAGACGCATCTGGCCCGCGAGCCAGCAGTTTGACACCTTGCCTTAAGAGAGAGGCCCCATAATCCAAAGGGCATTTATAAAAATAGATAAATATTAATTTATTGAATTGTAAACATGATAGAATTTACTTTTGAATAAATATGCTATGGAGCTGCTGAAGAGGTGCCTCTCCAAATACCCAGTTGTATTGAGGAACAATTCTATAAGTGTTGATTTGTCACTGGTGGTGTTTCCACAACTATTACATGTCAAAAAAATGAATTCAGTGTCAGAAAAATAAATTCAGTGATTAGGATGGGTTGGACATGGCTTTGAATCTGCTGATTCATTGCCATAAGACTTCACGATCAGACACTCTCAGTTATGTAAACCTGGCACTGATACAATTAACAACTTGAAATGTGTATCCCATCTTCTGCCCTGGATCACAGAACTTTAATTTGGAGGATGCTGTGCATGGTCTCCTAGTTCTCTTGCCACTCCTGGTAGGCTTGCTTTCCCCATTCTTACAACATTGTTTCTTTATTTCAAATGTCTTAATTCAAGTTAATATGCTTAGAATAATAGCATTTCAATAATGATTTGACCATATAGCAAAACAAAACAAAACAAAACAAAAAAACCAGATAATCTGCTGAGTTAATCAGGCCAGAGTACAATTTCACCTCCTTGAAGATACATTAACAAAACAAAAGCTGATGTTTGATTTAAAACAATATTAATGCGTCCATTATGTATTAATGGAATAGAAATAAACTTCACAGAAACTCACTGATCAAATTTCCTATGCCATCAAAGAAGATTGATTTGATTTTGTAAAAACCGGAATACTAAAAAAATTCAGGACAAATTACTGAAGTCAAGCAGGCTGCTGGGCCAGCATTTGTTAAGGAAACTATTTGCCAAACTGTATATTTCACATAATTCTTAAGCAGTCATTAATGAGCTGAAATTCTTCTCTACAGCAATGGAGCTGATTTCCTTCTTGCCAGTCTATACAAAGAGGAATGCTAACCTGCAATATTTCCTTCAATTTCAATTTTTAGTTTTGAAATTTGTTGAAAATTTCTTTTGAACAGTGTCAAATTGTGTGTATAATACAGTGATGAAACTGTAGTCAAATATGCTAATAATGAGGTGGGAACATAATACATATCTCTACGGAAAAATCATTTAAATGTTAAGAACTATAAAAGAAAAGTGGGATTAAGTATCAATTAGCAATGTGATCAAATAATATTCATATACTGCAGCAGTCTTCAAAGAAGACTTTGAGGGGGCTGCTAAAAATTACTGAAGGAATTGCTACCGTGGAAAGGAACAAAATTGGTTTCCCAGTGGAATGCCTCAATGTATCAATCAGCGCTGTGTATTAATGTTGTTTTCTGCTTATGTAATCTACTTCTTTGTTAGATTTATATGTATTTTTCCTTTAGGATATTAAGGTGGCACCCATTCTCTGTCTATTCTTAACAACAACAACAACAATCCTGTTATATTGGTTAGGCTAATAGTGAATGTGTGAGTGACCCAAAGTCACACAATGTCAAGCATCATGTAGCTGGTGAGAACCACATAAATTTTATCCTGGTTAGCATCATTCAGATTATAGCCAGCCAACTGAGATAGAGTCTCTTTGAATCAACTCCTTCCACCTCTGGGTTGATGTGCCTCTTCTCATACCCAACGAACCTCTCTACTCTCCCTGCTTTGTCAGTGTATACAAAACCAAGGAAGTTTCACACTGCTTTTATTAATATTGGAATATTGTAACAGAATCTTGCAAACTGGACTGCATTACTTCCCCCTTCTGCTTATCATCCTGTGAAACTATGGAGTTATCTATCAGGATTGATGTTCCATGTCTATTTCCTCTGGGAACAGATCTGGCTTATCTCCATCCAGGTCATCTTTTTTACTCTCTATGAGTTTAGTTCCCTCAGTCTTGCACCTCCAAAAAAGGTTTCAAGTAAACTTGAACTTGAGTCTCCTGATCTTGGTACAACATCTTCACCTTTATGCCTTTTATCTCCTTTGTACATCTGTGTACATTACAGATGCTCATTGCAATTCTGTATTCTAGATCTGTCCCTAAAGCACTTAATAAACATCTCAACAGGTAAAATTTGAAGCAATCTTAAAATTTTTAATGCTTGATAAAAAGTACAACTAAACAACTATCTCAAGAATACTGTCAAAATTACTACAGCATGTGCTTATACTACATCAATAAAAAAATGGTTAAATGATTATTTTAAGCAGCTGATGCTTAGCAACGTTGCGGTATAAACAAGCCAAGACCGCACTTTTCTCATCTCTGTGTGCGTTTTTTAAAATAATCTCTTCTTGTTACAAAGTAGTTTAATACTTTAAAAGAGAAGACGTTAATATCTTGGGCGTGGTTACCACACATCTCTAATGTATACTTAATGTTTTGTTTTGACAGTTGTTCAGCAAAAGTTTGGCTGCTTATCTTTCCAAGGAAATGGAGATTTGGTTAGAGAAAATAGGTAATGATTGGCATGTCTGATGAGTTCTCACATCACCTAGCATCTAGTGCAAACTCAAGGGTATTTGGTGTGTGTACTGTATGTGTGTGTGTGTGTGTGTGTGTGATGTCCAAATAGCAGATGTGACTGACGATAGAAGCCTTAACATGCATTTCGTACACTGCAAGCACAGAAAAAAAAGGGATGGGATTCTGATTGTCCAGTTCTGCCCACCATTCAATGTCATTGTCCCCGCCGGCCCTTAATTTGTAAAAAAAATTACTCTTGACTTTACATGGTGTACAGACTCAGCCAACTGTGACATATTCAAGAAACTATGGTTATAAAAACCATACTTTAATGTAAAGCTTTTAAGACATCTGGAACAATCTGGAGTATATTCCTTTCTTTTCTTTTAAATTGAAATCTATTTCCACAATGTCTTTTCCATTACTTTTAAATGTTTTACCTACGTTATTTTAATTTGTCCTCAAACCCCAGGCAACATGAAGCATCATGTGGAAGAGCTACTAAGGATCAGCTTTTATAAATGAACCTGGATATTTTATGCCCTTGCATGCCTGCGAGCATAGGTAATACGTTTTATAAATAAATTAATACTCATTAAAATATAAACTAGAAATAGCAAAGACAGCAAATTTACAAAATATATAGTAGCAGAGATAAGCAAACTAAAACATAACTAAAACACCCTAAAGAAGAAAACTGACAACAAAATAGAAAACACTCCAAAAACCTTTTGACAGGTTACCTACAGCTGTTGGAAGAAAAAGAAGCATCTTCCCCCTGCCCCTCCCCTGTGAAATCTGAGATATACACAGGGAAAAGCAGAGCTTAACACTGTGTATATTTGGTCTACAGGATAAGGCCCAGGTTAGACGCAGGTTAGAAACTTCCCATTCCCACTTTGGCATGAAAGCCATCTGGATGACTTTGGGCCAGTCACATTCTCACAGCCCAATTCACCTTACAGGGCTGTTGCTATATGGGGAAGAGGAGGAAGAAGGAGTACTACAGTAGGTATTGTTGCTGCCTTGAGTTATTTATAAAAGTAATAAATGCAGGATATAAATAAATAAAATTAAAATAAGGTAATAATACTGTGAATGTGTTCCAGAATACAAGTGATTTCCCCCCCACAAAACCTCTATCCTCTACACCTATGTTTTTCAAACTCAGCAACCTTAAGGGGTGTGGACTTCAACTCTCAGAATTCCCAGTCAGAAAAAAAAATCTGTCTTGTACTTTTGCTGACTCTCTCCCCATTTTGCCAACGTAATTACTTACATGCAGGAATAAAAAGAGGCTGGCTTGATCTGCTTGTTAAATAAACCCACAAAAGCTCTTTAGAAAGAGTCATTTATATTCTGCCAAACTATAGAAGCCAGTGCCTTCCTCCCTCGTGGTGGCTACTTTTAAGTTGCCAAGAGAGAGATGTTGGCCTTAGTGTGTGAGGATCAGTATTTTTAGGTTTGATTGCAAAGGTGAAGGCAGAAGTAGCTGCAGAGAAATCTGTCAATCTTGTTAAATGTACTCATATATGCCATCTTTCACAAATTTAATGAATGTCAGTAGAATCTAAAACACGATTAGCCATGTTTTAGTACAGAGACAGAAATATGTTCAAGAGCAGTACATCTCTTCTGTGTCAGCTATGTTGGTAATATATACAGTAAAAAAAACAAGAGGACCAGCCACAAACTGTGTACTCTCTTTCCAGATAATTTGCTTTAATGCAGCAGATGCCTCTCCATTGGTGGCAGATGAGTTGCTTGTCACCAGCTGAGTTCTTCAGCTTTGAGTTGCTGGGCCAAAATCTAGGAAGGAAGGAAATAGAGAAGGAGGGTTAGAATTGATGTTTGGTGTTCAGGCTAAGGCATAAATGCTGGCATCTTTACTGTTAATTTTGGGTTGCAGAACCTATCAAATTCTAAGACTATCTAATCCAGGCTACATTTAAATGACTTTTAAATGGTAGCAGAGAGAACCCTATTCTCTGAATGTCTACATTCTCCCTAAAGTTTGGAAAACTGACTGCAAAAAAATTCAATAGGGCAAACTGGATGAGAAATGCAATCTTGTCTAGAAGTAACTATTACTTGTTCCATTTAATAGCAGTTACCTGCACAGTGTGTGAATAAGATCTTATTTGCCTTCACCTCAATGCTTATTGAGGTACACATGGAGAAAGAATTAAGGAGACTCCTCTTCCACAATGGGAGAGGCAGTGAGGTAGAATATCCAGGGAATTCTATGATGGGTCCCTCAATTCTGGAACTCCACTGATTTCCTTCCAACAACAGTCATGTATTTTTCAGAACTGCTGTGTTTTTCTAGGTAAGTAGGGTCCTTAATGGTCTCTGAGCTTGTTTATTTGGGCACTGATGATGTTACCTAGTTTGATAATAAACGTCTTCAAGAAAACAACCAAGCTTAGAGAGTACCAAGGATTCCACAGTTCAATCCTGAGTTATAATATTCTCTTCTATCTGTAGTGACATCCTGCCCCAGATAAATCCTGGGGCCCAAACAGCAGATATTGGTAAATTTAATCTGACCGCTTCGTTCCTTGTAGCCTATTTCTTTTTCTTCTCCTCTAAGGGGATTGTTCTGAGTATCCTTTTTGATACCCATTTTATTAATAGAAGCTTTACCTTCCCTCAGTGTGCTCCTTCCTTTGCAGTAGGGGTCTCAGAAATCAATTAATTTTGTACACAATGCCTCAGAGCAGTGCAGAGCAATCTATAAGCCACCTGGGCTAAGGTGATTAAGAACCTAGGTGCCATTTGGGTTTGGAACAGCTTTCACACAGGTTTGGGCAACTTTGTTCCAAGCTAAAGAAAATGTACATTACTATTGAACAATAATGTTTATTATTGCTGATTAAAGTCCTTTTTTCAGGTTTAAAATACCATTGGTAGTAAATAAGTTTGTATGTACTCAGACTTCCAGACCCATTGATTTTGCTGTGTGACTTTTAAATCTCTTCAAGGAACAGATCAGTTTCTTTATATATAGGGTGAAATATTGTACTTTGCTTGCCTAAAGCTATCTCACCTTTGTCAAACAAATGATGCAGGAAAAATAAGTGTGCACATGTGTTCAACTACAGGAGCAGAGATACAGGTGGTAAGTCTGATGAAATCAATACAGTACATTAAATCTTATACCTTGTAATTAAAATTTGTTAGTTGGAAAGGGTGCTGCCAGACTACAGTGGTCTTTTTTGCCACTGATGAGAGTAAAAGGGATGCCTTGCTCAGTTCTCACTCTTTTCCATCCCCAGATACCAAGGATGAGATTAAGCCTGGGTGATGAATGTGCACATATCTCTTCTGTTCCCTTATGTGTGTGAACAGTATATGTACCTAATAGCCACTATCTACTGAAACAAGGAAAGGGTTTACAGGACATTTACTTAGGAGGAAGAAAATTGACACATCAGAAAAGAGAGAAAAGGCAACAAACAAAACAAAGGAAATATAGCCCCAGAATCCTTTAAGAAGAACATTGGGGGTCCTTGTAAATAAGTGGTTCCCAACCTTTTTAATACCGCGACCCCCAACCGGTCGTAAGTCGAGGACTACCCAACCGGTTTAAGTCGAGGACTTTCCCTGCCCTGGAGCGCCGCGCATGCGTGGTGCCGCCCCCTGCGCCGGCCGAGGCGTAGCTGGCAAGCGGCAGAGACGGAGCAGGCTGACCACCGGCTGGGCCACCAGCTGGCCCAGCCCAAGGGAGGTAAGGCACCCGCCGGGCCCCACGTGCACCAGCAACCTTCCCTGCGCCCACCGTCCTCCCACCTCCCACCCCTGGCTCTCTTTTACTTACATTTTTAATAGTTGCTCAGCAGGGAGGGGTGGAAACTTCCAGACAGCTCGCCTTCGCTGCAGACAACTTGCAGCACCGTTTGCAGAATGAGACTTTTGGCGGGCTCAGCAGGGCAGAGACAGCCTGGACAATTCCTATTGGCTTTTGAAAGCCAATAGAATTAGACTCTATTCAAGAGAGTCTATTCTATTGGATTTCAAAAGCCAATAGAATAAAAGGGAGTAGCACAGCTAAGGAAAAGGGGGAAAAAATGGCGGACTGCTTTGTTTGTGCAGCCCCCGTGAAAGGGTCATTCGACCCCAAATGGGGTCACGACCCACAGGTTGAGAACTGCTGTTGTAAATAATTCTTTTAGATTAAGCACCCATAAGGCACATTGGTGAGCCTTTAAAATTCTGTATGAGTTGTGTTCGTATAATGTTATTTTTAAATGCAGTTTTAATTTTTTATAACCAGCTAGCACAGGAGTGTGTGTGAGGAGGTTTCAAGAAAGTGGCTGAAACTATATGTATATATCATATATACCATATGTATAGCCATATGTATAATCATTTTGTCTATATGTTACATGTATAATGGACTTAAAAAGGGTGGGGATTAAATTATCCAGTTATAGCTGCCATCTTGACTCTTTTGATCATCCACTGAGGATGCCTCTGAATAATGGTTCTGTGAGTAAATGTACGAAAGAGAATATAATAAGAAAAACATTTCGACATTATAATGACATTAAAAATAAGGCTAAAAATAGAGTAGAATAATTCAACTTAGCTATCTCACATACAGTTTTTAAGCAATTTTGTATGAAGAACAATCACAATTTCATGTCTTAAAATTCACCCTATCTTTTTAAATTAAAGGTGGACTGAAAAAAAAATAGTTTATAAAGATTTAAAGAAAACCAGGAAGAAATCAAATATACTCCCACAGGTCATCATAAAAAAAATCCTTGTTTTGGGCTCCCTTGTTTGACTAAATCTGCTCCCAGAGTCAAGACCAAAGATTTTGTAGCCAAGTGTAAGACTCAGAATTGGTCATGGGAGCAAATAAACATTTTGTAAGGTCAAAGTTTTTGCACGGCATATTATGTAAACTCGGGCATTGTCTAAATTACCTCTCATGACATCTGACGTGCTAAGTTCTGCTCTAACTGAATCTTCTGAACTGTTTTAAAATATATTCTATGCCCAATATTTTGGAATAGTGTTGCCTGGATATAATAAACAACACCAACCAAATTGTGTATGTGTACGTGTGTGTGTATGTGTATGTGTGTGTGTGTGGTTCATTATTATTTATTTTTTTTTGCTTATTACTCAGAGTCACATAGCTAGCTAACTATTCTTTTAAAATAGGTTATGCTGAGTTTAAGGATTTTCATACAAGAAATGGTTTCCCAACCCAATTTAACTTTCTAAAGCCTTAAATGAATAGTGTGTGTGTGTGATATAATAATAATGATGATGATGATGATGATGATGATGATGATGATAGTAAAAAGTTGGAAGGGACCTTGGAGGTCTCTAGTCCAACCCCCTGCTCAGGCAGGAAACCCTATATCATTTCAGACAAATGGTTATCCAGTCTCTTCTTAAAAACTTCCAGTGTTAGAGCATATGTGTGTTTGTGTGCACATGTTTTTAAGTCACTTTTTGACTCCTGACAGTTGCTTCAACTAGTCTCTACAATTTTTTTGACAAGCTCTTTTGAAAGTGGTTTGCCATTGCCTGCTTCCCAGGGCTAAAAGAGAATGATTGGCTCAAGGTCACCCAGTTGAGTTCATGTTTAAGGCAAGACTCGAATTCATAGTGTCTAACCTGATGCCTTAACCATTACACTAAATTGGCTCCTTGTGTGTTAAATGATTTAATAGATATTCCTCAACTCTTAATTTTTGGTAGTGGGGTTTTTTGTGACCTCACCTGTTTGGAAGAGCTTGCTACCCAAAGTCTTCAACTCCTATCATTACTGACTTTCAGGAAAGCTATGAAAACCCTTCTGTTTTCCTTTTTCTCTTTTTGATTGTGTTTAAGGAGCTATTCTTTGAAGGTTGCTGTAATTATGTACTAGATTTATTTCTGGATCTTTGGGGAGGGGGGTTTTAGTTGGCTCTATTGATTTCTAATGCTTCGATTAATTTTTCTATGTTTCTATTTTATGTAATTTTATTACATAAGTGTCTGTAAGATAGATTTTGTCCTCACAGGCAGCCTAAAATATATTTTCTTTAATTTTATAAAGGTCTTCTATGCTACTGACAAATCAAGTCTGTGCAACTAGCAGGAATCCAAGCAATATAATAGTAGATCAAGCATTGGTAAGAACTCCCTAGATAGACTATCAGTAGCAGTGTGATTGTACGATTGTCTGCACCCACAGCCAGGGCTGGAAATTATGAGAGGCCTTAAAATATTCTGAGAGGTATAGATCAGGGCTTTTCAACCAATGGTATGGGTACCACCTGTGGTACTTTGGCACCTGGCAGGTGGTACGCCACCATCCTAGAAAAGTAGTGGGGGAGGGGAATGAGCTGAACCAGTGGCAGCACTGCACAAGTCTGAGCAAGAGATGGCTGGAACTGCAGGGCTGCCAGGGCTCAGTGGAAGCGCCAGGATCAGCGCTCCTTTGGGGCTGTCAGGGCTCAGCGGAAGCACCAGGATCAGCGCCAGGCTCTAGCTGGAGCTGGGCGCTGATCCTGGCACTTCTGCTGAGCCCAGGAGAAGCGCCGATCAGCTGGAATGTTGCAGCCTCTCCAGGGTCTTGTGATTTACATTCAGATGCTTGGCAACTGATTTATATTTATGACGGTCACAGTGTCCCAGGGTCATGTGAAGTGACCAAAACCTGCTGCAGCCACCCAGCAGACAGGGGGAATAAAAACCAAACACTCCCACCTTATCCCCGCTGCCTATCCTCAACAGAAATGCTCACAACAATGAAAATCTCAGACAGGAGGAAGAGTGCGGCCCGGCGGGCAGGCAGGTGTCTTTCTCAGCTGTGGCTTGGGGGGCACTTTTTTTCAGTGCCATTGTAACCTCCAATAGTCACTAAGCGAACTGTTTTAAATGTAGGACTACCTGTACTTCATCACTTTTTTCCTTTTTTTTTTTGGTCATCAAGTTTTTGACACCTTGCTAGGTAACTGGTGGTACTCGGATATTGCCATATCTGACTGGTGACACAATGGGTGAAAAGGTTGAAAAGCCCTGGTGTAGATTATACCATTCTGATTCATATTTTCCAACAAACAAAAGTCATGAGTGGAAAATGAAAGAAACTGGAGTTATATAAAGACTTCTGATATACTATTTCAGTGAATCTCTTAGTAATTCTCTTAGAAATTAATATCAGAGAACTTAAAAGAGTTATTTGTCAGCAATGAAATTGTATCTGTCAGAACTGAATTTTTATTACCAAAAATAAGAAATAAACATCTGTTTCTGTCAAACCTCTAAATTTTATACAGGTAACTGATAATGACACTATGTTATGGTTTTAAAATATGAGCACTGCTGCATTTTAAATCCCATCTATTTCTTCACTGTTGGAAGGTAAAGAAATCTCTGATAAAATAATAATTAAATGCAGAGAGTATTACATTTTTACCCAGCATGAGCTGCCAGCAGTTATAAAACCAAAACATTATGTCTTTAAAATAAAAGTGTGATTAAATATCTAGGTAGACTTTTCTGATTACCTGTTCTTTTGTGAATATGTAGCAATAATAAAATGATAGCTCTTCAGTAATTGGCTTTAGTCAGGAGGAGTAAATATTAATGTTTTTAAATGAATGCATAACTGACATGGGCATAAATGTGAAGCAAAATATAATATCCTGATCTGTCTTCTGGTTATGGTTATATATTCTATAATCATCAGTTTCCTAAAGGGTCTTCTGATTATACTTTGTATGACTTGATTTTGCACCAAAACTAGCAGGCACCATTTAGTCTTTAACAAAAATGTTAATTTATTTAAAATTTATTTATTTATCAAATGTATATGGCCACCCATCTCACAAAAAGTGACTGTGGACAGCATACAGCAAAAAAGTATAAAAACAATAACATAGTCAAACACAGTCACACTGTAAACATGCATATTCACACACACACACACACACACACACACAATTTGATTCAATTCGATCCTATTATACCTCTTGTGTATATAGTTCATGCAAGTGGCAGCTGGTAGCAGTTGTGGCCAAGGAGTCTTTGCTTAGCTCCATCTGGTATGCCAGCTGTACTCTTTCTTGGATGGAGAAGCTGTTCAGAAGCTGTCATTCATGCCCTAAGTCACCTCAAAGCTCAATTACTGCAATGCATTCTACCTGGGGCGGCCCTTGAAAATCAATCAGAAGTATCAGCTGGCAGAATGCAGCAGTAGAAGCAGTGTAGCACTTCTGTTTCCTGAGCTACATTTGTTACCAGTCTGTTTTGAGGTATGATTTAAGGTACTGATTATTACTTATAAAGCCTTACATGGTACAGGACCAGGTTATCTGAGGGATTGCCTGTCTCCCATGGTTTGGTTGCCTGGTTGGTACATGCTGGCCAAGCTGGCATGCTTCAGATCTCTTTGATTGATCTATTGCCCAAGGAAGGAGAAGGAAATGCACCTTCTCTGCCATTTGGGATCCTTTTCTGAAATCTATGTGGTATTACATAAAGATCTGAAGACCTGGTAATCTTTCCAAGTCTTGGGATGAGATAGGTAGGGGCCCCTTTTGAGTGTGTCTGCTATTTTTATTTGTATGTTTTGCATATACACCATCATTTTGGGGGAAAGGTGGGTCTATGACAATTTGCCATGGCCAACTCATCATAGCCAACTTGTCACGGCCAAATCACCACAGCCAACTTGCCATGGCCAACTTACCGCAGCTAACTTGCCGCAGGATAACTCACTATGGTCAACTTGCCACGGGACAACTCGCTACGGGACAAGAGTTACACTAATATCAAAGAAATGGTGGAACAGAATAATTAAAGAACAGATGTAACAGGAGGGACAAAATGAAATGTGAATGACAAAAATTAAAATATTTTTTATTTACTTTAAATAATTAAATTGAATTGTTAAATTGTCTTGCGTTGAGTTGTCCCATGGTGAGTTGGCCGTGTTGAATTGTCCAACAGTGAGTTGGCCGTGGAGAGTTAGCCGTGGTGAGGTGGCTGTGGTGAGTTATCCCATTCTGGGGGGGGGGGATGTGTATTGGCTTTTTATTGGTGTATTGGTTTATTTATGAACTGCCCAGTTCACAATAGTCAGTTGAAGTCAGGTGGCACCTATATCGAATTAGATAAATAAACACCAAATTTCACACAAATCAGTGCCATAGAATTGTATCTTTTTAAATCTTATTTTTCTGAAGTTCTTATAACTTTATGGATTTAGAGCGTTATGTAGTGAAATCTGCACTCATGGTAGCCTCTTGAATGAACAATGTCAGACATACTGTGGAAGTAGATGGTTTTCCTGAGTGCAATTAAGAGCATTTTCAAAGAAAGATATATCCCTTTCTTGAATAAGGTGGACTGAAGATGAGATTATAAAGGATTGATACAGTGGTCTTTTCTGTAAATTAATTCATTCACTTGGCCATACAGCTTTCTAATGTAGCTCAAAGAAGACCATCCCATATCTGAATGCTGTTAGTAAGACAGAATCACACAGATGATCTTTCTTCACCCTCCTCCCCAAATCTCTTTACAAAGATACTAAAATATAGAACAATAGAGTTGGAAAGGACCTTGGAGGTCTTCTAGTCCAACTTCCTGTTCCTTTACTATTTCAGACAAATGATTGTCTAGTCTCTTTTTGAAAGCTTCCAGTGAGGAAGCAGCCACAACTCCTGAAGGCAAGTTGATCCATTGATCGATTGCTCTGACTGTTAGGAAATTTATCCTTAATTCTAGGTTACTTCTCTCCTTGATTAGTTTACATCCATTGTTTCTTGTCTTGCTTTTTGGTGCTTTGGAAAATAGGTTGACCCCCTTGTCTTTGTAGGAGCTTCTCAAATATTGGAACACTGCTATCATGTCTCCCCTTGTCCCCAACACAGTGTTTTACTCTTCTTTTGCTGCCCATTGTAACATCTCAGAGGTCAAAAGAAACATGTCACAAACAGATTCTGTTTGACAGAACCAAAACAAATCAGGTTCCAATCTAGAAAATTAATGCCTATTCTGAATGACCCATTCTTCCTTCTATATTGAAGTCTAGTTGAATCTGATTTTCATTTCTAGCTTGATGGCTTTTTTAGCACTTGCATTACAGTTTTCCAAGGGCAGCTGAAATGTTGCTATTCCTTAGAGAACTGTATAAGACAAACACACATTCTTGAACACTGTGCAACACAAAAAAGTAATTTCTCAAGGACAGTCTTGTCTATTTAATCTCCAGGTCATCTGGATTTTCTCTGCCATCCCTCCATTTCAACAGCCTAGAAGGACAAAGTTGCTAAATGATGTATCGTCTATTTCTCAAATGGACAGGCAAGGCAGAATGTGTATATGCTGTATTATATTTTTATCAGTACTACATAAGAGTATGATTTTCTGCTGTCAAACTAATCAGATAAATATATAGATAAAGTAGCATAGGTAAGACCGGAATCTACTTATTACCCAGGCACTTATTATGTCCTGAAATACTGTGTGTCAGTATTTTGTCTCTGCTTTCAAACTAGTGGTATACAGCAAAATATTCTGATTTGCAAAGTAGGCTATGGATACTAGTAGGTACAGAATAGAGAGAGCATGTCTGGGGTAAAACTGGGCTTTGATTATACTTGTGGCAGTCTGACCAAAATGGGTTGAAACTGAGACTGTTCTTATCATTATCAAGAAATGCTGTATCTGGCATGGCTATGATGACACTGGACAAATCTGTGTCTTCTCTATATTACTAATAGACTTTCTTCTTTCATTTTACGACCCTTTAATCCCTTTATTTGAGGTGGGGTCAGGGTGTCTGAATGGACCTGACCATTTACTGGCCAGATGCCCTTCCTGACACCTATGTGAATTTCACAGCAGATATTTTTCTCTTTGCATCTTGATAGAGAAACATCTGCTGCTGCCTAGGATTGAATTCTCAACCTTCGAGTGGGAGGCAAATGTCTTCACCTCTAGGCCACTGGGCTACCCCATATTGCTAAAAGGCTTTGCAGGAAGTAAACTGAATATGAACTTCAGAAATAAATAATGTATAAATATAAACAAACAAATAAATATTATTAATGGCATACTGGGTGCTATACCAAAAAGGCCTGAATGCTACTTAGAAAATCTGTGCATCGAAAAGTTTCCATTTGTCAATAACAAAAGGCCACACTACTTGGATCCTTATGTATATTACAACAACATATTACAAAGTTCTAGGTTCTTGGGAAGAACTCTGTGTGAATGAAGACCAACACCAGCTATAGAATTAGTAATTATGATTTCACATTGTTGTATCTGTAATAATAATCCAGCTGAATGTGGAACTTTTCCAGGGTATATGGGGCTTGGCAGCAGATGCTGTTTTAGGTTATAGGTTTTTGTATTTTGGATTCTTATTATATGCTATTTCACTACCTGTTGTGAGTTGCTAGGAGTCAATTTGTGATTGTGATATAAGTGCAATAAATTAATAATAAACAAAAAAATGAGTAAGATTCATAATAAAAGTGCACAGTAAGCAAAAAGGAACAGGGACTGGTTCAAGAGGAAGGGGAAGATCATGAAAGCTGTAGCTTGATGAAGTTGAAGAAATGAAAAAAGAGTACAAAGAAGTTTAAAGAAGAAAAGGCAGTGGATGAAACGGAATGGATGTGAGGAAAGCAAGAATAATTCACAAAGCTAAAAAGGTATGGATAAGTACAATGAAAAATATTGATTCAGATTCAAGTATATTTATTTTTCTTATTTCATATATTTAATTTCCTCGGGTTATGATTTCTTTCTATCTTTGTTTGCATAACACTGATTATTTCAATGGGAATCTATATCCATGATATCTGTCTTAGGCTAAGTGATCTGCCTTTAGTTGTCCTCCTCAGTCTGAGATGCACCCATCTATAAGAATGGGCAGTAGAAGAATGGCTTATTGGCTCATCCTACTTGCTTGCTTGATAGTTCAGTCACAATAGCAGCAAAAAAGATGGATAAGTTCATACAATTATGGCAATGATTTGTGATCACTGTTTTCATTTTTGTCTACTATGAAGTTTTTAATCTAGCCAAATCATGTTTGGGAGTCTTCTGCTGAGTCTAGCCAAGAATCAGACTAAGGGTTAAATGTCTCAATGCTTGTGATTTACTAGAAAGTGGGTATGAAGCCTGATGGTCCTGCTGAAGATATCTGTGTGTGTGAATTATCAAGATATTGTTGCTGTGGTTTAGTTATCTTTGAATATATGTCAATTCTGTAGCTTTTTCTTTCTTAGTTTAGGGAACTTTTGAGAGTTTCTGTACATTTTTTCAAGATTATTCCATTTACTGAGTTTTGTAGATGAAGGACCTGCTTATATGATATCTTAATTTAAATTGTATTTGCTTATAATTGGTTTATAATGCTATTTTTTAACTATGTTGGCTTCATTTAGGCTTTAAGTGCAAGGCATCAATCCAGATAATTATGGCAATCTAATATAGCCATAATAATTTGGATGCTACAATCAACATTTGATCATTTCTATTCCTATTCTTCTCATTCACTATATTCTGTGAAACTACAGCGGAAAAGCTCTATGTAAACATAAACATAAATAACTTTAAATCTTTAAAGTGGTGGGGTTTGCACAAATATTTTAATGGCAGTATCCATATGGGATTATCTTTCAGGAGAATATGTATTCTTTACATTTCATTCCTTGATATTATCTGTTTAAAAAAAGTAGACAGTGATATGTAATTCTTCTGTTTAAGACCTCTAGAGAATCACAGCCAATCAAAATAGAAAGGTTACATATCCTATCTTTGAGAGTTCAGTCCTCTTTATGGCTATCACAAAATAGTGCCATGTTTGTAGCACTATTATGTTCAAAGGGTTGACCAGATGATATTGAATTTCAAAGACAAAAAGTCAGAAAAAGAAGAAGAGAGAAGAAAATTGTCTATCAGCTTATCATATAGTTACAAGTCATTCGGTCACAGTCTTCCTCAAATGATAACCTATGCTGTATTTCTATTTAACGAAATGGAAATCAACTGGAAATATAGGTGTGCAAACTGCAAATAAGATATTTAAATATTGATGTGAGAGAGTCTCTGACAATGAACTAATGTATAAAAGTTATGAATTGTTTGCTGCAGCAAGAATGTAGAGATTGAAATAATGTATTTATAGTGATTTCTAAATTTACATCTATATCTATTTTGAAAATAGATTTTTGAAAATTTATAACCTGAATCACATATACATGTAAGTTTCTGATATTTGCCAAGAGATCTGTTAAGGTGTCTGTAGCAGATGGCAGCAATAGCTCCTGTGAACTAAAGTCTGATTTTAGAAGCTAAGCACGATCAGACCTGATTGATACTTGGATTGGGAACTATCTAGGAATTCTAGGATAATTAGCTAGACTAGGAAGATGAAAAAGTATCCCAGAAAGTGGTTGTGGCAAACCTTTTCCATATTGCTGCCCATAAATATTTATTGACGCAGTCACTGGAGGTTGAGTCAACTGGAGGATCTGTTTATCTTTCTATCTGTCAAAATAAAATTTAACACCTGGGCAATTCCAATCATTAGATACACAGCTGGAATAGTGGACTGGACTCAAGCAGAACTAAAAGTCCTGGATAGGAAGACCAGAAAAATAATGACAATGAATCATGCCTTTCATGCATGCAGCAATGTTGACAGACCAAGGAAAATAAGTGACATGGAATGTTGCAAGTAGACCAAACAATTGAAGAAGAAAAAAGAGCATTGGAAGAATATCTGAAGGACAATGAAGAAGATGCACTGAAGTTAGTGCACTGAATACCAGAGACACCAAACTGGCTTACAAGATAGACCAATGAAGAAGAGAAGAGACAGGGCAAGGCAAAACATTACATGGTTAAAAAAAAACAAAACTAACAGGGAAATCAGGTAACAACAAGATGGCTAAGAGCAGGAAAGTTGAAGAAAGAGACTGAGGCACTAATTGTGGTTGCACAAAACCAAGCCTTAGAATAAAGGCATTACAAAGCCCAAGTTAAATAGATGGCAACAGACAGCAAATGCCATCTCTGCAAAGAAACTGAAGAAATAGAAGACCATATAGTTAGCTGTTACAAGAAGATTGAACAGACTTCTACAAAAAATGACATGACAAAGCAGCAACAATGCTGCATTGGAATAAATGGAAGAAACACCATTTGCCTCAAGCAAGAACTGGTAGGACTACAAAATAGACAAAGTGATAGAAAATGAACAAGTTAAAAAGCTATGAGACTTTAGAATTTAAACAGACAAGCATCTATCACATAAACTGTTGTATACTTCATTCGTGTGCGAATGATGAAGACACATGGCTATGCTGAACAAACACTTTATTCTCCTTCTACAACAACCAAGCAAAAGAAAAACACACGCAAGCCTTTTTATATGGCTAGAAGCCCGGACAGTGTCAACCAATAGGAACAGAGCGTTTTCGTGCCTTGCGCATGTGCGCAAGGCCAGCGCTGCTCTGTCTGGTCCTGGGCAGCTTTTGGACTGCCCGGGACCAATGCAACATCCCGAGCCTGCTTTTGCAGGCTCAGAACACAACACCCCTCCCCCCTAGATGGAACATACTTCGCGTACATACATGTACGTCGTGCATTGGGAAGAGTGGCATACAATTGCATTATTCAAATGCAAAGAGTGTGGAATCTCAAGTCTGCCCTCAGGCAAACCCCCTTCAGTATTTATTAATACAAATAAATGTATCCAAAATCAAAATTAATACAAAATAATCTACCCACGAGTTACTCCACTTATTCAGAGGCCTCATGAGCAGGTACCTCATGATTTGATAGCAACCTCACAAAGTCTCTCAGACGTTTGGGTGGGCACCTGGCTCACTGCGACCTTCTAAGGGCCAGAGAGATTGCCTGGCCCACTTGCTCACCTACCAGGCTAGGCAGGCCAGGATATTGCTGCCCTAAATCCCCAGGGGACCCTGGTGAGGATGCCTGGCCTACCTGCTCGCCTACCAGGCTAGGCAGGCCAGGACTTTGCTGCCCCAAATACCTGGTTGACCCGCCCAGCTGCTGGCTGGCTGGACCCTCTAAGTCCACGCCAGCATACCTTGGAGGGGTGGCAGTCCCCAAGTCCACAATGGACCCCTCTTGGGAACACTGTCCCTCGAGCCCAAGGCCAGCAGATGGAGAGGGCTGGCTAGCGGAAGTACCCCAGTACTCTGTGGCCCCCAAACACGTGCCCGAGGTGCCAGAGTCAGAAGTCGCCTCCATGGCAACCCCCTTTGCTGGTGACTTCCTTTTGGGAGCAATTGCGGAATTCGGTAAGCGCCCCTGATGGAATTCCTTTTCTCTTGCTGCTTGTGATTTGTGTGGATACCCCCGGTCAGTCTCCCTGTCTGGAGCACTATCTGACATATGTGAATACTGTGGATACCCCCGGTGTGACTCCCTGTCTGGAGTAATTATGGATGTGTGGGATGACCCCCTGTCCACTGAATTCCTGTTTGGAGCACTTGCGGAACCTTGGGATGAATCTCAAACAGCCTCAGTAGCAGCTAATGAGGGCCTGTTAGGCCTGGGAAACTGTGACCCAGAATGCATATTATAGTCCTCCTCCCCCCCCCAGAGCAGAGCCAGGAGCGGAAGGGTGAGAGTCCAGTCTCCAACGCAGTTGGTCTATGTGTCTGCGAAGAACGCGGCCGTCTCCCAAGGCAACTTCGTATGACAACGGCCTAGAGACCTTGCAGACCACAGCTGTGACCCAGAGATGACCAGGGCCATAGTTTCATGCCCAGACCGGATCGCCCACTTGGAGTCTCCTAGGTGCCTGTGGTTGTGACACCTGTGAAGCCACCCAGTCAGGGTGCAACCTGTCCAGTTTAGTGATGAGGTGGTGACCCCAATGGAGTTCAGCAGGGCTCTTCCCTGTGACAGTGCATGGTGTGGTGCGGTGTGCAAGAAAGAAATCTGCTAACCTGTGATGCCAGTTACCGTAAGTCAGTTTCTTGAGGGCATCTTTGGTGGTGCGCACCATTCTCTCTGCCAATCTGTTGGAGGATGGATGGAAGGGAACCAATGCTGCATGCCGTATCAGATTGGCCTGAAGAAAAGCCTGGAACTCAGAAGAGGTAAATTGAGGGCCATTATCTGAAACCAGAACATCTGGAAGACTGTGTGATGCAAAAATTCCTCTCAACACCTGGATGGTCCTGGCAGTAGTAGTGGAGGAAACAGGAACAACCTTTAGCCACTTGGAATGGCTATCAACAACAACCAGGAAGAATTGCCCTTGAAAGGGCCCAGCATAATCTATATGCACCCTAGACCATGGGGTTTGAGTTTTCTCTCACCTATGTACTGGGGCCTGAGGCATTTCAGGCCAAGACTGTTGGCACACTTGGCACCCATGCACCTGGGCCTCGATGGCTTTATCGAACCCAGGACACCAAAGATAGCTGTGCGCAAGCGCTTTCATCCTGACTATACCAGGATGTCCCTCATGCAGAGAGATCAAGATTCTAGACCTCAATGAGGCTGGGATCACTACCCTGCTATCCCCGTATCAGGCAACCCTTGAAAGTGGAAAACTCATGCTTCTTGTGCCAGAAGCTTTGGAACTCAGTATCTGGGCACTTGTCAGGCCATCCTGACAACACCCATGTCAGCACACGTGTAAGTGTGTGATCAGTGGCAGTTTCTGCAGCCACATCCCTAGCATTGAGGGAAGACTCAGGCAACTCCTGAATGGAAAGAATATTAATGGCTGGAGCAGGATCTGGCTCTAATTGGTTCAGGGGTAATCTGCTCAGGCCATCTGTATGACCCATTTCTTTTCCTGGTTTGTGAACTAATGTGTAGTCATATGCTGACAGGAAAATGGACCATCTCAGCATACGAGGAGAAATGATATGTGGGGTTTGTTTGTTAGTGGTAAACAAACCCAGCAGAGGCTTATGGTCTGTGTAGACCGTGAAATGGCGGCCATATAAGAAATCATGGCCAAGCCTTCTCTGTCAATTTGAGCATAATTTCGCTCTGCAGAAGACAGAGTCCTTGAGTAATAGGCCACAGGGACCTGTGTCCCATCAGCCTTCAAATGGCTAAGTACAGCTCCCATCCCATAAGGAGATGCATCGCATGTGATGCAAACAGGCAGTTGCTCATTGAAATGCGCTACAACAGCATTAGAAGTGAGCAAGGCCTTAACCTCATTGAAGCTCTTGTCATGGACTTTAGTCCACTGCCAAGGAGCCTGCTTGTCTAAGAGCCTGTGTAATGGCTCTGCCACTGCAGCTTTATGTGGGAGAAATGCATGGTAAAAATTTAATAGCCCCAAGAAGGCTTGCAGCTCACTCTTAGACTTAGGGCTTGGGGCCTGCTGGATCACTTGCAATTTAGTTTCAGCAGGGCGAATGCCTTGAGCATCAATCCTGAATCCTAAGAAGTCAGTAGAAGTGTCTCCTATCTTACATTTATCCTTCTTTAGTTTAAGGCCTGCTTTTCGAAAATGAAGCAAGACAGCCCTTAATCTTTCTGCTAAATTTTGAGATGACTCCCCAGCAATGAGGGTGTCATCGAAGTAGGGACAGATCCAGGAATACCTCGAAGTGTGCTGTCCATGACACTTTGGAATATGCCAGGGGCTACATTTACCCCAAATTGCAGTCTCTTGACCTTGAAGGCCCCCCTGTGAGTTACAATAGTCTGGGCCTCTGCAGCTGCCTCATCAATAGGTAGCTGTTGATAGGCCTGTGCCAGGTCAAGCTTCACAAAAATGCGCCTCCCCTTGAGGGAGGCCAGAATGTGACTTACCACAGGCACTGGATAAGCGTGCTGTTGCAGCGCCCTATTCAGTGTGCACTTGTAGTCTGCACATATACGTATGTCCCCATTAGCCTTTAGAGGCGTTACTATGGGGGTTTCCCATGGACTTGAATCCACAGGTTCTAGAATGCCCTGCTGGAGCAATTTGTCCAGCTCAGCATCAGTCTTACCTTTGAGGGCAAAAGGTACCCTCCTAGGCTTAACCCTGATGGGCGTTATGGTTGGGTCTAACCATAGCGAAATGGGAGGCCCCTTGTAGGATCCTAGCTCTCAACTAAACACATCTGCAAACTCCTTGCAAACCTCTGCAAGGCCCAGCGTTTGCAAACTGTGCAGCCCAGTTATCTGGATTCCCAGAGCCTCTAACCAATCGAGTCCAATAAGACTCGTACATTCACCCCCAACAACCATCACATCTAGGGAACCTTCAAAATCCTTATACTGTACCCTAAGGGTGCACACACCCTTAACACACACCATAGAATTTTGAAAATCAGTGAGTATTAGATTCGATGGCCTGAGTTTAACTTGAAGGCCACTACTGCTGCAAATCCTTTTAAAGGTATTAATTGAAATAATGGAAAGAGTAGACCCTGTGTCCAACTCCATCAGTAAGGGAATCCCTTGCAATCTTACGTTAATGGAAAGTTTCTTCTTAAGGGGCTTATGTGTCCATGTTCTTAGAATGCTCCTGCGCGATGTGCAGAAACCCACCCTGTTTTGGCTGGGGACCCTGGTATCTTTCTGAAGCAATTCTTCCTGAAGCTGAATCTTCTGGCGACCCAAACAGACGGATGCAATGTGGCTCTGACTGCCACACGCCCTGCAAATGGCAGAGAGAAACCTGCAGTCAGCTCGCTTGTGGCATCCTCCACACCTGAAGCATTAAAGAGATGCTGGAGCCTTGACCGGACATCCCTTCTGCCTCCTCTCAGCTGGCTGTGAAGTCTGTCAACCTCCTCTTCAGGATCCACTTCTGATCCTTCTCGAGCGACCTCTTGATGGATGGTAGCTGTGTCTGGAGGATTCCTGGCGAGGCACAAGGACTTCACAGCCCCGCCCGCTGCTTCCTCAGCTGCCACCTCTCGCAACGCATCTTGGAAGGAGACATCTTCTTTTGCAAAAATCTTTTGTTATAAGTCTCTGCTCCTTAAGCCACAGACAAAACGATCTTGCAGCCTCTCTTCCAGATCCTTGAACTCACAAGGTCTGGCTGCTTGCCTTAAGGCTGCCATAAAGTCCGCAGCAGATTCACCCGGCCTCTGGTCTCTCTGCTCGAATGCGTGCCTCCAAGCAATGACGGATAACTTTGGCTGGAAATGTTCCTTCAACATTTTCTTCAAGTCAGCATATGTTACTGACTCCAGAGGTGCAGGGGCCACCAGATTTTCTGCAATGTCAAAAGCTTCTTGTCCACAGGCACACAAAAGAGTTGCTGCCTTCAGGCCATCTTCTCTAATCTGATTTACTCTGAAGTAGTTCTTCACCTGTGCTACATAGGAATTCTATCTCTCTGGGTGGGAGACATCGAAATCAGTCAAGCGGCCAATCATCGACATCATAAACTTTACGACCTTCATCACTCGCTTCCTCTGAAGCTGCTGTTTGGGGAAAGGGTCGTTTAGCTGAGCTCACCCTCCAGTGACACTGTACTGGCAGGCTGGGGCGCTGATTCAGACGCCGTCTTCCCCTCTTCAGGACTTCCTGGGTAAGTCCTTAAATCTTTTGTTTCAGTTTGCAAAGGATCCCATCCTCGTCGTCAGTGTTGTATACTTCATTCGCGTGCAAATGATGAAGACACATGACGATGCTGAACAAACACTTTATTCTCCTTCTATAACAACCAAGCAAAAACAAAAGGCACATAGGCCTTTTTATATGGCCAGAAGCCCGGACAGTGTCAACCAATACGAACAGAGCGTTTTCACACCTTGTGCATGCACATAAGGCCAGCGCCACTCTGTCTAGTCCTGGGCAGCTTTTGGAATGCCCGGGACCAATGCAACATCCCGAGCCTGCTTTTGCAGGCTCAGGACACAACATAAACAGCCTAGACTTAACCATTGTTGATAAGTAAGACAAAAAAGTCTGGATAATGGACGTGGCAGTTCCTGGAGATATCAGGATAGAAGAGGAAGAACTGAAGAACATCACAAAATACAAAGACCTGCAAATAGAAATAGAACTAGAGCTCCTTGGTGCTCTCTGAGCTTGGTTGTTTTTTTGCAGACATTTCATTATCCAAACTAGATAACATCATCAATGCTAATGATGTTACCTAGTTTGGGTAATGAAACATCTGCAAGAAAATAACCAAGTTCAGAGAGACCAAGGACCCCTCATTTCAACCCTGAGTTACAAATATTCCCCTTTATCAGTAGAAGAGTCCGGCAAAAGAAAGCAAGAATAGTACCAATAGTAAAAAACACACTGGATGCAATTCCAAAGCAATTGGAGCACCGCTTGAACTATTGGCATTGCCAAAATCACCATAAAACAATTACAAAAGGCAACTTTACTTGGAACAGTTTATATCAGGGGTGTCAAACTGCCGGCCCACAAGCCGGATGCATCATAGCGAAACTGCGCCCAACCCATTGCCGGCAATGGCAAAAAAGTTGTGATATGTTGTGACATGTCACGTGATGTTGTGAGTTTGACACCCTTGGTTTACATCCTGCAAGAATACCATTAACACCATCAAACATCCACATCTGCCTATCCCAGATCAATCAATCAACCAATCAGTCAGAACAGAGCTAGAAAGGACCTTGGAGGTCTTTTAGTTTAGCCCCCTGCTCAAGCAGGAGACCCTACACCATTTCAGATAGGTAGCTGCCCAGTCTTTTCTTAAAAACCTCCAGTGATGAAGCACCTACACGTTCTGAAGGCAAGCTGTTCCACTGATTAATTGTCCTCATTGTTAGGAAGTTTCTGTTTAATTCTAGGTTGCTTCTCTGTTTGATTAGTTTCCATCCATTGTTTCTCGTCCTTCCCTCTGGTGCTTTGGAAAATAAGTTGACCCCCACCTTTTTGTGGCAACTTCTCAAATACTTGAATACTGGTCCTGGGAAGGATTTGATAGATGGATAAAAATGCTAAATCCAGTCTAAATATCTGGCTGACTGTGCAACCAACCATAATAATAATTGCTGTTCCTCCTCAGCCAATGTAATTTCTTCTTGGATAAGCAGCATCTGAAGGACCATATCTTGCCCACTTGGGGGAGAGATTTCAAACAGGAAGGCTGACTAGCCCCTTTTTGTTCACATTGCTTTTTCTTTAATCTTTTAGAAATTTTTAATGTCAGTTTTAGATTATTATTGTAGTGAATGTTCTAGCTTCTTCTTTTTTATGACTGCATTTGTTCTTTTATTGCAGTTTTATTTGAATTTTGTTTCTTTGCTTGAGTGCCTAGTGGGTAGACTAACACTTTAAATCAATAAACAAATTATGAATGGGCCAATTTTCATTTTTATTTAGATGCTTCTGTAGAATGTGAAGTATTTTTATAGCTTTGAGTTTGTGAACATAGTTCCAAAAATGGATTTTATCCAAAATTCAGAATTATTTTTAAAGGGAACTATTTTTTTTTTTGTTCTCACAAAATCTTAGTGGAGATTGGTTGTCTGTAGAAGCAAAAGGAAGGGCACTGCTGCTACCCGTCCACTTCACTCATAAAGCTAATCAGCAATTGTTGGTTTCTGACCCTATTTCTGTGGCTTAAGGAAATAATAGTGGCAGACTGTTTCAGCATCCATGGATGGAAGATTGGCAGCTAATTGTCACTAGTGGATGGGTTTTTCCTATTAGTTGTTTTTGCTTTTATTCAATGAGCTGTGAATAGTTCATTTCTTTTGAATTGAAAGGAGAGGGGATCAAAAATTGAGTACCAGCAAATAAAAACTGGCATAGTAGAAGTGACTTTGATTTCATCCTAAGAGACAGAACTTCGCTGTCTTCAAAGAATGAAACTGGAATTTCCAGACATCTCAAGTTTGATTTGGATCTGAATATGGAAATGAACTTTGAAAATATGGTATTACTTATGAGAGGAGGAGTTAACACGAGAGATGGGTAGATCACTAGAATATTTTCAGTGTTTCTTGGGACTACATTTCATCTACTGCTCACCATATTATTCAAGATGAACAAATAAGTAGGGGGATCTTTTCTAGAAGAGCTAGGTTCATCTGCTGCAGCAAAAATAAAATGAAACAGCATTCTAAAGTTGTACAGTAATGATTTTGTTGTAGCACAAGCAGTTCATGGCATTGCAAAATATATAGAAATACTAGGAGCAAGATAGTACAATATGAGCATAAGAATGAATAATAATGTAGTAATCGAAAACAGAGGTTGGTTTCAGAGCATCTAGTTTTGTAAATCTGATATCTCAACTATAGTTCCCAGACTCATCTAGACCAGTATGATCAATACTGGTGTTGGATGGAAATTCTGGGGGTTGTAAGACAAAAGCATTTGGAAGTCACCTGATTCAAGAAAGCTGACATTCATGGTTGTACCAAGTTATTTCTTGGTCCATTATGTTTTTGTGAATGTACCTATGTTTTAAAACAGTATTGAAGCAGTGGTCTTCCTTTAAAATGTCACTTCATTATGAGGTGAGTGGGACTGGAGGTGGATTTCTCAGTGGTGGCTGTGCTTTGTAGAACTGCTTTCCAAGTACTCAGCATTTTAACAGACTTAAAAAAACATCTCTTTTTAATAAAGCTGAAGAAGCTCTTGGATGAAAAATGAAACATCTTCTAGGAAAAAACAAAATCCAGTTGCTTTTTGAAAAAGCACTTTTGGGACATATCTTTTTAATGTTTTTAGCTGGTTGTTGTATTAATCATATTGCTGTTTTATTTATGTCTTATTGCTGTGCCTCTGGAAAGAGATTTTGTGCCGGCCAAATTATATTTTAATGTTGGGGTATATTTCTAAAACATTGTTACATTAGTCTATATATTTATATACTGTACATATTTATTATCTTCACTAGATTTGATTCAGAAAAACAGTGCATAGTTAAATAAAATAATATCCTAAAGATGGCCAATTAGATATCATTTGAAATGGCCAATTATATATCAACTCTCTGCTCAGTATAGTAATTAGAATTAAAATATGCCTTTGAAATGTCTATCTTTAAATTTAATGTATCTACCAAAGCACACCCTACCAAAGCCTAACTGGTTTCATTGGAAACTTCCCTGGGATGTTTTTTCCTAACATTGATCTGGAATTTGGCATCTGTCTGTCTGTCTGTCTGTCTGTCTGTCTGTCTGTCTATCTATCTATCTATCTATCTATCTATCTATCTATCTATCTATCTATCTATTATCTATCTATCTTTTTATGTCTCCTATCTCACTCTGAAAACAACTGCCTTTTTGTAGTTTAAGATAATTATTCATATCTTGCACTATGAGATGTTAAAGAACAAGTTGTAATCCTCTCAGACTTATTTTCTAGACTATATTTACTGATTTCTCTCAATGTCTTCTGCATAAAATTTAATTTCCAGTTCCCTGATCTGGAAACATTCAGTTGTGAGAAGCCCTTTCTTTCAGATAGCTAAATCTCATGTTATTTTAATAAGTCCTACTATATTTATGCAACTCAAAACATACTTCAATGTTTACCAGCTTGATGCCTTGAAAATAGAGTGGTCTTCAACTTCCATACCCCAACTATCATATTGCCAAGAGAATTGGCAGAAGAACGTGCCTGATAAAAGACTGGTGTATGCATTGTCCATTGCTTGAGATGATTGACTATGGAACTGTGAAAAGAGAGATGTAATAGTATTATTTAATAGTATGAGTATAGCATGAATTCAGGTAGTCCTCAATTTACAACAGTTTATTTAATTACCATTCAAAGTTACAACAGCACCAAAAAAAGTGATTTATGATAGTTTTTCATACTTACAACCATTGCAGCATCCCCATAGTCACATGATCAAAATTCAGAAGTTTGGCAAACGATTCATATTTATGATGGTTGCACCATCCTGGGGTCATTTGAGATTTTCTGATAAGAAAAGTCAATGGGAAAGCCAGATTCGCTTAACAACACTGTTATTAATTTAACAACTGCAATGATTCACTTAACAACTGTGGCAGGAAAGGTCATAAAATGGAGCAAAATTCACTTAATAATTGTCTGGCTTAGCAACAGAAATTTTGGGCTCCATTGTAGTTGTAAGTCGAGGACTATCTGTATAGTTTTTTGGTACATACATTAGAATTACAGTTTCATTTTTCTTCTTTTGTTATAAAAAAAAAGATATTGATGTTGGTGGTAGAAAGATTTGATGAAGAGAAGATGGTACAAAGAAAGAATTGTTTCCCTATGCTGCTTTTCTTTCTTCTACCTCACTCTATAAGATTTTAAAGTCATGTGCCAAACTGGTAAATTTGTTTACCTCATATTTAATTTAGTACAAGCTCCCCAAATTTACTATTTACCTTGTGAATGTATGTATTAGTTCAATGTATTGCTATTTGCAAAGCAATTCTGGCAATTCTGGCCCATCTTTTAGACCACTTTAGGCTGCCAACAAGTCCTTTTTAAAGAAATTGACTTTCCGAACATCAGATCGTATGTCAAAAAAAAAAAAAAGAAACGGAAGAATTGGCAGGATTTCCAGATCTCATGTGCCATTGTCTCATGTCCAGTCTGATAATATACATAGCTCACATCTCACACAACTCACATCACAGGATCGTTGTTATGGTGAAAATAGGAGGAGGGAGGTAGATTTCACATCTTGAAATATTTGTAAAAGGCGGGATACAAACAAATAATAATGTGCCTGAAATGGTAAAATGCAATGACTAATTTTTGTCTAGCTCCCAGCACAGTAATGACAATATCCTGATGTGTGTTATTAGCAGAATGGATGTTCTCAATTACCACTCTTACGACAAGAAAATAGTTTTGATCAACTGGTACACTTCAACATAAATGTAGATCTCCTAATAATGAAAGCAATACATTGTTTAGGGGTTTAGAAAGATAAGATATCCCTTAGGAATATCAGCCTAACTATTACTTAATAGCAATGAAAAGTTAAATTGTCTGATTGACAATGGAGGCTTGAAGGTCTATTTTTTTAAACTTACAATGAGATTTTAGTAACTACTGTTCTGAATGGTAGAACAATACTTTCTTTCATTAATGACTATGTTTTTATACCAACTGTCTTTGGAATGAATCAAGCTTGTGTTTTATGGCTATTTGTTTGTTACCTTAATGATCCCGGTACTTCAAAGGGAGGAGCTGAGTAGATTTTCATCTTCTTTTAATCCATCAAAATCAAGTTAGTTGCAACTGATGGGGGGAATCTGACTGTTGTGCCCAGATACATCAGCTCTCAGCTGAAAGTTTGCTGGTTGCTTGGCAACCTTCTTCCAGGAAGATAGATGTCCTGCCATTGGTTCCTTTTTTAGCTGAGACAGAATATATTAGTGATAATGTTCTGCTGCAGACAAAGGGAAAAGCAACTGAGCTTAGCATTCAGAGACTATTTGTATTCCTCAATAGCTGCCTCCAGTTTCAGGATTAGGTGAAATGTTCCTTTTTAATTCTTCCCTGTTAATTTACTTGACTTCATAATTTGAGGTTCATAACAATAGTGCGAACCCTATTCATTTCATTTATGCACAATCTGTTCTCCTTCCAGAAATGGAGACTTTAACTGCCCTTCTCTTTTATGTGTGTATATACATGTGTGTGAACATGCATACATAAATACATAGCGTGTCTCCAGAAATAAGTTCAGAGTGGTATTATCAGCATGACTGGTAATAAATTGAAATTTATATTTATGGAAATATTGTCATACATTGGAAATGTTAGAAATGAATACATTTAATGTTTTCTCAGTACATATGTAGGACACAGAAAGTTTGCAGAATCTCTTTCTGGGATTCATTTTTGCTGGTTGCTCACCCACCCACCCCCCACATACACATATAAGTAAGACTGGAATGTATGAGTTAACAAGCCTAAGAAAGCAGGAACATCATTATTTCCCCAAAAGATTTTCTAGCTAGGAATTAAAAAAGAAGTTTCCTTATTTTAATGGAAATTACTTACACTCATGTGTATTCTATAGCCATACACTTCAGAATAAGGGTCATTGGTTTTGACAAGACATGCATAGGATTGTATTCTTAGTTTTTCTTCCTTTTCCTTTAACTTAACTTCAGCTAAGCCTTTCTGTGTTGGTGTCCAAGGAAGATGCTGCTTTGCTTTGTCTGGGTAGCTGTTCTGATTAATGTGTCACACAGTAGTAGTTCCCAAACAGTGATTCTGGAGATACAGATGAGCTTGGATATCATTTGGTATCTTCCTCTCTTGGATGATGTTTGTATTTACAAACTTACCCTCCCTGCAGTTTAATTAAGATTTCCTGATGTCTATATCCAACATTACTGCAGTGGGATGTCTCTTTTCTCCATCTCTTATAATGCCCAAATCTCAACAGCAGATTTAATGAAAAGGAACACTTGTTCAGCTGGCAGATGCTATTCTGCCCATGATTACATCAATGGATATATTTCTCAGAGTAGAATTTGATTTTACAAAGGAAATTGATAGATATTGCTTACTTCTGTTTTTAATGGTGAAGGATATTTACAGGAATGAATGAACAGGCATAAAAATAATCCTCTACATTTGCATTAACAAGTATTCAGGTGTTCTAGAAACTAGTAACCTTGTGTTATATTCTGTCATATTAATTAGCTTCTTCCTGCCATGTCCTGCTTCAGCTTACTTTGTTGATTTAGATTCACAAAAAGTTGTTTCAAGTATAACACAAACCTATTTAATTGACTAAACAATTTTTTTTTAATTTGCCTGCATTCCTGTACTCCCGTAATCTTATTAACCAGATTATTACAGCACAACCTTCAATAGATTATATATCTGCTGAGTGGCTATAGTCCATTCATGATTATGTCTTTAAATATCAAAATATTTGGGGGATGTGATATATACCACATTAAATGGGTCATTTGGTTTTGGCTTATTATTTATTTATGTGTTTACACAAATGTATATACACAAATTATGACATATAATCCAAATTCTGCACTGTAGTCTTGCCCTATATTTCACATACTTCTTCCTCTTTTCCCTATTAGATCTTCAGCTGCATTTCACTCTCAGCTGGATACAACAATCAGAGATCTACATGCAGAAGTATGCTTGCCACCAAAACACTATGGTGGAGTGTCAATTTAGGCTAGAGGATGTGAAGAGCAGATGAAATAACTTGCAGTTTTGTCAGAGGCCAGAGGAGTGGTTCTCAAATCCCCTTTTTCTTTTCCTGATGCTGCATCTCACCCATTCCTGGACTTGTTTGAAGAATGTTGTCCATTTGCCAGTGAAAATAAATAGTATGTAGTCAGCCCTACCGATCTAATAATACTCACATCCGCCTAAATAGCTTTATGGTATTTAAAACACAGATGCATGTATTATGACAAGTATTGCAAGTCATATTTTATTTTGTCAAACAATAATTGAGATTGTTATGGCGTTTTTAAAAAAATAATTACTATGGAATAATTGAATCATTTGAGATTACACTCATATTAGTAGGAAAATGAGACTCTTCACAGGAATATTGAACAGTTAAGTAAGAGCTAGCTTGTCAACCTTTTAAAAAGCAGGCTTTTTACTGGAAAGCTGCATATCAACTTGTTACTGAACATGTTATTTCCTAAAGCATATAACATGTCTTCCCTGATTGAAAAGCTCCTATTCAGGTTTCTTATCCTTCACTGCTGCATATATTTGTTTCTCTTTGTTTTGTTACATATCTCAACTGCAGAATTGATAACTTCTATCAAAGAAATAGCAGAGTTCCCTTAAATGATGGCAGAGCTCCCTTAAATGATAATAGTATTCCCTGTGCTATTTATGGAGTGTTTGAATATTGCTTTTTTTTTTTTTTTTTTGAGAAGACAAGTGTACTTGCATGCAGAAGAGAATTGGGTCTGACTCAGTGAAATGAGGTTGAAATGATAAGCAGAAACATCTTAAAAACTGACACTACCTGTTTCTATATAGATATATTTGGAAATAAATGGAGACTACAATGAAATTAACCATAACTTTCTCAAACATCTGTATGGGATTTATACAACTGCTCAGTTGTACTGTGAGCTCTTTGGATTTGGCTTATTGTGTTGAATGAATCAAACTAACTCTGGTTTATTGAGTAAGCCATAGTTAAACAAACCATGTCTTTATGCAAGGGTGGGCAATAGTTGAGGGATTAGGAGTATAACTCAGCCTCCTAATTATATAAAATGCTGCAAACAGCCATATATATATATGGATAGATTTTCAAAAATCTTGATGGTTAGATGGTTAGATTTATTACAAGAAAAAAAGTTGTAGAATTTTGAAAAATGGATATCTGTGTATCCCCCCCCCTTTTTTTATAAACAATTTTTATTAGTTTTCCATTTTACACCAACAGAACTTAAGAGCCAGCGTGGAGATATGGTGGTCAATTACAAAAGAAACAATAAGATTATAAATATACAATTCAGACAATATTTCTTAAAATTTCCCTCTCTATCTATGTAGAATATTATAATCAAATAGATTCAAATAAATTCATTCATTAATATATCTAAATATAGGTTTCCTTAATCAATAGAAACTTTCAGCCGCTCAATAACAATATAATAATCAAATTAATACAATCCTATAACCAATTCATTCATTCATATATTACTATATGTAAATTAAATGCTTAAATCAAAACGAACATTCTCTGTTTATAATAATAATAATGATGATGATAAAGTTGGAAGGGACCTTGGAGTTCATCTAGTCCAACCCCTTGCTCAGACAGGAAACCCTATACCATTTTGGACAAATGGCTGTCCAGTTTCTTCTTAAAAACTTCCAGTGTTGGTGCATTCACTGCTTCTGGAGGCAGGTTGTTCCACTGGTTAACTGTTCTAACAGTCAAGAAGTTTCTCCTTAGTTCTAGGTTGTTTCTCTCTTTGGTTAGTTTCCACCCGTTGCTCCTTGTCCTGCCTTCAGGCGCTTTGAAAAATAGCTTGACTCCCTCTTCTTTGTGGCAGCCCCTGAGATATTGGAACACTGCTATCATGTCCCCTCTCGTCCTTCTCTTTGTTAAACTAGACATACCCAATTCCAGCAACTGTTCTTTATATGTTTTAGCCTCCAGTCCCCTAATCATCTTTGTTGCTCTTCTCTGTACTCTTTCTAGAGTCTCAACATCTTTTTTACATCGTGGTGACCAAAACTGGATGCAGTATTCCAAGTGTGGCCTTACCAAGGCATTGTAAAGTGGTATTAATACTTCACGTGAACTTGATTCTATCCCTCTGTTAATGCAGCCTAGCACTGTGTTGGCTTTTTTGGCAGTTACAGCTCATATTTAAATGATTGTCCACTAGGACTCTGAGATCCCTCTCACAGTTACTACTATTGAGCAAGGTACCCCTTATACTATACCTTACATTTGGTTTTTCTTGACTAAATGTAGAACCTTACTTTTTTCACCATTGAATTTCATTTTGTTAGATAGCGCCCAGTGTTCAAGTCTGTCCAGATCCTCCTGTATCCTAAGCCTGTCTTCTGGAGTGTTGGCTATTCCTGCCAGCTTAGTATCGTCTGCAAATTTGATGAGTTCCCCATCTATTCCCTCATCCAAATCGTTGATAAAAATGTTGAGCACTGGGCCCAACCCTGGGGCACCCCACTACACACTTCCCTCCATGTAGATGCAGTTCCATTGAGGACCACATGCTGAGTACAGCCGGTCAGCCAGCTATGGATCCATCTGGTGGTGATGCTGTCTAACCCACATTTTTCTATCTTATAAGTAGTACGTTGTGATCTACTTTATCAAGTGCCTTACTGAAGTCCAAGTAAATTATATCCACAGCATTCCTCTGATCCACTAATTTTGTCACTTGGTCAAAGAATGCTATAAGATTTGTCTGGCATGATCTGTTTTTGACAAACCCGTGTTGGCTTTTAGTAATGACTTTGTTTGCCTGTAGGTGTTCGCTGATTCGTTGTTTGATTATCTTTTCCAGAATCTTCCCAGGTATTGAGGTCAGGCTGATAGGTCTGTAATTTCCTGGGTTCTTTTTTTCCCCCTTTTTTGAAGATGGGAACTATATCAGCTCTTTTCCAGTCCTCTGGTAATTCCCCGGTGCTCCAGGATCTCTGAAAAATATAGTTCAGTGGTTCTGAGATCACATCTGCCAGTTCCTTAAGAACCTTGGGGTGTAATCCATCTGGTCCTGATGATCTGAATTCATCTAGGCTGGACAGGTGTTCACTTACCATTTTCTTGTCTATCTTAACTTGTATTTCTATTTTATTTTTTATGGGACTATTTTTGATAGGTTGGTCTGTTTTTTCCCTTTGTATAAAGACAGATGCGAAAAACGAGTTAAGCAGTTCTGCTTTCTCCCTGTTGCTTGTCACCTTCTTGCCACTTTCACCCACTAGTGGACCAATCATTTCCTTCACTTTTTTCTTGTTTTTTACATGTTGAAAGAAGTGTTTTTTTTTTTGTTATTTTTGACTTTGGTTGCAAGCCTTAGTTCATTTTGAGCCTTAGCTTTCCTCACTTAGTCTTTGCAGGCTCGTGCTATTTGCTGATATTCTGACTTAGTTACGTGTCCCTCTTTCCATTTTCCATACTTGTCCTTTTTATCTTTTAATTGATCAGAGAGTTCTTTATGCAGCCATGCTGGTTTCTTTTGAGAACCGTTATTTTTCCTCTTTGTTGGTATTGTGCTAGACTGGGCCTTTATTATCTCACTTATCAAAATTTCCCAAGCATCTTGAGTTATTTTCCCCTGGAGGATTCTCATCCATGGAATCCTTCCCAAACCCTCTCTAGGTTTATTGAAATTAGCTCTCTTGAAGTCCAAGACTCTAGTTTGACTGTGTTCTATTGCTTGTGCTTCCATAATGTTGAATTCCAATATTGCATGATCACTTCCTCCCAAGGTTCCTATGGCTTCAACACCTTCTATCATTTCATCTCTGTTAGTGAGAATTAGGTCCAAAATGGCTAATGCCCTAGTTCCCTTCTCTACTTTTTGGGAGACAAGGTTGTCTGCTAGGTTTGTCAGGAATCTGTTTGATCTTCCACTTGGTGCAGAGTTTGTCTCCCAGTTGATGTCAGGATAATTAAAGTCCCCCATTACTATTGTGATGTGCTTCCTACATCAAAAAGTTCATCTATTTCCTGTGTTTGGTTGAGTGGCCTATAGTATACACCTATGGCAATGTCATTTCCCCCCCCCCTTTTATATTGACCCATATGCATTCAGGACAGTTTTCATCATTGTTGTGCTCTGTTTCTGAGATGTAGTTATTTCTTATACAGAGAGCAACTCCACCTCCTCTTTTATTTGGTCTCTTTCTTTTAAATAATTTAAATCTCTCTAGCTGTGTGTTCCATTTGTGGGTTTCGTCCCACCATGTTTCCGTTATGGCAACAATATCATATCTGCCCTCATTAACCTGAATTTCTAGTTCACCCTGTTTGCTGTTCATACTCTGTGCATTTGTGTATAGACATTTGAGTCCTTTATGACCGACCATGTGTTTATTTCCTACATAACCTGTGCGGTGCCTGAGTTCCCCTAATGTCTTACCATCTATTTGGTTAGTGCACTTTGTGTGGCACTCGCTATTAAGAGCTTGATTTTGCTTGACAGCAAGGTTGATGTTCTTGTCCACACACACATCTATGTTATATGCACTGATAGCCCTATAATTTTTAGATTGCCAAGGACAGGGATGTTCTGCATCAGTTAGCTCACTGTCCCCATTGTTTAGTTTAAATATTCCTCCAGAAAATCTGTGAATTTATAGCCAAGTAACTCAGTCCCTTTCTTTGATGGATGCAAACCATCTCTTTTGTACATTTCTTCATTGGACCAGCTGCTGACATCGTGACTAATATATCCAAAGCCTTCCCCTTTACTCCACTCCTTTAGCACATATTGAATTGTGCTATATGCTGGCCTTTTCACTTTGGTCCTTATACACTGGTAAGACCTCTGAAGAAATAAGCCTACAGCCTATTCTGCTAAGTTCCTGCCCCAGGCTCTGGAAGTCAGTCTTATAGTCATTTTTATAGTCTCATTAATACATTTCTGACACAGATTTTCATTAAATATATCGCTAAATATGAATTTCATTAATCAATAAACATTTGCAAAAGCTCCTTATCTATCCCAAAAATCCTGTTTTAAACTTCATTAATTTTTCAGATATTTAAATTTAAACTAACCTATTTATTTTACTATTCAGGAACCCCAAATTCCTCTTATTTAAACACATTAGCTCCGAAACTAAGTTCTTACATTTCTCAGCTATGTTTCTATTCTTTTTCAATAATTCTCCAATTATTAATTCCATCTCATTCCAAAAGGAAAATACAAAAAAGAAGAAACAAACATACACAAATAAAGAAAAAAACACATATTCTTACTATACTTCAATATTAAGTTCTAAATCATTTCATAATAGCTTCCCATAGCAAAAACCAAATCCAAGACAGTCCGCTTCACTATAAAACCTTTACCATCCATAATTATCATCTCAGATTTAATCTTTATATCTTATTCTGGGTTTCTTTTTATTCCAAATAGATTTCCATAGTCAAGTCTCTAGATCCGCAAATAGCTCTCCCATTGTCTCCTGCCACACTGTACACAGCAACAGGAGTTCTCCCATTATCCATTTTATTGGGATAATATAAAAGTTATAGTCATTCTGAAAAGCTCATGCCACAACGTCATTTCCCATCTTTTTAAAAATTGCATAAACTTTAGTTGAAATAATTTTTTAAATATAGTCTTCTTTAATCAAATTTTGCTCTTCTTCCAATAGTTTTTCCTCTATCAGGGAGTCAAATGGTGTCTGCAAATCAGCTTGTCCTTTTGAGGTGAACTCCTCCATTTCCTTATTATAAATCATCTGTCCATTTATATCAAGGCTTTTTCCCAGTATCAATTGATAATCCGACTGTACATTTGCTTCTTCCATCTCAGTGGACTGAGAGCAAGCCTCTTGAATATAAACTACAGTTTCACTTAAACCTTGTGCTTGGCTTTGTCGATATAAAGAAATCTTCTTTTTTGCAGGCAATTATCATTTCCGTTGTCAATGCTGCAAATACTGTATATTCTTGCTTTGACAATATGCAAAACTGTCTGGCATTTATTGGGTTAATACTTAGCTTAGACTGGGCGGGGGAAAAAAGCCCGGGAAAGAAAGAGGAAGTAAACGTTTGACCTTCTCACTAATTGGATAATGTGACCTGTGACTGCATGAGAAGGGAGGGGTTGAGCAAGGAAAGCTTGATGCCAGCGACCGGAAGTTCAGATTCTGGCATCAATTAGTCCAATGGTGACCGGCATAATTTGTAGCTCTGCAAATAAAGACTTTAGGAAACATGCCTGAAAGTTCTTTGAAGTGCTTCATTAGTCGGAACTTGTGACATCATGCCAGAATCCGCCCTCTTTTCAAACGATCTACGTCCCGATTTATCAACAGCAGCCTCGGGGGAGATCTCATTATGGAGAAAAAAAAAATTGCCTGAAACCAGCCCCGTAGCTGCAGCAGTTTCCCCGGGGGGGGAAAGCGACAGCCAGCAAGTCGGGGGAGAGAGAAATTTGGCAGATTTCCCAGCTGAGAGCGAAGACTTCAAAAGCAGAATGGACAGATAACAGTTATGGGTGAGTCATTGGAAAGATTTCAAAACTTAGAAATGAGAAACAAAAAACAGTCCCTACAAAGTGAAACCTTCATCCCTAAGAGAGAGAATCCCAGTTTGAATCCTCTGCAACAAAGGGGAAATTGGGTTCCCCAGCAAGTGGCTGATCCATGTCCTCTGAACTTACCACAGCCAATAGAGGCCTTGCAATGTCTTGGGGTGGTACAGAAGCCAGGAAATCAGCAGCTGGGGGGAGAGCAGCCACAGCAAGGAGGTTGGCCACAGCCCCCAAACGTGCAACCCCTGGGCATAAATCTGCAGCCAGGTTGGGGCCTACAGCAACTGGGGTGGCCACAAGAGCGATGGGGAGCCCAGCAGGAAGCCTGTCAGACCCTGCCTTTGCCAGCCAGAGACCCCAACCCTGAAGAGAGGGTGAGTTCCAGTCTGAGGCATCTGCAGCAATGGGTAGATGGGTTTCCCCAGCAGATGGATGATCAGCAGCAGCAGAGGGCACCACCACCCCCTGCAGTCCAACAACAGAGAAGACCACTACAACCCCCACTTGCGCAGCCACCATTGGGAGGCCTACAGCAGCAGGGGGTACCATCCAACCCCGCTGGCCAGCAGCCATGGAACCAGCCCCAGTGGGGGCCACAGCAGCCTGTGTTTGCACCACCCTTCAATGCAACGTTTGATGGGGACCCAGAGAAGCTGATTTTTTTTCCTCAACCAAGTGCGTTCTCATCTAAATCGCTGGGCCTATCTCTATCCGGAACCAGGGGCCATGGTTGACATCATTGGGGCCAACCTGGAGGGAGAAGCATCTGAATGGCTGAACAATCTATATAGCGAGCAAGCCCTCGAATTGGAGGATCCCCATCTCTTTCTCTTAGGACTGAGAGAACGATTTGAAGACCCATCCATCGGCCTCAAAGCAGCAGGACAAATTCACAAGATAAAACAAGCAGGGAGGCCTGCCCTAGAGTACGTGCGAGAGTTCCGCAAGATGGCAGGTCGAATAGAGGGGTGGCCTGAGCAGTCCCTCATCCATCACTTCATCGAGGGATTAGATGATCACCTCTCCCAGGCTTGCATCTATCGAGAAGTACCTGATCGGCTGCAGGAGTGGTACCAGACGGCCGTGAAGCTGGATGTTAAGCTCTCTCGCTATAAAAAGCCTCCCCCACAGGAACCCGAACAGCAACCAGAGCTACCTGAACAGCAATCACCCCCACGAAAGCCTTCAACCACTGCAAGGGCTGAGAGACCCAGGCCACCTGCATGCCCTTCCTTCGAGTGTTTCCGGTGTGGACAAGGAGGACACCGAGCGGCCACCTGTCCAGTCCCCTACCCTCGACTGCAGAGCAAGCCAGGACCGGCGATGCAAAAGAAACCTGCTCAGCGGCTACCAAGAGAAAAATCTAATCGACTCACGCAAGAACCAGTCGCCCAGGTTACACCCCACACACAGGAGAATGCCAAGACTCCAGGTGGACCTGCCCCTGCTCTTCCCTTCTTTGATAGCGACGATGAAGGAGAAAACGACCCAATGGTGAGTCAACAAATCCTGCCTTTTTCACTGTCCGCCAAACTCATAATCCCTACGTCTGGGGCACAAATAGACTTAAACGTACTAATTGATTCGGGATATACCCGCTGCATTATTAGTCTGGCGTTTGCCATGAAAATGGGCATAAGGGCAAAACAGCTTTCCAAACCGATGAGATTTGAGCAAGCCGATGGCTCCCTGATGGGAGGGACTCTTATTACACAATTAACTGAGCCTTTACGCCTAGAAATAGGTGCACACTGGGAGTTTATTCGTTTCCTGGTGGCTCCAAAGATGACCGAGGCAGTGATCCTGGGACTAGCCTGGTTGGACAAATGGAAGCCATTTATCTGGTGGGAGAAAGGAATGAGAATTGTGAGACTACCTATAGGGCCTGATCCCCCCATTGATTCAACAGATGTTACCGGGCATCTTAGGCCACCCAATGAGCGAGCGCACATGGCCGTCTCACTGACCCCAGGTGAACCAGTCATCCCCAAAGAATACTTGGACCTGGCGGAGGTGTTCAGTGAAAAAGAATGTGATGCCCTACCCCCTCACAGACCCAATGACTGCTCCATCGAACTGGTGCCCGGAGCCAAACTCCCACGTCCGAGGATGTATGCTATGTCCCCCCTCGAAATGGAGGAGATGCAGCGATATGTGAACAAGAACCTAGCGAGGGGGTTTATTGAACGGGCCAAATCTTCCGTGGGAGCCCCTGTGTTGTTCAAAGAGAAAAAAGATGGGTCTCTTCGTCTCTGCGTAGACTACAAGGGACTCAATGCTGTAAGTGTGGAAAATAAATACCCCCTCCCCCTCCTAAAGGATTTATTGACCCACCTGGCTAAGGGGAGTGTCTTCACTAAGTTAGACCTAAGAGAGGCATACTACCGGGTGAGAATAAAAGAGGGAGACGAGTGGAAAACTGCCTTCAACTGTCCAATGGGGAGCTATCAGTTCAAAGTCATGCCATTTGGACTACAGGGGGCCCCAGCCGTATTTATGCAGTTGATTAATGAGGTTCTACATGATCACTTGTACAAAGGGGTTTTGGTGTATCTTGATGATATCCTGATATACAGCACAAACATGAATGATCACATAAAACTAGTGAGAGAAGTGTTAAAGAAACTATTGAATGCCAAGCTTTATGTCAAATTGTCAAAATGTGAATTTCACCGAACCCAATTAGACTATCTTGGCTACCGAATTTCCAATGAGGGTATTGAAATGGATCCGGCCAAGGTAAAAACTATAATCGAATGGCAACCCCCAAGGACTCGCAAACAGCTCCAAAGCTTTCTGGGTTTTGCCAACTTTTATCGTCAATTCATCCCTTCTTTTGCCGAGATTGCCCTTCCTCTTACAGAACTACTCAAAACAGGCAAAGGAGGAGGGAAGCCACGACCGGGCCAACCACTAGCATGGACAATGAGCTGTCAAACAGCTTTTGAGAATTTAAAGAGACTATTTGCCGCTGAACCGGTTCTAAAGCACCCCTGCCCAGGAGAACCCTTTGTGATTCAAGCCGACGCCAGCGATGTGGCGGTTGGAGCAGTGTTACTTCAAAAGAACAAAAATGGGATCCTGCAACCCTGTGCCTACACCTCTAAGAAATTCACTGAGAGCGAGCGAAGATGGGCAATCTGGGAGAAAGAGGCCTTCGCAATTAGGTGGGCGCTATTGAACTGGCGACACTATCTAGAAGGGAGCAAGGTGCCATTTGAGGTATGGACTGATCACAAGAACCTAGAGGCACTGAAAACTCCTCGCAAATTGTCACCAAAGCAAGTACGGTGGGCACAGTACTTTAACCGCTTCAACTTCACTCTAAAGTACATACCAGGAGGAAAGAACTTTCTAGCTGATGCGCTATCCCGATTACCCCAGTACAAAAGTGAGCAAGAGCAGGTTAATGAGGCAATTATTCCCAATCCACAAACTGTCACTCAACTTACACCTCGCAGGGTCCCCAATCCGGATGACCCTGGAGTGAAGAAAATAAAACGAGAGCTCCTCACTGACCAATGGTTCAAAGATAATCAAGCGTCCCTAACATGCAGGGATGGCTTGGCTTACAAAGGGGGGAAGTTATATTTGCCAGAAGCGCTCCGTCTAAATGCTCTCAACCACAACCACGATGTAAAGCAGGCTGGACACTTCGGATATTTGAAAACCCTACACCTCACCCGCCGGCAATTCTGGTGGCCGGGGCTGAAAAAGGATGTGGAAAACTATGTAAAAAGTTGTACAGTATGTGCTACAATGAAAAGAATCCCGGGGAAAACTCCTGGGTTACTGCAACCCGTGGCAGACCCTTCTCAACCCTGGGAAGAAATAGCTATGGACTTTATAGTGGAACTACCTGAAAGTAAGGGAAATACTGTCATTTGGACTGTGATAGACCTGTTCTCGAAACAAGCTCATTTCATCGCCTGCAAAGGACTCCCATCCGCCCAACGCCTGGCCAAATTGTTCCTGAAACATATCTACCGGCTGCATGGCGCCCCTAAGTGAATAATCTCAGACAGGGGGGTGCAATTCACAGCGAAGTTTTGGAGAAATTTCCTTACATTGATTGGATCATCTCAAGGGTTATCATCTGCTTTTCATCCAGCCACCAATGGGGCCGCTGAAGCCGCTAACAAAATGGTGGAGCAATATCTTAGGTGCTACGTTTCCTACCAACAGACGAACTGGACTGATCTCCTTCCTTTTGCGGAGGTGGCATACAATAATTCCGTGCACAGCAGCACCGGCTACATGCCTTTCAAAGTAGCCACAGGGAAAGAATTCAACCCAATACCTGAATATCCTCAGTTGCCCTCCACTTCACAGACACTTGATCAATGGGTGAGAGGATGGGAAGAAGTTTGGAAAAACACAAAAACTGCTTTAAAAAAGACTTTTGAAACCTATAAAAAGCAGGCTGATAAAAAGAGGGCTCCCCAAAGAACATTCCAAGTTGGGGAAAAGGTCTATCTGTCAACTAAATATCTACGCCTCAAATTGCCCAGCAAGAAATTGGGACCAAAATTCTTGGGGCCTTTCCCCATAGTAAAGGTCATCAACCCAGTCACAGTACAACTAAAACTCCCTAAACTGTTAGGGAAAATTCACCCAGTTTTCCATTGTAGTTTGTTGAAGCCTTATCAGGGCTCCACTTTGAGACCTCCTCCAAAGAAGGCACCTGGACCCCTCGTAGTGGCAGGGCAGACCCACTATGAAGTGAAACGTATTCTTGACTCCAGAATCTTTAGAGGGAAATTACAGTACTTGGTACAATGGAAGGGATACCCATTGTCTGAAGCCACCTGGGTGAAATCTAGTGAAGTGAACGCTGACAGATTGATCGAAAAGTTTCATGTGAAACACCCCAGCAAACCGAAAGATAACCCTTAACATATGCTTTTGTTTCCTTACAGGATCTGTCCTTCTTGTAAGGGGGGCCGGATGTCAATGCTGCAAATACTGTATATTCTTGCTTTGACAATATGCAAAACTGTCTGGCATTTATTGGGTTAATACTTAGCTTAGACTGGGCGGGGGAAAAAAGCCTGGGAAAGAAAGAGGAAGTAAACGTTTGACCTTCTCACTAATTAGATAATGTGACCTGTGACTGCATGAGAAGGGAGGGGTTGAGCAAGGAAAGCTTTATGCCAGCGACCGGAAGTTCAGATTCTGGCATCAATTAGTCCAATGGTGACCGGCATAATTTGTAGCTCTGCAAATAAAGACTTTAGGAAACATGCCTGAAAGTTCTTTGAAGTGCTTCATTAGTCGGAACTTGTGACATCCGTGTTTTCTAAAATTTTGTTCAAAATATATTTATAAATCGAATCTGGATGGGTTTCTTCCATTTTTATCATATTTGAAGGCCTTTACTTTTTTTTGGGGGGGGGAAGACTATATTTAAAGGCAATCAATCAACATCCATCTCCTCCCAAGTTTCTTAGTCTTTTTCCTTTGTACAAATTCCAAGAGAAAAAAAATAGCAAGAACAATACCTAGTTTCAACAGAAAATATCCCCCGATGAATAATCAAAGTTAATCAAATAATCAGTCTTTTAGAATGCCATAAAAAATAAAAGAAAACAATACTAAAATACTTAGGATCTTAAATCTCTCTAAAAAATTTTCTTGGGGCTCCCAAGTATCCAAAGAAAAAATCAGCCATTAAAACAGAAATAGATTTCATCTTTTTCTTAAGCTTCTCTTCCCCCATTTAAAATGCCGCTTCAAAAAGGGAAGTAGTTCCAAAAAGAAAAAAAAGCTTTTCACAGGAAAACAAAGAAAATAGAGGTAAAAAAAAAAAGTCTCACCGAATCTTCCACGGTGGGTCTGCTTGCTTAGATGATCTTATGGCTTACGGTTGGCGCAGCTAAATGATTGGCCATTTTACTGGCCGATCTTTACCCTGTCTGCCCAAAGGAGATACTCGGTGCACAGAGGAAGCCACTGCCGCTCCTCTCCAAATGTCCGAGAAGCCTCCTCAATGGTAGACACTCCTCCAGAGCATCTTTTTGACCCTCTAAGGGGTCTACCAGCAGGGTTAACTCGATCGGCAAAGGGACAACTCTCTTCGCTCGACCGCCGCGAACCGGAACCAGAAGCCCTTGGCCCCTTTTTATTAGCAAGAAAGTTAAGGCAGGTCAGTCTGGATGTCTTTGATTTTCTTTCTAACTGGTTTAAGAAGGAACTGATTATCCATTTAGTAGATGTCCATTGGTTCTCATTCTGCAGTGTTTTGCAAATCTCCATCTTTTTTTTCTCAGACAAAAATTTCATTACATAGGGTAGGCTAAACGTTTTTCAGACTACTTATTTGTTCAATTGGGTATCAAGTTCTCTCAGCTGGCAAGGCAAAAAACCTGCAAGAATAGATTTCTAAAGACACAAAACTTTAAACAAGCTGATTGGTTTACTGCAGGAAAGCTAAAGAAGCCATCACTAAAAAAATCCAGCATTGCAATGAACCAAATGCAAGATTTATTTAACATAACGTTTGATATTGTATTCATTTTTCCTGTGCTTGCACAGTAATGGATTAAAAGCCAATCTTTCGGGGCATAGTTATGGTTTCTACCTATCTCATGTTTTGGTAATAGATTATCCGCTGTTTGCTAGTGACCATATGAAAATTAGCACTCATGTGGAATAAGAATAGGAATGGCAAATTTTGAGGGAGCAGCTTTTCCTATGATGTTTAAAAAAATCTCAACCTTAATTTCCCCACTATCCACATAGCCCAACTGGGATTGAAATCCTACTTTTACCTAGAAATGGGAAAAGTAATAACTACATTAAATCGTAGTCTATTAATCTGGGGGAATACAGTGTGACCTGCTTCTTTTTTTTACAATCCCTGAAGCTTCTTTTTTTTTACAATCCCTGAAGCTGAAATTGAACTAATCAAAAAGTGATGAAATTATCATTATCTTTACTTTTCACTTTATTGATTATTAACTGACACTAAGGAGGGAACTCTGGGTAAAGTGTCCTCTGATGGACTTGATTTTATAAGTGGACTCTAGAAGGCTTATGAGGGTGTTGAAAGTGATCTCAGTAGTACTAACTAATTATCTTAGCTGCCTTTCACAAGAACGTGTAGGAAATATAAATGATTGAAGATGCAGATCCTGACTGTACCTTATTTTTTGTATTTCATCTACCCTTAATTATTATATTCTCTGTTGCAAAAAGCTGCTAAGATATTGATTCATTTTTAATCCCTCTTTTTAATGGTTTACAGTTATTTTTATTTAAAACTGAAATGAAGATACTTGTTCTACTTTTATTCTGAGCTAGAAGTGCTGCTTTCATAAAATGCACTATTTAGTTGCAATATATAAATTACACTACTTACCTTATTTTTTTCTTAAATTGAACTCAGAGGAGTTTGTACCAGGATCACATATTTAAAGAAAAGGAAGAGATTTTTTTAGCAGTTCCCATTAACTCCTCTTTAAGAAGCTAGACATAACTGAGTGTAACCTGATAAACTATTTTTAAAGTGTACTTGTTCGGTGAATATCCTACTTTCCAGATTTAAAAAAGTGCTCCAAACAACTAACAACAAGATAGACAAAAATAAGCCAATAGAAAAGTCATCAAAGCACAATTAAAATGATAAAGTATAAACCAATGATAAAAGTTAGAACTATATTAACAAAGATTCTATAAACCTCCGGCATCAATCCTAATCTTGATTAGGATTATGATTTATCACTTATAGCTTTTATGTACACTGAGAACTTATGCACCGAAGACAAATTCCTTGTGTATCCAATCACACTTGGCCAGTAAAGAATTCTATCAAACCACAAACAGTTCTTCAAAGATTACTGAAGGAGATTTGGAAAACTCAGTGGTTACAAGAAAAAAATATGTTCTGTAATTAATTTAGACTGGTAATCTTTGGCTAACCTGCAAAGAATTTGAGACTTGAATCAGAAGCAGGCAAATGAAACGAAAGCCAAAGTCATGCTTTTAGTGATTATTTGTTTATAATTTATTTCAAAGGGGATAGTATTTAATAGGTGAAGTTTGAAGTTTGGGGCAACCAGTCAGTCAAAAACATCCAAAGGATGCCCTTTACGGTCTTAAGACCGCATAGGGCATCCACTGAATCCTTCAGAGTTGGGTGTTTAGGACTTTGCCATTCAAATAAGCTAAAAAAAAAGAAACTTAGATGGTTTTTTTCCTGGGCTCTTGAAGATAAGATTAATTCCTGCATATTCAAGTAAAATCAGTGTGTTTTCCTACTTTTCTGAAATGGATGAAAACGGCCTATGACTGAATAGGAATTCTTAGGAGAATCTCCTGGGCTTTGATGGGATGCAACTACTTTATGTAAATAAGATGGAGAAAAGACTAGGCAGAAGCAATTTGGAATTGCCAATAAAAGCTCATGCTACTATAAAGTAAAACTGTGTCATCCAAGTGGCAGAAAATCACTTCCTGGTCCTCTTCTCCTCCTCCTTCCCCACAATTTGATCATATATGATCCATTGGCTTCATGGCTCCCACAGAAGAGGAACTGAATTTATATTACATGCAGGATTTCTATATGAATCACAAAGTGAATTTATTCAGAATGTAATTTAAGTCATGCATGAAAAATATCTCTTGATCTCCTCATGTGTTTCTTATTTTTTCCTTAATGATAGCAAGGCATGATTAGGACATAACCAAAACCATATGATTGTTGTTTTTTCTGGAGTCAGGCATCTTGTTGTATCGCAGTGTAGAAACATAGCAATTAAGCAGGTCTTTTTGATAATTGCCATGTTTCTTTCTACGCTAGTGTAAGCAATCTTGATTAAGCAGTTTTGTGCTGAAAATAAGATAATTTTAAAATATTAGATCAAGAATGGGTCAGTAGGTTTCCACTGCAGTTGTATATATTCCATCCACTACATGCTTTGGATAATTCTGCTAATAGAGAATTAGACTTGCATTAAAATAATTGTTGTCAAGACCTCGAAAAAACAGTCTGTTTCAATGGTCTTTCTTTAACTGTAGAAAAGGCTAAATCCAAAAGGTGATTTAGAAATAAGGAAGGTCAGTTCTATCTAATGTCCATAGTTTTGGCTAAGTCTCAACTGTGAATTTGATGAAGCTCCTCACCCCCCTCTAACTCAACTCGCAAGCTGATCAAAGAAATCTCCATTTTCATAATTTATTTGCAAAAAGTGACAGTCCGAGAGCTACATGGATCAGTTCCTGGATACATCATTCTATCTGGAGTAAGAAAGAAAAACTCTATTGTGCAAGGAGCAAAAGGAGCTTTGGCATTGTCTCTGAATGCGTCAGAGGCATCTAAACCTCTATTTTCCTCACTGGAATTTCCAAAACATCAAATTTCTCAAGCAACTTTGCAGATCAGTTTTCTCCTAACATTATGCCCTATTGATGTGCTGGACCAACTGCATTATTCCTGAAAACTAAATTCAAATACATCAGGAGGGCATCTAGATTCAAGAAAGCTCATGAAGACTCTATAAACAATGAAACAGATGTATAAAAATGTTTTATTAATTTAAATAAAATTTCATAACAAGAAGATTATTATAGAATTCTTAACAAATATCTCTTTCCTCCCTTTCTTGCCTAACTTTGGACTTTGTTATTCAAAACAGCATGTAAAATGTAACGTAGCCCAGATGTATTTTGAAATTGCATGTCTTTTATCTGGCTACATATACTACCATCCATATAATGCTTAAAATTAATTGAGGAATGGTAGATAGCATTAATGCAGACATTTTAATTAATATGAGTAGCAAGAAAATACTGTTAGTTTTTTAAAAAAGAATTGTAAAAAATTATAAAAATTAGTATCCTACAATCAGTAAAGGGTATTTTTCAACTAATAGTCAATAGGAGGAAAAAGTATCTAGTCCCAAATAGGATGAAATAGATCTTAATTAAAATTTCAAATATTTATTATAATTATATTATGACAACTGTGATAATGTGTTTAAAAACTGAAAGTAGTGGACAGGTGGATTTTGGGTGAAAAATATTTCTGTAACTTCTTTGATTAGTGCTGCACTAATAATTGGTTCAGATGTTGCTAACACTGTAGTTAGACGTAGTTAAAATACATCTATTTTCCTTGCATGTCAACAGCCTTTAATCTTTTGATTCCAGTGCTAGGGCTGGTGCATAGTAGCTGTTCTGAGAACTCTCCCTAGCTCTAGTTTCTTTGGGAAATGATCCTTTAAAATGCTCAGATTTTAGGAACAAATGCTATCTTGGAGTAGTGATTCAGCCAATCATAACACAACTACATTTATGGAGGAAAGGTGGATTTCCAATAACTTCCCTGCCTACAGCAAAAATTTAGAGCACCTGATAGACTTTTAACTTGTATTGAGAAACTTGCTCAAAGAAACACTCTGCTAATTTATTTTTGTCTATTTGCAATATACTGTACATACAGAAATAGTTCTGATCATGAAAATATGATCAGAACTAAAAGCCTACTGGAATCTTACAAGAGGTAACTGAATTATGCTTAGAGCAATCTGAAATCTCATTGGAACATAGCATTTCAGAAAGCCTAGTTCATCACCATTTTATAGATCAACAATGGAAAAGTTTGGAAAGAGAATAATTTTTCTTATAATTAAAGGAACCAAAGTTCACTTTGTTCCTGCTCCTGTCCAGTTTTCTCTATACCAGCCTTTCACACCAGACACAAATATACATTGTACTCCATTTAGTTGACTATCAAAGTGGGAATTTCCAAGCCTTGGAAACAACCACATGTAGAGGCTGACATGGACATGGGACTTGATTCCCCCTTTGAGTCTGTTTCTCTTCGTGGAAAGGAAAATGGGTCTATTAGTCATAAAATCATATGTAAGAGTGCACTGTAAGTATACATCATTCTATAAAGTGTATGTATGTCTTCATTATTTTTATTTATGTAGGATACCATAAAATAGAAATTACAAAAATCACAAATGAATGTAACCATAAAAATATTTTGAGTCCTGGGCTGAGAATCCCTCAAATCCCTCAGTTACTCAAGCTCCGATCATTTCACAGTTGGACTACTACAACATGATCTACATGGGACTACTCCTGAAGAGTCTCTAGAAGCTTCAGCTGACGAAGAACACAGCTACGCGGGCAGTTCTTGGGGCCTCTATGATGGTCCCTATTACACTGTTACTCCATGAGCTGCACTGGTGGCCAGTTTGCTTCCAGTCTAATTCATGGTGATGATTATCACCTTTAAAGGCCTTCATGGCATGGAGCCATGGTATCTGAGGAACTTATCTCAATGGGACTAGTCCACCCCACCTGTGCTAGCAAAGGCCATGCTGTGGACCCCGTAGCCAAAGAAGTTTGGCTAATGGGGTCTAGGAGAAGAGCCTTTTTTGCCCTGGTGCCCGCCCTCTAGAACATCCTGCCCCCCTCCAAAATGTGATCTGTCCCCACCCTTCTGGTCTTCTGAAAGGGCTTGAGGACCTGGTTCTGCCAGCTGGCCCAGGACCCCAATGGAATGAAGGTGGTTAATGGATTAGAACAGACCCCACCTCCTTCCCATGTGCACTTTGCTCTCTACCTCTCATCTTTGAATTTTAAATGTACTGGTTTTATTTATTGTTTTAAGATTTTAAATTGTATTTTAATTATATGACTGTAAGCTACCTAGAGTCACCTGGGCAAGATGAGTGACATAGAAGTTTAATAATAAATAAAACCATTTTTTTATTCTATCAGTACATATAGACAACTGAATAACATGGTGGAATTGCCTAATGCTTTAATCTATTTCTATCACAGCAAATGGAAGCTGTCAGTGGATACAGGGTACTGAGGGTAATGAAGCTAAATAAGTGAAAAGAAGATGATGTTTCCACAAAACAATTGCAGATATTTTTTGGTCTTACCCTCAGTGCATGTGTTTTATGCTGAATGTCTGAGGTTTGATCCTTCTTGGTATTTTTTTAAAGGATCAGTTAAGTCTCATTTTGTATATGACTGAAAAAAAACTTTGAGCTAATAATCTATATAGAATAATTGTTTATTCTATAAAGCAGTTATTGATGTTCCTCCATTTGGGATATGATTGTCATATAATATGGTTTGGAAAAATTAGAGAAGAAGAAGTATTCAGACAAACTAAAGTAGTTGTAAGGGGAATGAAAATTAAGAAAGAACGAAAGAACTGAATTTGCTGAGCAGTGAAAAAAGACAACTGAAGGGAGAGTTGTTAACACTTTTCAGATACCTGAGATGTGTCATAAAGAGGTCAAAACCTGTGTTATCTCAGGAAGTTGTGTTACAGGAAGATAGATTCCAATTGCATGTTAATAACAACTTTCTAATGGAAAGAGCACTTGGCGAGGAGAAAAATTATTTATGGAAGGAGATGGACTTCATTGGTATATTCAGAATTCGGATAGCCATCTGCTGGGAAAGTTTTAGTTTGGATTCTTGCCACAAGTAGGAAATTGGACTTGATGGCCAATTACCTCTTTCAGCTCATAGTTCCTCTCAGATTGATAGTAGTTCCTGCCTCTTGATTACCTAGCCCATTCTTCAATAATTTTGTGTGAGATCCACATACAGATGTATAAGAATTTGGCTGAAGCATATTAGATGGGAACCGGTGGTTCTCAAGCTAGATGGAATATGGGATTAAATTTTTGGAGCATCAAGATATATTACCATGCCTCTTATGAAGTCTAGTCAAAAAATCAACATACAGATATACAAAACACAAAGGGAGGCAGCATACAGATATACAAACACAAAGGCAGGCACTGCCTTTTCACCAGTGTTAAACAATTAAAGATCTTCCTGCAAAACCATCAAGACCCTAAACCCTTGTTTCAATATTGGAATCAGGTTACATAAGAGATGCCTGGTTTCTGACATAAGGATGTATCCCATATGACTCCGAGTCCAAATTTCACAAGCCATGGCCCTCCAATGTTGAGTATTCATCTCTTTATCTGACAAATAGCAAGTTTACTACCTTCCTTACTCAATATGAAGTATATATCTCCCCAACACTCAGGATTTTCCCATGGATTTGTCTGAAGCAGGATTTATAATTAGTCAGATGACAGAAGGAGCTGTAAAACAGGCAATCTCCCATATGAACTTGATGTTCTGCCTTGAGTAGCAAAAGCAAGGCATGAACTCTTTCCAACCTCCTGGCTGTTAACTTTTCACACATTGCTTAATTAGATAACTATTCAGCCAAGTTCTGATACAGCTCACCTGAATGGAAAGTTCTTAGAAAGATAGTCAGTGGGAATGCAAATGCAGGTCCAGAGTCAAAGGGAGAAGGGTTATAACTCAATGGTGGAGCACAAGCTTCCTATAGGATGTCCTAAGTTAAATCCCTGGCAATTGTATGTGGGATGGGAAAAAACAGCCTTAATGTTGAGGAGCCACTACTATTTACATTTTAAGCTAAATGGGTCAGATAGGGATTCACAATATGGTCTATATCTAGCCCAGTTCAGTTGCATTGATTCACCTTTTAGTCTACTCCCGTGGTGGTGAACCTATGGCACTGCAAGCAAAAACAGATGGGATGGAGTAGGTCTGCATCACGCGCCTCCCCCTTCCCCTACTCTGCTTGCTGCTGGAGGGCTGGCCCAGTACTTACAGCGGGTTATGGAGCCCCAGAGTATGCCAGTCGAAGGGCCGGCAGGCTGTGGCTGCTGACGGACACTGTCGGCCCCCATGCGCTCGCTGACCTCTGTGTGCGGGGGCCGATGGTGTTAGGCAGCAGCTGCTCTGGCCCCTGCCTCAACTTGCCTTGCCCCTCACCCCACAGGACAAACTTCCAGCCCACCGCCCCGCCCGCCTGAAACCCCCTGGATCTCTCCCAACCCTCCCCAGACCCCACAAGCATTCCTCCCCATGAGCAACATCAAGGTGGCCACGCCCATCTCGACCACGTCCACCCAGTCTGCCGTGACCACTGCAGCCATGCCCACCCAATGGGCCACACCCACCCAGCACCCAACGATACATAAGTGGGTTTTGGGTTGCAGTTTGAGCACCTAGTCTCTAAAAGGTTCGCCATCACTGGTCTACTCTGTCAAATTCCACCCATGTCTTATCTTTAAAAAGAATTACAAGAAAAAGCTTGCTTTTTTATATTCCTGGGATTTAGAGGTCCTTGTGCATGAATCTCTGCTATTTTCCAGCTCTGAAGCTTCTGTTTAGTGGATGACTGCACCTGCCTCTGTGTCCCAGTGGCAATTGGACTTTAACAGTTGCAATCCTTTAAATGCATTTAAGACACCAAGAGCTCTAGGAATCCATTACCATACAATCTGGCTTTTCTGTAATAATTGTGTGTTGTCTCAGAGCCAGAAATCTCAGGTTTAATTATATCATTTTCCCATTCATTAACATTTTGAGCCTTTGAGCTTGTCAGAAACGAATTCAGATTTTGATTTAATGCAATGACAGACCATACATACTAATTTCAAGGGCCTCACTCTGCAAGCTGTGCTCATTTTTTAAAATATACCCAAGATATTTATGCATATAGGAGTGGGAGGTGAAAGCTTGGTAGGAAATGTCTCTAAAAGATAGGAAACTAGAATGAATTACCTGGAACAATTGTTCTTTTTAATTTGCTTGCAGTCTGTGCATGTGTCATCCAGTACAATTTAACCTACTTATCTACTTGATTAATTTAACTACTTGGTTAATTAATTAATTTATAAGTTATTTACTGTTTAACATACTAATTTATTTGCATAATAAAATACATATTTTTCTTAAGTGTCTATTTTACTTAGGACATAAAAGATCAAAATAGTAGGACCAAAATATTTTTTATCTAAAAAGCATAATTCCCACAATATTAAAGATTAGTGATAGAACATTGAAATCCCAGTATATTTGAGAATATAATCTAAACAAGAGGGTTGGTGTGTTAGAAGTTATTCTATAAAGATACATTGATATATTTTTAATACATTCATTCCTTCTAAAGTTTATTCTCATTCATATTGCTAAAGGGATTCCTATAGCCTATTATACTGGTATTTCTTCTCCTGCGACTATTGTAAATCTGAATTTTCTTTTCATTTTAGCTGCCACAGTTCCTGACAAGTTGCCATAACTCTTATTTCGGTTTATTTATCCATTAGAGTTTTGGGTAAATAGTCAAAGGACAACTTCTTTCCTTCCTTCCTTCCTTCCTTCCTTCCTTCCTTCCTTCCTTCCTTCCTTCCTTCCTTCCTTCCTTCCTTCCTTCCTTCCTTCCTTCCTTCCTTCCCCTGCACCTGCTTTACTTCACTATTCTAAGACAGTATATTAAATTGGAAACAGATGCCAAAGAAAAGACTAGAAAAACAACAATACTATAATTAAACCCTAAAAAAGCAGGTGAACCCTATATTAAATTGCCATTAAAGTTCCATGGAACAAAAACATCTTCATTCTTCACTAGTACATAAAGCTGAGCAAAAACAGAACTAAATTTTCTTACATGGGGAGGGAATACTTTTGTGGGGCAAACTGTATCTCTTGTTCTTACTATCCTAAGTTTCTTGGTTGTGAAAGATACAGTATACTAGGATTGCCAAAGAAATTGTAAACTCTATAAAGAGATTCATAAGTGAAGAGACTCTGTCAGATACCTTAATTACAAACATGCCCAGCTTCATAGATAAAAATTAGCTTGCTGAATCAATCAAAATTTTGAGCTGGTCTTAAAAACCAATGATATGCTTATGCAACTGATGTCAATAATAGTTTATAAGTATAAAACATACAGCCAGAAAGCAATCTGGGCTGAATCCTTTTGTACCACCTGCAATATCCTATTTTCCTCCACATGGAATACATTGCAGAAATCCAAATAAAGAGGTTAAGGTCTGGATCACTGTGACCAGACTCATTTCCTGCTGGAACATAAGATAGTGAGATGTCATTCTAAATATACTGCTGGATGTAACACCAACCCTACATTAATTTGAATGACTTTTAACCAGTAACTTTGATTTCACCGGATTGAATTTCAACTTATTGTATTAAAAGGCTGTAATGAAGGAATTAGAAACTTCCATGAACAATGAGCATCTACCTCCAAATTTAAAGGCAGCAGGACTCTGAATGCTGTTGCTGAGGAATTGCAGAAGGAAATGATGGGGGCCCTCAAGGAGGGTTTATTTTATTTTCATCACTGCTATGATGATACTGAAGGGTATTTATTTTAAATATTTATTTATTTATTTCCTATTTATTTTAATCTACAAAATCTCAGAGGGCGTAAAATTTTTAAGCCCTATAAATAGCAAGGTAGAAAGTAGTGGGGAGTGGTTTGTATTTAGCTGAACAAAAACCCTATCTAATATTAGATACTTTCCTTTGTTGGTAGCAAATTTTCATCTGCCAGTTGACTATTAAGAGCAGATTTTCTTCTTCCTACTTGTAACTAAATATTTTGAAAGATTTTGACTTATTGTCTGATGCAGTAAAAAAAAAAAATTCCTGGGAGAGTTTTCTCTCTGTGTTGCTTACTGCGTAGGAATGTAGAAAGAATATTGCGAAGTCTCTAGATGGAACTTCCAACAATATAAGTCCCTTGATAGCTTGTGCTGAATGTGTGATGATAATCAACAAGAGTTTAAAAGTAATCATCCTAGGAAGTTAATTAGAATCAAATGAAGTACCATTATTATTGCAATAAAACTGGAAATGCTGGGAAATGGGAAATATGTAGTTGTTGCAGCCCACATTATCTGATTGACTGGAGGAGGCTTCCAGGATAAATGTACTGATAGGGTTAAATGCTACTTTTGGAAAAACTTGTTGAGGGTTAGGGATGCTAGCAAAATGACAAACCTTGTGAATTCTGGTATGATTTGTGCTTTCTAAACAAGTGGACAGGTTGGAGTTCAGGTATCGATTCTTTCGCACTTCCCAAATGTTCTTAGCAAAGAGAAATGTGCCAGGACAAATTTAGATATAATTTGTGGATAAAATATATTTAGAAATTCATATTTGGGAAGAACATATGTGAAAAAAAGTATTTTAATGAGCATTTTATGCATATATTTAAAACAGGCATGCCGGCAAGAAAGCATAATACGATTTTTATGGATAACATACATGCAAGAAATAAATAGCTGTGCCATCCCAAATTGTACTGGTTCAGAATGCTGTAGGTCATGCCTCCCCCCCCCCCATTTATTGATTCAAACAGATACTTCATTCTTCAGAAAAGAAATCAGGATTCAAGCCCAATGTTTTCTCAAAAAGATGTTCCAAAAGATGTAATAGAAACATAAATTTCTGGCTTATATTTAATTAGATCTTTGTTTCAATTTCTTAGGTTACCCAATATCTGTATTTTGATGTGTGGTAAGTTTTTGCCAGCCCCACCTGGAGACACTGTATTGAACCTTAGATTTTTGTGTGTGGAAATCATATACTCTGTCACAAAATATTGATCTGTTTCCTACCATTATATATGTTTAGGCTGCATAAAAAAATAAGATATTGGGCACAAATCTCTCTCTGTCCCTCTTTCTCCCTCTCTTTTGTGCCTGTGAATCAGTACTGATGCCTGGTGAGTGCCTGAATTTCTCCCTGCAAGATTTTGGGAAATGGCTTGCCATTTTCTCCTTCTTCCTCGGGCTGAGAGAAAGCAGTTGGCCTCTGATCAAGTACCTGACTTTGTGCCTAAGGTGGGACTAGAATTCACTGACTCCTGGTTTAACCACTACCCTACTCTCCAAAATATCTTAATGTGTAATAATTAAAATAATTATTATCTATAACAATGGTGCCCATTTTCAACTGCTATGCAATTTTTTTGATGCTATGATCCTATTTTTCTGACCACGACCTCTCAGTTGTCTCATGAATACAGCTTTGATTCTTGATTTCTATAGCTGTATCTTGAAATTTGCCCAATGTGTCTTTTTTCAGTCTAGGTCTTAAGGATGGAAGAGTTTTAGACTCATGATGAGAACTTACACAAACTAATGTGAATAAGGGAAAATTCAAGAGCACACCAAACTATGGTGAGTACATCTATAGTTGTTTTTTTTCTATTTTATGCAAATTTCAAATCTTTCATGCTTCTAATGAAACTTTATTCCTACAAAAACACTCAGTTCTATGACCAGATTTAGAAGTTTATGAGCTGTTTCTTATGACAAAACGTAACAGACATTGAGATGAAATATGTTCATTATGTCAATTTAGTAATCTAAGACAGGAAGAGTGATTTCCAATTTTGAGAAATAAATAATTGCAATTTAGATCATTTAGAATAAAATACACTATGGTATTAAGCAAACAGATGTCTACTAACTCTGTAGAATTTTGCTACAGAGGGACTGGAAATCATTCTGGAAATAGAATTTATTGTTTTCTTGAAATTCCTCCTTCTGCCCTAATCTTTAATCTCATATATATGTTAAATTTAGAAACTGCCAATCTCTCTCACAAAACAATTCTCCACAGTGTACAAAGAAAATATAAAACATAAAAATTATATATAAATATTATATTAGTAGTTAAAATTCAAAATTAAAAGGGGGGGCTTCAAGGCTCTAACCAGCCCCACTGGCTTTCAGGGTTTTTTTTTTTGTTTCTTCTTCTTCTTCTTCTTCTTCTTCTTCTTCTTCTTCTTCTTCTTCTTCTTCTTCTTCTTCTTCTTCTTCTTCCTCTTCTTCTTCTTCTTCTTCTTCTCCTCCTTCTTCTCCTCCTCCTCCTCCTCCTCCTCCTCCTCCTCCTCCTCCTCCTCCTCCTCCTCCTCCTCCTTCCTCTTCTTCTTCTTCATACTAGTTTGGTGGCCCATCTGAACTAGAGGGCAGGTAACAGTATTTCTGAATGAGTATTTCTGGTATGTGTTTAGTATGGTTTGCTAACTCAGGATCTGACTATTTCAAACATAAAAAATAATATTCTTTGTCAATGTTGATATGGCTACTTCATGTGTGAGGCCTAAGACAATTACATTCATTTTCAGTATAACTTCTATCTTATGTTTGTGTATCCTGCTTGCACCCTCTTCCTGTCCTGATAATGGTGGAACATAATTTGCAAATATAAACAATAACTACTGTGAGGGTGAAAGGTTCATTCTCCAAGCTTGTGGACTAGTTTCCGAACATTTCATTACCAGGCTAGGTAACATGTTCAGCGGAGTTTAGGAGATGTCAGTGTCACTGTGTTCTTCTATTTATACGGGCTTCCACAGAAGAACATGGACACTGACATCCCCTAAACTTTGCTGAAGATGTTACCTAGCCTGGCAATGAAACATTCGGAAACCAGCCTACAAGCTTCACTTTCCTACACCTGAGCTACAGACATTCGCCACTACTGCAAATAACTACTATGTTTTGTTTTTTAATAACATCACATTCGCAGAACATAGCCAATCACTCACTCATTGTTTTGTTTTTCTAATTGTATCATGGATCACAACTTTTACAACTTTCACAACTTCCTCCATCTGTATGCAAGGGTAGGATTTTTATAGTGGTATTATCACTCCTTTATCCCAATCTTCATGTACAGTACAAGCTTTAAATGCAATTCTATTGCATTCATGCAACAGGTGGAAAGTTTGAGGAACCTCTGTGCTTTCACCTACTTATTAATTTTAAACTGATCTGTCACTAGGACTAAAATAAAATAGTAAAAATTCTTGTTAATTCAATAGTAACATATATTATTGGACAACCTGTGATCCCCTTGGGTAATTGTTTAAGAGATACTGTAATAGAATGTGTGGATGGTCTTGGGGAACAAAGGGAAGAGATGCGGCATAGGAAACAATCTGACAAGAGAGGCAGGAGAAGTTTAAGGGTCAGAGAAGGAAAGAAACTTAGGAAGGGCCCAAACTAATGGATTAAGCAGTTAAAGGTGGTGGCAGGAAGTTTGTACGTTCACACTTGCAAGATTCTGTTAATGTAGCCTTACAATAAAATAGAGTTAGTTCATCTAGTTGTGTTTCCTGTCTCTTTTACCTAGAAGAGCTAACAAATATTTCCTAAGCAGAGAAACAGAGACCATGTGCTGGCAAAAAAGCATTAGGAGTGGGAATGACTTCTGGCTTCCTGCCATCTTCCCCACTGACATTGCTTGTAGAAAGTTGGCAGGAAGCATTAGAAATCACTCCTTCTCCTTGGCTAACTTGCAGCACTGCCTTCCATTTTACTGGAAGGAAGCAAACAAAGAAAGCCATAGATTGTGAAGAAAACAGCACCCCCTTTTCTCAGAGTGTCTCCAAAGGTCCCGTCCCTTGAGGGAGGAAGAGGGCTTACCTGCTGAATACAGGAACCCTCCAGGCAGTTCTAAACCACCAGTAGGCATCCAGATCGCTTCCTCATCCTTCCGTTACCTGCCACTGCCTTTAAGAGATTTCAGATTTCAGCCTTCATTCCAAAGCAGCCAATTGCCTCTCGTCCATTCAGCTTTGCCGCCAGCAGGTTGGGGGAAAGTGCTAAAGGGAAGCAAGAAACAGGATGGAAATATAACCTTCCTATATTCCTTTGTGCCATGCAACCTACATGTTTCTGGGAGGTCTAGATGGAAACTGCAGTTGTGCTGAAGCCGTCACAACTTTACCAAATTTCAGTCCCACAGGATCACTGGTTCTGGATTTAGAACTCATTCTGTAAGCTACTCAATTTGAGGTACATTGATTCAAAAATTGTTGGCCTACAATGCATCATTTTGTCCAACTGAAAGTTGCAAACAGACACAAAGGTTTTAGTAGTATATAGAACTGTCATTCAGTGAGGTTTCCCCGAAATTGCCCCATTTTACTTTTGTTTTCATTTTATTTTTCAGTCATGAGGAAAATACAGGAAATGAAAGAGTAAATTCCCTTGAAATAATTTAGAAACCTTCCACCTCCAGAAATATGCTACAATAAACATATAAATTTGCTGGCACTAAATCACTGAACACAGTATTTTAATGGACAGTAGTTCTCCAGAGTCCCCGATAAAGGTCTCTCTCTAGTCAGATTTTTTTCAAAGAGATCCAGTATGGGTTAAGAGATAGAATGTTGCAATGGGATTGGGAAGTCCAGGTTCAAAACCGTTTTTAGCCCTGAATGCCCTTAATGGAGCAGTCACTATCTTCCCATTAAATTCCCTCACTATATTGTTATAAATATCAATCAAAGAGCCAGTTTGATGTAGTGCTTAGAGTGAGGTACCAGGCTAGAAACCTGGAGACCATGACTCCTACTCCAACCTTAGGCACAAAGCCAACAGGGTATTGTTAGACCAGTTACCCTCTCTCAGACTTAGGAAGAAGCAAGGGCAATCTGCAATCTTGCCAAGATTATGCATGTATAGACATATAGGTATACATGTATGTTATAAGGAGATTTAGGCAGGAATACCAGGAACCAAACCTGAGATATTCAGGATGTGAAAAATATAGTTCACCCTTGCTGTTGGTCTCTTTCCGTTCTTCCATACATGTTTTCTGTTTTGCAGGAAATGGCTCTTGTGTAATTTTTTTTTAAATGATGCCTTCTTTACCCTTGAAGGTGAAGTTTTTTCTTCATGCTCTCCCAAGTTAAATGTTGACGAGGTATAGGAAAATAGGACTTCTGCTGTTGGTTTAACACATGGGGTTTACGTTTTTCAATCAGTGGGTATATTTTCAGGTATTGCTAAGAACACGTCCATCTCCATCTGTGGAGTACATTTGATAACACAGGGAAGAAAATGAAAGCAGTCAGAGACAAAAGGAGACAGAAGATGAATGCTAGTTTTCCCCTGGGGTTCATGGTTGAAGGAATTAACACAGCTTGGCACTCTAACCTAGCTGTGTTTGTTTCCATGGCAACAGCTACGTACATGTTTCATAGTATCTACAGTGACACAGTTGCAGAAATAGTAGCTTGCAGGTTTCTGATACCGCATCAGTGGGCTAGCAGCACATACACTGTCTTAAGTAAGTGTAGAAGAATTTTACCAGCCTAAGCCTCTGGATTCAGGTAATTTAAGATGCTTCTGACATGAGTTAACTTAAAGGAAGAGGGCTGGACCTTACATGCCACTCTGCCCAGGATGCCATGGTCAAAATTGAAAGTTGCAAGAAGCTTTTCAAGCAATCTGCGTTGATTTGGGCAAAACAATCAAATGTGAGTGAATGCAGCTGGTTTAAAATGTGGGCAGTAAATTTTGAATGAAATTTTGAGGAGTAAATCATTGTGGCAAGATGAACTATGTTCCTTCTTTTCTTTTTCTTTTCTTTTCTTTTTTCTTTTTTTCTCTCCTTAATTCACATGCAGACAAATCTTGCAGATTTATCTTAGTACAATAGTATTGAATGTGAATGAGAAGATTTTAGACTTCACAGTTGCTATGTTGGGATTTCTTGAATTGTAAAACTGATTCCAAATGAAAATGATTGAGCTGTCTGTTGACCAGCTGCTTAATATGGGAAGATTTTAGTCTCTTATGGCCCTCTTTAGGGTTGTTGTAAATAGCAGGGCTATGTCAAAACATAACATTTAGTGACCCTGATTTGTCTTTGACATGGTATTGCTACTTTTTAATATATTTTTTTAAAAAAACTATTTCTTTGCTTTTTTTCCCCTTCTCCTTCCCTTCTTTTTATCCACACTGTTATTATGACAAAAATAAGAATATCCTGATATTCTGACAATTATATTTACATATACATGCTCCAAGTAGGTATTGTACTTATCTTCCAATTGTTTCTGGATCATGGGGGAATGCATAGAGCTAAATGAACGTTAGAGTAAGTTTTAGCTCCATAGATTTTTGGTGTATCATTTGCCCTGATTTCTTTCAGCCTGGTTTCATTGTTTTGTGATTTTACTTTTGCTTTTAATTTTGCTAATTAAGAAGATATTATTCCAGAAAGTACAATCTGATATCTGCCTTTGCTTCCCTCTTTACCTATTCCGTGTACATGCTTCTCCACAAAGGGGAATTCCTTGTATTGGTTTACTCAGAGCAGAAACTAGATTGTGCTTTGACTTAGCATGTGAATGTTGCTTACACACATATCCCAATGTTGTGAATCTTCAGCAACATGGACGTACACTGATGGTGTCAATCACTTAATTGTCAGAATACATGCTTACATTGGAAAAATTAGAAAGGTCTATTTCCAAAATAATATGTAATTGCAAGCAATCAAATATGGATGCCAACACTCACCAACTTATGGATATTCATTATGATTTCTTATCCCTGTTAACAATAATAATCAGTGTTAAAAAATAATTTGGATAATCTCTCTTTGATTTGCCTGTTGCATGAAAAAGTGATGCGCTTGACTTTCTAAGACTTTAAAAAATGCTGTAACTTTTCCTCCCTAAAATTCTAATCTGCATCTAACAAGCTACATAATTTACTATCAGCATCAACTCTAGGTAATAATACAATTGCATTAATTTACCAAAGTGAATCTGTGAATCGTCCACATTTGTGGTTAGTACCAGAACCTGGAAAAGTTAGAACCTGTCAAGTTGCATAGATGTTTGAAGAGCCCCACTATCTAGTCTTCAAGCTGGCATGATCCTAATTCTCCCTCCATGCTTTTTCACTGGCATTTGGGTAATAAACTCAATGATCACTTCCTATATTCATGGAGTTATACATTAGCTCATCATCATTGGCTGAGGAGGGACTAAAATAGCCTTCCTTTCATGCTGGCTGGGAATTTGGGGAGTGTTGATTTCTCAGAGCATTTATTTCCACTAAACTGGGAAATATTAGACTAAAAAAGAAAACTACCTTTAAAAATAGTCTTACACTGAAGATGAGGATGAGAATACAACATTGCCATCAACACTGAACATTTGTATGTAAGAAAAAATGTGAGAAGGTAATTTTTTAATTTGAATAGAGAAGAACATGCACACACATGATGGATGAAGATTGCAGAATTAATTTATATGTGTAGATTTTGTGTTTTTACTGGAATGATGAAAGATAATATTTCTGTTCATTTTTCTAAGAACTGAGAGAAAACTGTCCAGATTTATAATACCCTGAATATTTCTCTCTCTGCCAGAATTAAATTCAAAACTACTCATAATTAGATAGCACCCTTATTGAGATCAACATTGTAGTCACTTTCTTAACTCTACCTAATTAATAGCATATCTTATTTTGGTGAATTTTACATGCTGGAGGATTCTGTAACAGTACAGTGAGAACTGTGTTGATATATTAAGGATTTGCTGCATTAGTCAAAAATTCTGTAATGCTCTTTGTTCCTAAGCTGACCTATCTATGAGGACTAACATAGTGCAATATTTCTGCTAACAAGAAGAACAAATATACTAGTACAGGGGTCTGCAACCTTGACATAGCTGGTGAGGAATTCTGGGAGCTGAAGTCCACAAGTCTTAAAGTTGTCAAGGTTGCAGACACCTGTACTAGTAGAACTAACATTTATAATTCCCAGAAAGCATGATAGATTTAAGAGGATAATAAGAACAAAGTCTGGAAGATCATCATGAAGAGCTGTAAAAACCTGAATCATAATAAATTGAATAATGTTTGATGTAGAATAATGGATTTAGAAGCAATATCAGAAATTATCTAGTCCAACTCTCCACTCAGTGTAAGATTTGCTTTAACATTTCATACATGTAGCAAGGTAAAAACTATTGAACATCTCAGTAAGGAGAGACTTACTTCGCTGTAATTTCAGCCCATTAGTTCTGGTCCTGTTCTCTGAGATGGCAGAGAACATTCAAAAAATATGCTGCAGACACTAAGGCCTTGGAAAAAAATATTTAACTGCTGTGTTGTGTCTATACTTGCAAAGATTAGAATCATGCAAGCCATGGCATTCCCTGTGACAGTATATGCAAGTGAAAGTTGGATCCTGAAGAAGCAGATAGATAAGAGCAGGGCTTTTTTTGTCATAGAATACCCAGAACGGAGTTCCAGCACCTGTTTTGGATGGAACCTTGTAGGGTAGGCAAGGCGGGTTGTATGACATGTGTGAGTTCCGCCACCCTTTTTTTTTTTTTTTTTACAAAAAAAAGACTGGATAAGAGTATTGAAGCTTTTGAATGTTAGTGTTGGAGAAGACTCCTGAGAGTACTGTGGACCAACAAAACAAACAAACAAATGGATCATTGAAGAAATCAACCCAAAGTTTTCACTCAAGGCACAAACGACAAGGCTCCAAAGATCTAACTCTCTGGAAAAGGCTCTAATGCTGGGAAAAATGGAATGAAAGAGAAAAGGTAGCAAGGTGGGTAGACTCACAGTGACAATGAGTGCACCATTGGAAAACCTGAAAAAACAGATTAGGGATAGATTGCCATAGGGAAAAAAATCTCTGTGGTTGCTAGGAATTGACAGTGAATTGATGGCATGCAATCAATCAATCAATCAAATAATCAAATATTTAAACAAGTCTCCCATTTTTTTCCTTCTAGAAAATATTATTTGCAATTACACATTTGATAGCTCATTTTGCAGAATTTCTTAATTTTTGTGGGTACTTTTCTCCTTGTACTGAGTTTATCAAGAACTACTTTCCTGAAATCCCATAGATAGCCTGACTCTTCTGTATTTTTCCTCCCCTTGAACTCAAGGATAACATGTTCATTTTCTCCCATGTTTCTAATCACCTTCACTGTTACAACCAATTTCTTCCTTTTTGTAAAAGTAGGCCCTTTTATTACTTTTTCAACATGTTATCAAGAAAAGATAGTGAGTTGTAAGATCTTTGACTTTTGCAAAGATTGTTATTCCAATACTGAAAGTTTGATCATTTGACTCAGAAGGGCAGAATATTTATTGCCTGTCTAAGTGATCTATATTATATTCCCACAACAATATCATTTTTGTTTTTAAACAAAATACTTTCAATAGAATTTTTATGCTCCAGTTCATTATCGTACTTTCCAGCGTATAAGACGACTTTTGAAAGCATTGAAATCGGCGCCAAAGTCGGGGGTCGTCTTATACACTGAGTCATCTTATACGCCAGAAATAACGGTAGTTTCCGGCATATAAGATGACTTTCTAGGCATGCAACTTGGCGCCGAAGTCGGGGGTCGTCTTACACGCTGGGTCGCCTTATATGCCGGAATATACGGTAATTTCTGTGCATGCATGTACCTTATTTATATACAGTGCAACTTAGAACTAACTTTTAACATATTCTGTTTCTGTGCTTTGGAGTGCAAGATGAATGCTACACTCAGCATTGTTAAGAAAAGTTTCCAATAAATAAAATATTTTTTACGTTCAAGCACCTTTTCTCTCTTAAGACATAGTGGAGGATGTGTTCAACTGAATAACAGAATAACTGAATTGGAAGGGACCTTGGGGATTTCTAGTCTCAAGTAGGAAAACTATACTGTTTCAGACAAATGGTTGTCCAATCTCTTCTTTAAAACTTCCAGCGTTAGAGCATTCACAACTTCTGGAAGCAAGTTGTTCCACTGATTAATTGTTCTAACTGACAGAAATTTTCTCCTTAGTTCTAGATTGCTTCTCTCCTTGATTAGTTTCCACCCATTGCTTCTTGTCCTGCCTTCAGGTGCTTTGGAGAATAGCTTGACTTCCTCTTCTTTGTGGCAACCCTTGAGATATTGGAACACTGCTATCATGTCACCCCTCGTCCTTCTCTTCATTAGACTAGACAAACCCAATTCTAGCAACTTGTATGTTTTAGCCTCCAGTCCCCTAATCATCTTTGTTGCTCTTCTCTGCAACTTTTTCTAGAGTCTCAACATGCCAATACTGGGTGCAGTATTCCAAATGTATTCTAGTAATCCAGTATGCAGTATTCCAACTACTTCATTGAATCAGCTATTGCTAATTGTCTTATTTACTTACTTTCATACTCATTGCTTATTATAAGCACTGCTTATAACTTTCTCTTCTTTATATGAAACATTCCCTGTGAGAAATGTGACGTTCTTATCTAGTTCTCCAGTGATGATGCATCAATTTGGGGGTTCTAAGATTGTCAATATATCCCACATCTGATTTTGGACTGCATTTGAAAGATCCTTTAAAAGCTTTTTATTAAAAAAGAAGCACTCCTCTTTTAAAAGACTGAGTTACTGCCTAACCATTGCAGATGGAAAGCTTAAAATATATTTTCTCATGTAGAGGTGTTACACTGCAGAAATGGGAAACAACTTCTAGTAGTCTTAGCAAATTTTACCAGTAAATGAACAGTAACAAATTCACTATCCTGGCTTAATAGTTAATTGATTTCAGCCCCACCAGCTACAAATCAGGAATCACTTCCAAAGGAAAGCTAAAACTACTTTTATTGAGAGAGAGACTATAATGATGGAAATTTGTAAATTGGATTATGTTGAACCTCTTCCCCTTCTTATACCCTGTGAATTAAGGAGGTGTCTACCTAAGCCATTTCTGCATGTGTTTTGCCTTCTGGACTTAAACTATATTTTTCTTCTTGTTATTTTGGTAATAGATATGGCCTATGTTTACCAAGGTTATCTTCTTCACTTTCTGAATTGTTCTCTCACTCACCCTTTAAATTCTGCTAAATCAGTTTTGAACTTTTGACCTTCTAGGAACACTATCCACATGATCTGTAAAAAAAATTGAACATCTGCCACATCATTGCTGCATTATTCTGTTTCAGAATCATATCTATAGAAGAATATCAAGTAAATAAAATTTACTTCTGGAATAGATGGAAAATAGATGGGGTTGTATTAGTTGTTCTCTATTGGTAGAAAGGTTGTTTTTTTGAGGCTCTGGTATATAGTTTGATCAAGGGCTTAGTTGCCATTTTGAAAGCAAGAGCAATGGAAGTTTTGGATCAGATTGCATTTCTATGGAGTGCATGTGAATCAGGGAGAGCTCCCCAGTTTTCAGATGAATTCTAGGTGATAAAACAATGTAAGAGATACCTAGTGTTATGTTTGGTGTTCGGTGAGGCATCGACGAGGCAGTAGGTGAACAAACAGCTCTTTATTGCAGAAGCCTGGATAACTGCAGCTCCACCCCTATAGGATTCAAATATTAGTTTCTGCTTTAACACAAGATAATTAGCATGTAGACAGCAAGTCTAGCTCTTAACTGACAGAGTCTTATGACTGTTTTTTCAACAATTCCAAATACTTTACCTCAATACATTACACCCCTTTCCCGTAAATAGTTCATAAGGTCATATGTTGAACAAAGTCCCTTAAATACGTTGGTGGCCTTTTCGCCCATTCCGAATGCCTTGAAACTGCTGGAGGCCCCTGGTCTGTCAGCTTGCCTGCCAGACTTGGAAGATCCATCCATCACTGGTAGACTCGAGTCTCTGTGGCTGGGCTGTCCTGGTAGGCCCGAGCCAGGGTCCACAGGTGAAACAGAGTCCACCAATCCTGGGCATTGTCCATTGGTTGTGATATCAGTGGTTGGGACTGATTCACCAGATGCTTGAGTCTCGTCCTTTAGCCTGAGAGCTCTGATGCATTACTGCACTTGTGCTGCTCCTGAGTTTGACTGTCACTAGAGTCATGAGTTACTGGCTGATTTGCCAACCTCCGCCACAGTTGGTCGATGTGCCTGCATAGCATGCAACCTTCTTCCAGGACCACTTCGTACAAAAGTGGTCCAGTCACCTTATAAACCACAGCTACCACCCACAATGCCCCTTGCCCATAGTTCCTCGCCCAGACCAGGTCGTCAACTTTCAAGTGCCATGGTGCCTTTGGCTGTGTTGCTTGTGAGGCAACTCTATCTGGATGTAGGCAATCCAGCTTTGTGATCGCCGGCCCCATCTTAATTCTGTTGGGCTTCTGAGCGTGGAAGTGCATGGGGTTGTGCATTGGCAGAGTAGGAAATCTGCCAGTCTGTGTTGCCAGTTACCTGTGACTATCCGCTTTAAGGACTCCTTCGTTTTTCGGACCATGTGCTCCGCTTGGCCGTTCGAAGCCAGGTGGAAAGGGGCTGATGTGGCGTGTCTGATCATATTTGCCCTTAAAAAAGACTGAAATTCTGAAGCAGTAAATTGAGCCCCATTTTCTGAGATAATCATGTCAGGTAACCCGTGTGTGGCAAAGATCCTGTGCAGTTTCTGAATGGTTCTGGCAGTAATCATAGTGGGGACAGGTGCAACCTCTAACCACTTGGAGTGACTGTCCACCACAATGAGGAAGAGATGTCCCTGGAAAGACCCTGCATAATCGATGTGAATCCTGGACCAGAGGGCATGTGTGGTTTCCCATCTATGGACTGGGGCATGTGGCATCTCTGGCCTAGACTGCTGGCAAATGTGGCAGCTGTGTACCTGAGCCTCAATATCTTTGTCCAGCCGAGGCCAACAAAGATAGCTTCGCGCAAGTGCCTTCATCCAGACTATTCCCAGATGTGCCTTGTGCAGAGACTCCAGGACTCTAGTCCTCAGTGAGTTCGGGACTACAACCCGATTACACAAGACCACCCCCTGTGAGCTGACAAATCCTTCCTCCTACTAAAACTCTGGAAGTTAGGCCCTGGACTAGTTTCTGGCCACCCTGTGAGCACCCAGTTTAACACGCGGCTTAGTATCGTGTTGGATGCTGTCTCTGCAGCTACATCCCCTGCGTTAAGGGGAGATTCAGGCAGATCCTGGATAATCAGATGCGTGTGACTGGAGTGGGGTCAGGCTCTAAATGTGGCAATGGCAGTCTGCTAAGGCCTTCTGCGTGGCCCATTTCCCTACCTGGTTTATGAATGAAATTGAAATTGTATGCTGAGAGAAATATTGACCACCTCAACATCCTAGGAGATATGATCTGGGGTGTTTGCTTGTTCGTTGTGAACAACCCCAGGAGTGTTTTGTGGTCTGTGAAGATCGTGAAAGGCCTGCCATACAGGTAGTCATGAAACTTCTTGACCCCTGCCACTATGGCCATGGCCTCTTTATCTATTTGAGCATAATTACGCTCTATAGAGGACAAGGTCCTCAAGTAATAGGCTATTAGAGCTTGGCTTCCATCAGTCATTATATGACTCCAGCCCCAACCCCATATGGTGACGCATCACAAGCGATGCAGACAGGCAACCTTTTGTTAAAATGCATCAAAACGGAGATTGAAGACAGCAGTGATTTGACTGCTGAGAAGCTCATCTTGTGGACGCTAGTCCACTTCCACTGTGTATGTTTGTTCAAGAGCTGGTGTAACAGCTCTGCCACTCGGCCTTGTGAGGTAGGAAGACATGATAAAAATTGAGCAGTCCTAAGAATGCTTGGAACTCCCCCTTTGATTTTGGACTGGGGGCCTGCTGAATTGCTTTGAGGTTGGATTCAGCAGGATGAATGCCTTGGGCATCTATACGGAAACCGAGGAACTCAGTTGAAGCTACCCCAATCTTACATTTCTCTCGTTTCAGCTTCAGCCCCGCTTCACGGAAGCACTGAAGGATGGCCTTGAGCTGTTCTGCCAATTTTTTACTGATTCCCCAGCTATGAGGACATCATTGAAATATGGGCACATGCCTGGAATACCCTTGAGCATTCGCTCCATCACTCCCTGGAAGAGGCCTGGGGCAACACTGATCCCGAATTGTAGGTGCTTAACCTTGAAAGCTCCCCTCTGACTAACTATGGTTTGAGCTTCCGCCGTGGCATCATCCACTGGCAGTTGCTCATAGGCTTGAGCCAAATCTAACTTGGTAAACATGTGACCTCCCTGTAGTGACACCAAAATATGGCTGACTACAGGCACCGGATTTGCGTGTTGTTGGAGTGCTCTATTGATAATGCAATTGTAATCTGCTCATATTCACACTTCTCCGTTGGCCTTAAGTGGCGTGAGTATGGGGGTTTCCCATTGACTGCTATCCACTGGCTGAAGGATGCCTTGCTGCACCAGCTTATCCAGCTCTGCATCAATCTTCTGCTTGAGGGCAAAGGGCACTCTATGCGGCTTGATCTGTACTGGAGTTATGGCAGGATCAAGCTGAAGAGCTATGGGAGGACTTTTATATTTCCCTAAGTGAGGGCTAAAAATGTCAGCAAACTCCTGGCAAACTGCCGCTAAGTCCACTCCTTGTGTTCTGTTTATTCCAGTTACATGGATTCCCAATGCATCAAACCAATCAAGCCCAATGAGGCTTGTGCAGTTGCCCTCAACTACTATGACTTCCAGGGGACCCTCAAATCCCTTGAATTGCACCCAGAGTGAAGCTTCCCCCTTGACTGTTACTCAGGAATTTTGGAAATCCGTTAAGATGAGATTCGACAGCTTGAGCTTAACCCTTTTGCCGCAGTGACTACAAATGTGTTTGAAGGTTCCCTGGGAAATTATGGATAATGCGGATCCCATATCTAGTTCCATGTTGCATGGAACTCCCTGCAGCTTAACTTTAAGCCGCAGTTTTTCCTTAGGAGGGCGATGGGCACCTGTTTTAAGTACGCTCCTCCTAGTGGCACAATAGCCCACCCTGTGTTGCCCTGGGGCCTTTCTGGGGAAACTCTTCTGGTGGATTCATTTTCCGATGAGCCTGACAGACTGCAGCAATGTAGCCTTGTTTGCCACATGCCCAGCATGTTGTAGTGAGGAACTGGCAATCCGTGCACTTGTGTCAGCCTCCACACCCCGCACATCGAGAGAAGGGAACTGCCTCGTCAACTGGGCATGGTTTTTCTGGACCTCTTGATCCAATTCGGAGTCTTCGAGCCTCTCAGCACCCTCCTGATGGACGGCCTCTGCACAGGGAATGCTCCTGGAGAGTCATAAAGCCTTGACAGCTCCCTCGGTGGCTTCTTCAGTTGTGATTTCTCTTAGGGCCTCTTGAAATGAAATAGTCTCTTTGGTGAACAATTTCTGTTGAAGATCTCTGCTTCTTAACCTGCACATTAAGCGGTCTCGCAGCCTCTCTTCAAGATCTTGGAACTCACAGAGTCAGGTTGCTTGACAAAGGGTAGCAATGAATTTCTGTAGCCGATTCACCCGGTCGTTGGTCTCTTCTTTTGAAGGTGTGCCTCTAAGCAATGACCGATAGCTTCAGCTCAAAGTGTTCTTTGAGCATTCTCTTAAGTTCGGAATAAGTAACAGATTCAAGCGGTGCTGGAGCTATTAAGTCTTTGGCGATCTTGAACATCGCCTGGCCACAAACACACAGCAGTGTTGCGGTCTTCAAGCCATCCTCACAAACTTGGTTGACTCTAAAGTAATTCTCGACTCTCGCGATGTACGAGCTCCACCTCTCTGGATGTGCGACATCAAATTCTGAGAGTTTCCCAAGTTTGGCCATGGTGAGTTGCTTCCGTTTTTTTTCGGCCTTGCAATGCCTTGTGCTGCCAAGGCTTCTTCTAATCTCCCAGGGACGGTTCCTTGGGACCACTCTTCCTCCAGTGTTTTCATACTGGCAGGAATGGGGGGAACGCAGTCCCAACCAAGGCGTCATCGCTTGGCTTACCCCGTTAGTGACTCAGCTCTTCAAATTTGGCAGCACATCCCACCTTCGTCGCCACTGTTATGTTTGGTGTTCGGTGAGGCATCGAAGAGGCAGTAGGTGAACAAACAACTCTTTATTGCAGGTTTAAAACAGAAGCCTGGATAACTGCATCCCCACCCCTATTTATACACTCAACAACTAGGTGGCAGCCAATAGGATTCAAATAATAGTTCCTGCTTTAACACAAGATAATTAGCATGTAGACAGCAAGTCTGGCTCTTAACTGACAGAGTTTTGTGACTGTTTTTTCAACAATTCCAAATACTTTACCTCAATACATTACACCTAGCATACTACAAAAAGAAAACAAAGAACAAGAAGACCAAGCATATGTAAGAACTTTTCTTAGGTGTTATCTTGTGGCAATAAGACTGGCAAAATACAGTTATTTTTCTGTCCATATTGTGTCTGTGGAGAGCTATTTAAGTTAATCCAAGCCATCCTGCATAAGAAGGGGCAGAAGAATACTTGCAGGGCACAGTGAGGACTATTCAATGAATCTGTTATAGCATCTTTCCTATGAAACATCATTTCTTTGGAGATCTGGATGGCCCAACTCTTTGCCTTTCATGAATTATTAAGGATCAGGATGTTCTCTCAGGAAACTAGTGAGGCTTTTTTCTTCGGTTGTTCCTGAATTCAGGCCTTCTTATTGTCTGTATTTTTGACCCATGCTTACATGTTCTCATTAACTATTCCTCTACATCAACCAACAGAATACTTTAGGGGGGGGGGGAGGAGAACACTGAACATGCTGGCTGAGATTCCTGAGAAGTGTAATTCTGAAGGATCATATATAAGTTGTCTAAAAGTACTTTTTCCCTTCAAAGAGATGAAAGTAGAATGACTTATTTGAGTAATACGTGCCAATTATCCTAGGATCTGAGGTTTACTTCTTGTGTACCATCTATCCACAGAATCACCTATGGAAAAACTGCATGGAATACTATAGCCAGCAAGAAATTTGCAAATACACAGGACATTCAAGCAGCCATTTATGGATGCAAAATATTAACAGGCCCAGACCATTGGACCTCAGCTGAGCAGCTTTTTTTTTACTCCAACTGAATCAATACATTATTTTTCAGCTGCTCGACCTCATTTGATTTTAATCTTTTGCTCACTACAGAGAGATGCAATGAGTTGCAGCCTATATAATCCAGATTATCAATTAACGTTAGAGATCCATTTATAATACCAGTTGAACAATTTAATTTTTGAATTTTTATTTGCACCATTATTATGTTATCACTGTTATTACTGTTTATTTAATAAGCACGTGTGTTGTGTGCAGAATGTTCCTAGTTCTCTTTCCTGTTTCATTAGTTGAACAGATGAATATTGAGAAAAAGTATTTTCCAGCTTGCATAGATACTGGGAAATAATATCTTCCAGCTTACATAGACAATTCTGGCTGGATAGACCAGGCTGGTCTGCTTTATCATAAAACATACTTAGTCTTTGTACAGTATAAAACAATATACCATAAATAATAATATACATTCTTCATCTTGAGTTTTTTGTGAAAACAATAAAGGTGGGATACAAACAAATAAAATAAGGACAAAATAAAAATAAAAAGTTATCTCTGGGACATGGTCTGCCCTCTCTAATGCCTCAATAAATGATCTCTTTTCAGTCCATATCACTTCCAATTCTAGCATCACTATTGATGCTAAAATCATATTTCCTTCTCCAAGCAGTGATGTTCCCACATAGCAGCCTGGTATTTTTTCACTGGAAAATATGATATTTTGAATAATTCACATAGTCTAAATATGTTTAATTATGAGTGACTCTATTACCTGTATCAGTGACGCTGTTTCTGAATTAAAATCAACGGCCATGCAACTATAACTTGAAAAACCACTAACAGAAACAATAAGGGGATATTCACAATAATATTGCCAGTAATCAAATGATGACATTTTTGTAATTAATCTAGCTGCTATACTGGACAACAAAAAAGTTGACTGGGGCACTAAAATTAGGAAGAGGTAAACATGGTCGTCAGCAAATAACCTGTTAATTTACCACCAATAAATTCAGAAGGAATACCACTAGAAAAAGATGAAAGATCATGTACCTTGATTCTAATTTACATGAAAGCTGGGACATGACCACTGAAGTAAAGACAAGGATAGAGAAAGCTCGAACAGCATTCTTCAAAATGAAAAAGGTCTTCTGCAGTCACGACATAAGCCTAAGACTGAAAATCAGGCTTGTCAAATGCTATATTTTTTCTATCCTGCTCTAAGGAGTAGAGAGTTGGTCTCTGATAGAAGGCCACCTGAAAAGACTAGAAGCATTTGAAATATGGATTTACAGGCGGCTGTTACGTATAAGCTGGGTTGACAAGATCAGAAATGAGGAGGTGATAAGCCGCCTGGGAAAGCCAAGGGAAATCATCAAAACAATTAAAAAATGAAAATTAGAATATTTTGGACATGTGATGCGACACCCAGAAAAATACAGCATACCCCATTTAATCCTCCAGGAAAGATTGAAGGCAAACGAGGTCCAGGCAGAAGAAGAACATCGTGGTTTCAAAATCTAAGGGACTGGTTTGGACAAAACTCAGCAGCACTTTTTCGTGCGGCTGCTGATAAAAACAGGATCGCCAACATGATCACCAACATCCGATAACGGATATGGCACAAGAAGAAGAAGAAGAAGAAACAGTAGCTCATCCTCTAAAAAAATGATTTGATCTTCTGCAATTTTAGTTAAAATATTTATTTTGAGGTTTGGTTTTGCTCCACACTTTTTTTCTAAAATCATTTATTTTACGCAAACATTAAACTTGACAGAATACCTTTCAACTGGTATTGTTGTTTTGCTGTAAACCTTATGCTCCTCTTGTCTGATAAAAGGGTAAACTGCAATCCAGGTTTTAGAGCAGAATGCCTGATTAATCTGTCTGCTAGCTACACATGGAAATAAATTAGCAAATGGTTCATCTGGGACTGAACTACTATAGCGATGATAAATTATTGCCTTCTTCCATGACTATATTACTGAAGCTTCAATGGTTTCTCTGTCCTCATTGTAAAGATTGATAATAGCAAATCATTATGGTTCTGGAAATAAGGTAACATTTGAAGTACTGTAAGCAGATTCTAAGAGATTCTGAACCTTATTTTTATAAACTTTGTATAGGCTTTTTCTGTTTAATTAAACTAATTGTTTTTTTAAAAATAGCAAATATTAAATAGAAAGATTATGATTGAAAATATAACATGAACATATATTTAATCAAAGAAAAACTATCACCCAGAAAAGTATCATGAAAAATCTCACGAATGTGTCTATTTTATGCCACCCAGAGTCACCTTATTGGGGAGATAGCATAAACATTTAATAAACACATAAAAATAAAGACATTTATTTTTCTCAGCAACCATTCAGAAATGGTTTGGTTGACTTAGCTTTCTTCATGTTTTTTTTTTAAAGTTGTACTCTATATTCAATCCTACAATGTCCTGGAGGTCTCTAACCAAGTCAGCTTCCTGAACCTTGTAAAAATCAATCAAGATTATTCGATGCTACATAGAAATACATAATCACAGACAAAACTCAAAGAAAATTTCAGCAAATTGCTTGAAAATCCTCTTCATTGTGATTCTATCTATATTTTGTGCATGCAGCCATGTACCAATACAATTGTATTGAAACAGACATTCAGGTTTTGTACTCATTGCACGCACATTGGGAAGAGAGTTAGTGTTAGCCTTTTAAGATCTAATCCAAAGGTGTTTTTTCCAAAAGGCAACTGGACTTCTTAGTTTTTTGTTTGAAAATATTTCACTTCTTAAGCTTCTTCAAAACTGATCTAATGTCATCTTGGAATAGATTTTATAGTTGCTACTCAATTAAAAATATGTTTGGATTTTCAAATCTGGGAGGAAGGAGTGGGAATTTAATTTTTTGCCCTGCCATTTTATTTCTATGGAACTGGAAATAATTCCTTGTAGAGAAGTGTTTATACTATTAATTTTACTGAAGAGCTGACATTAAGCAGAGATACAACTCCCTTCTCCAACTGCAGACAAACATACCAGGAATATTCAGATTGTATTCAAATAGTTGAAAACTCACAAGCAAATTCCAAGCAAAGCAGGCTACTAAACCAATAAAGAGTCAAAGAAGTGAGCTCTTTCCTGTGTTCAGTAGATCATCGTTTCCTCTACAGGACTAAGGTTAAGACTGACCATAATACTGTCCAAATCCTAATGACAAACTAACACAACTTGGCTTCCATTTTCTGCCTTACTTTTCAACATGATGTTTGATGAAAGGTTGTTGTGAGTCAAGTCAGTCAGGCATTCAGCCTTCCATGACTTGATGGGCTCCAGATGTCTTCCCAACCAATATATCCGGCATCCAGTCAAGGAACAATTCCTTGACTTAGAATACAGGAAGCATCACAGAAGACAGGCTGCTCAGAATGGTAGTGCTTTAGGGAGGTGGAAAGACAAAATGGTAAGTTTGATAGCTGAAAATTCTGGAAGTTGTAGACAAGCTACTTCTCAATGACAGCAGAAGCTATTACTTTATTCTATAGTACATCATTATCGATTTATGTGAAATAAAATGTTACATGTTTATATATTTACCAGTATGCAGTTAAGAGCAAATGCTTATTGTGTGTTCTAACTGTATAGTCACCATATGGTTACGTAATTATCCAGCTATACATATGCATTATATTAGTTTATATACAGAGCAAGCATATGGGATTCACATCAATGGTCTCTCTCTTACCTCATCATAACCTGTGAAAAGCTTTTATGCCATAGAGTTATATGCTTATGGAAAGCTTGATAAAAAACAGTCTGGTTTTTTTTTGAAAAACAGTCTATTTCCTAAGTTAGCTGATTGTGCACGTACATCTAAGTCTCTAGAATCTCTTTTTTTAACCGATGTTATTTGAGTTAGCTGGTGATACAGTCTAATGTAGTTGGGTTGAGATGGATAACCTTAGACTGATTGCTATGAGACAAGTCACGGAGTTGCTGTTGTGTGGATAAAATGAAAGGAGATTTTAAGTATCTATTCTCACACTTCAGAAGCTACTTACAATTCTGACTATACAGTCACCTTTCAGTGGTATATTAAGGTTTTCACTGATAAAGGCGTTTGTCAAACTGGGAAACACCCACTGAAGCATATCAGTGTCATTGTTTGACTACATCATAAAACTCCATTTATCAGGGCTAGCACTTAAAATTTAAATCCTGTGGTTATCTCTGAAGAAATATATCTCATTTGCTGAAACCATAATTAGCAGCTTTGACCATCATCATAAACTCCCCCAGTTTACAACTGATTTGGGGGGGGGGGGCTGGGTCAAACGGGCCAGAAACCATACTTCTTTGTATGTCAGATGTCCACTCACAAAAATTAATCAACTGAAATTATACAAGCATTTTACAACAAGAGATTCCAGATTGCTATTCAGGATGTTATAATTTTAAAGGAGATTCCATCAAAAATTTTAAGAAGGAGAAAGGATTTTGCTTTTTTATCAGATGAACTTAAAAAGCGACAGATGCCATTCAGATGGGATATTCCATTTGGAATTGTGGTGAGTTACGCGGGGACACGTTATAGACTTAATACTGTTTCTAAGGCAAGAGAGTTTTATATTTCGGTCCTGGGAGCGCGCTCATCACCATCTAATGTTCAAAGCTTTGGAAGTGAAGGAGGGAGAGCAGTTGGCTGAAGATGCTGTATCAATGAAAGTTGGATTACAGGCTGAGTTGTTACAGCAGTCTGAGATGAAAGAACAGAGAATAACTCGAGCAGCGCATAGACAAAAAGAAAAGGAACAACAGAAGAAGGAAATTAAAGAAGTTATACAAGAATCTGCTTCTGAGCCTGTGGGAGGAGCAAGACCTAAGAGATCTTCATTGGTTCAATCTTCAATGGCAGATCTTCAAGCAGTCTTCTCTAGGCTAAAGGATGGAGGAGATGGCAAAGCTCCTGACCTGGAATGTTAATGGCCTTAATTCTCCACAGAAAAGGAAGAAAATATTTCATTATTTGAAGCAACATAATAATGACATCGTTTGTTTGCAGGAAACCCATATTATTTCAAAGGATCAAAAATATTTGATTAACGCTCGATTGGGTTCTCATTTTGTATCATCTGCTCTTGGGAAAAAAGGGGGTGTTGTTATTTATGTTAAGAAATATATACTAGCTGTATTAATAGATTCTGATCCTCAAGGGAGATATGTTATGATTGAAGTAGGAATGTATGGTAAGAAATTGCTTATAGTGGGTTTGTATGCCCCTAATCAACAACAAGAACAGTTTTATAGGTTTCTTCATCAAAAATTGATTTTATTGGATTACAGATCTGTTATTTTGATGGGGGATTGGAATGGAGTTTTGGATACACATAAAGATAAGAAAGGATTTTCTACTTCTTTTAAGCAAGCCAAACTACCTAAGGCTTTTTTTGATTTGAAGGAGGATTTGGAACTGAGAGATTTTTGGCGGGAACGTAATATGGAAGAGAGAGACTTTACTTTTTTTTCTGACAGACATCAATCGTTTTCAAGAATTGATTTTTTTTTATTACAATGGATTTATATTTTAGGGTAAAAAATGTAAAGATTTTTCCAAGGACATTGACAGATCATAGTCCTGTATGGATGGAATTGGTCGCTGAGAAAGAGGAGAGAAGATCTTGGAGGTTGAGTGAAAATTTATTTAGACAAGAGGCGAATGTTCAGAAACTTAAAGAGTATTTAAAGGAATATTTTATTTTAAATATGCATAAGGGAACCTCAATGGCAATGGTTTGGGATGCTAGCAAGGCTTATATGCGTGGGGTTCTGATTCAAATGAACAAGGTTTATAGGCAAAAACAGATGCAAAAGTGTAAGGAATTGGAAGATGAGATTAAAATGAAAGAAAAAGTATTAATTTTGAATCCTTTGGATAAGAATGTAAAGGCTTCTATAAATTTGCTTAAAACACAGTTTAATATGTTAATGGCTGATCAGGCTGCAACTAATTTACTTTATATGAAACATAATACATTTTACAATGCAAATAAGCCGGGGAGGTGGTTGGCTTATCAACTAAGGAAGAAATAGAAGTTGAGAATTATAGATAAAATAAATTACAATAGAAAAGTGGTTTTTCAGAAAGAATTGATTAAAAAATCCTTTTTAGATTTTTATACAAAATTATATATGGGTAAGAAGGTACAGAGTTTAGATATAGATAAATATTTACAAGATGCTCATTTTCCTAAGTTATCAGATGATCAAAGAGATGAGATTAATGGATTTATTTCTGCACAGGAAATTATTATGGCAATTAAACAATTAAAAGCTGGTAAAGTACCTGGTACTGATGGATTGACATCAATCTATTATAAGACTTTAAGTGATGAGATGATAGAGCCCTTAAAGGAACTTTTTAATAATATATTATTGGGTTTAGAGACTCCCCCGTCTTGGGGAAGGGCTTTTATATCTTTGATTCCAAAAGAGGATCAAGATCTTACTTTACCAAAAAATTATAGACCTACATCTCTTTTGAATGCAGATTACAAAATTTTTTCAAAAATTTTAGCCAATAGACTTATGATTGTATTGAACCAAGTGATACATACTGATCAAACAAGTTTTATAACTGGGAGATATATGAAGAATAATGTTAGACAAATTATTAACTTAATAGAATATTTGGATAAAAATAATCAGATTCCTGCAGGATTGATTTTTTTAGATGCTGAGAAAGCTTTTGATCAGGTAAATTGGCAATTTATGATAAGGTTGGTTGAAGAGATGGGTTTTGGAGATAAAATTTTGCAAGCTCTTCGAGGTATTTACCAAAGACAATCGGCACAACTTATAATTAACGGAGGTTTATCTGAGGTTTTTCAAATTGACAGGGTTGTCCATTGTCTCCTTTGTTGTTTGTTTTAACATTGGAAATTTTGTTGATTAAAATTCGTGAATCATCTAAAATAAAGGGAATAATGATTGATAAGAATGATTATAAATTAAGAGCTTTTGCAGTTGATTTGGTTGTTACTTTCTCTCAACCAACTTATTCTGTATTGGAGTTGTTACAGTTGATAAATCAATTTGGACATGTTTCTGATTTTAAAGTCAATAATAATAAAACTAAAATATTACTTAAAAATATGACTAATTTGGATAAGGAGACGGTTAAATTGACGGGCTTCGAAGTTGTAAAAAAGGTCAAATATTTGGGGGTTTATATAACTGCTTCTAATGTAAAATTGTATAAAAATAATTATGAAATGTTATGGTCTAAAATACAGAAAGATTTGAATGATTGAAAAAAATTGCAACTATCTTTGTTAGGGAGAATTGCTGCAGTCAAAATGGATGTTTTGCCAAAGTTTCTTTTTTTGTTTCAAATGATACCTATTCTAAAGAAACAGGCAAATTTAGAAGAATGGCAGAAGAGTATCAATAAATTCATTTGGGCGGGGAAAAAACCAAGAGTAAAGCTTAAAATTATACAAGTTGTTCGAGAGAGAGGTGGACTCAAGGTGCCGAATTTGAAATTGTATTATGATGCGGTGGTTTTAATATTGATTAGTGATTGGATTAATTTAACAAATTTAAATATACTTTCTTTGGAGGGATGGGATTTATTATATGGATGGCATGCCTATTTAATTTATAATAAAAAGGTGGATAGGATTTTTAAGTCCCATATTCTGAGAATTTCTTTATTGCGAGTTTGGAAGAAATATTATAGATCAGATTTTAGAATACCGTTGTGGGGAATTCCAGGGCATGCAATAGAAGGGATAAGGAAAGGAGTGAAAATGGAGAGCATTTCTTATAAACAATTGCTTAATTGGGATGGGAATAATTGGCAATTAAAATCTATGGATGAATTAGCGCAAGAAAATATTAATTATTCTTGGTTTCAGTATAGGCAATTATTAGAAAGGTGGAGAATAGATCAAAAAGTGGGTTTTATTAGGGAGGATGTGAATCTGATGAAACAAATTAAAGATCAAAGTTGAGCTCATATAAAAAGAGTTCATAGTGTTTTAGTGGAATTGGATTCAGAAACAGAATTAGTTAAAGATTGTATGGTTAAATGGGCTCAAAATTTTGATGAGCCGATTTTATAAGACACATGGGAGATGATTTGGGTGAGGAATGTTAAATTTACTCAAGCTCAAAATTTACGAGAAAATTTTTACAAAATGTTTTATAGATGGCACCTTGATCCACAAAGGATGTCTCGTATGTATCCAAATGTGCAGCCCAAATGTTGGAGATGTGGTTGTTTGGATGCAACGTATTATCATATTTGGTGGTCATGTAGAAATATAAAGGCTTTTTGAATCAAGATTTGGTGGAATATTCAGAAGATTTTTAATAGAAGGATAAAATTTACACCACAATTGTTTCTGTTAGGTATTATTGATGATTGTGATGGTAAAGAGATTATTTTAATGTTGAATTTAATTACAGCAGCAAGGTTGCTGATTGGGCAATACTGGAAGAAGGATTTTTTGCCTACTTTAGAAGAATGGTTTTTTAAAGTTTCTTATTTATCTGAAATGACAAAAATTTCGGCATATCTGAAAGACCAATCGCAAGAGAGATATATTTTGGTGTGGAAAAGATGGGTGAATTTTATACAGAATAAATATGATATTAGAAAGTATTATTTAGCTTTTGAATAATGTATATCTAAGGGTAAGCTTTTGAATAACTTATGCTTAAGGATGGTAATTTTTGTTTTTATGTATTGGAGTTAAAGTGTTTAAAATTTTGTTTTTTGGATGTATGTATAATTGTTTGATGTTTATTTAAGTTTTATGTTTTTTGTTGTTTTTAACCCTGTATCCAGCTCTGGGAAGTAGGGGGGAGGGGGTGGGGGTTGGGAGGGGGGGAGTATTTTATTGTAAAATTTTATAAACTTTCAATAAAAAAAAATAATCAACTGCACCTACAAATAAAATATGCATAGTCTTATTTTTGTATGCAGCAGAACTAGAATTAACTTTTACTGTTTATTTAGGGAGAAAAGACTCCTTCAGCACTGGTGTGTTTGTGTGGGGGGGGAGAGAGGGGGGGAGTGAAAGAGAAAGAAAAAGGGAAATTTGTCTCTGTACAGTAGTTTTATTTGGAAGTTTTCTTTCAGGCTGCAATATATAGCCATTTACATCAGAGTAACTTCTATTAGACATAATAGAACTTACTTCTGAATGGATGTCCATGGGATTACACATTTAGACCATCAACAAGCTGCTAAGCTTTTGTTAAGACAATGCCAATTAAATAAATTTGTGTCCATTGAATGGTAACCTCATGCATAGTACTTGATTGTTTCTCCTGCCTTAAATGAAAAGCTAGGTTGATGAAAACCACATGTGGGTTTTCCCAAAGGAACCATGGGGCAGATAAAAGAATTTCCATTTTTATTGGAAATGTCCAGTCCCATCCAATAAACTGATCAAGAACAACTGTTTCACTATCCAGCATCCAAGTATTTATTGAAGTTATAATCTGGGAGGAAAATAAACTTTCCCAGTGACCATATTATAACAAGCTATGAATGTTTATATATGGAGAGTTATGGTGCTTCTGCAGTTTGGACTGTGCAAAAGGTATTTATAATTTGTATTTTTGAGAGTTGCTTAGACAGCCTAAGCTTGCATCATTTCCAGAGTAAAAAAATGAACTTCAGTGCTATGTATAGTGAGCATGAAAGCCAATTTAACAGATTGCTCAGCATCTGATAACAAATGAGCCACAATTTTGGGTTCTTTTCAAAACATTTATAGCATGTTTTATTTTGATTTAATCTCTTAAATTGGTTTACTGTGGTTACGTGTACAATCTGTTTAAAGACCTTCAAGGTCCTTTCCAACCCTATGATTCTATGAAGGCCACATGAAAGCCATTTCAATGGTTCCATTTCTGTGCAGAAACACCCTAAGGTGATATACAAGAGTTAATTCAAAGAGAAACAAAATAAAATACTTTCTGAGGGATAATTCATATGACTAGTAGAGCAGGCTGACATTGTGTTCACTCAAATGAAGCAGGTTGTTACTTCCAATTAGTATGGGTCAGCCTCTTGAGAATCAGATCTGCCAGTTCCCTCCTTCCTTGTTGGGGTGGCTGGAGCTGCTATAGTAATGCTTCTTTTCTGTCACTAGATGTCACTTTAGCACTGCCTCTATAGAAGGTAGGGGTGTCAAGTATCAAAATTAAACCAAGCATCCAAGGTATATTATGAATATGTATAATGGTATATGGATGGGAATGGCCTTGGGAGATGTGGGGGTTGGGGAAGCAAAGAGATGCTGCTTAGGAAATGGTCAGTTAAAAGAGGGTATAGCCTACAGCTATGTAAGGGGCAGAGAAAGAAACTCAGGCTACAAAAGGGATGTATACTATTAGACTTGCCAGATTCTATTTAGGCAGCTTTACAATAAAGTAGAACTAGTTTATCTAACTGTGTTTCCTGGGAAGGGTGATAGTATGTGTTAGCCAGTATATATACGTAGGTAGCTATAGAAGTCATTCTAGAAATATTTCCCCTGAACAAAAATGTCTATATTTTTGGATCGCACAAAGGATCAATTTTTAGACTGTCTCAGGGAGTCCTCGACTTATGACTACAATTGAGCCTCAAATTTCTGTTGCTAAGCAAGACAGTTGTTAAATGGGTTTTGCCTCATTTTGCAACATTTCTTGCCATTGTTGTTAAGTGAATCACTGCAGTGCTTAAGTGAGTAACCTGGATGTTAGGTGACTGCCTTCCCCATTGACTTTGCTTGTCAGAAGGTTGCAAAAAGTGATCATATGACATCAGGATAATGCAACTGTTATAAATTTGAATCAGTGCCAAATTTTGTTCATGTGACCTTAAGGATGCTGCAGCAACAGTCATAAGTGTAAAAAGTGGTCATAAGTCACTTTTTTCAATGCTGCTGTAACTTCAAACGGTCACTAAATGAATGAATGTAAGTCGAGGACTACCTGCATATTCTGGTTCCACCACCCTACCATATTAAGACCTGGCAGTTTATTTGGTGGAAATTCTATAATTCAGACTATCTTGGAAACCCATGATAATGACAACACAGTACATTATTGAACCTTACCTGTATTAAGGCTTCTGGTTACTAACACTTTGCTAAGGCTGTCACCTGCAAGTTGCAAGATTTCCTATAGATAAGTAATGCCATTGCAAATATGAGAGCACCCAATTCTAATTCCAAAAATGTAATAAAAGTAAAAAATATCCTGCTTGGTCTATTATTTTCATCTGTTATTAATGTATGTTTCTGAGACAACATATCCATCCTCACATTACTATACTAGGTCTAAGTGGTATAACAAAAAACAACTGAACATGTATGAATACATATTCTGGTATTCTTCCTTTGTCTAACACTCTCATATTCTTAGATTTTGCATCACCGATGAATGACTGAAAGAATTTCTCACAGACAGTTAAAGAAAGATGGTGAAGGTTGATTTTACAACCTAGACTATATGTTTGTGTGTGTGCTTTATTTAGTACAGTGGTTCTCAACCTGTGGGTCAGGACCCCATTTAGGGTCGAACGACCATTTCACGGGGGTCGCCAAACAACACAGTCCGCGTTGTTTTTTCCCCCTTTCCCTTAGCTGTGCTACTCCCTTTTATTCTATTGGCTTTTGAAAGCCAATAGAATAGACTCTCTTGAATAGAGTCTAATTCTATTGGCTTTCAAAAGCCAATAGGAATTGTCCAGGCTGTCTCTGCCCTGCTGAGCCCGCCAAAAGTCCCATTCTGCAATCGGTGCTACACCAGTTGAGTAGTCCCCGACTTACGACCGGTTGAGTAGTCCTCGACTTACGACCAGTTGGGGGTTGCGGCATTAAAAAGGTTGAGAACCACTGATTTAGTACCTGAGTGAAGAAACCAGTGTGCAGATACTATTTTGTGAGAGGCAGACATTTCAGTCATTTCCAAATGTTAATGTGGTGAACACAAGAAAATGTCATTTTAAACCTTGCTCTTGCCAAAACTCAAAGCTACAAATCACCGAGAATGTCAGGCTGTATATTAAGAACGTGGTGGACCCTTTTTTGTTTACTAAATTGCTGCAGAAGTGAAGCCAACCTAAACAAAAGTACAATATGCAAGAGAAAAAAGTTTAATCCCCCTTAAAAGGGAAACCCTGCATCTACAATTAATATAGGTAAATATGCAGGAGACTGTGTGCCCTACTTTTTTGGGGACTGGGGGGAAAACAGTCCTCTGTTTGCTGAAAAGCATTCTCAGTTTAAACTTTCCTTCACCCTTGTGTTTGGACTATAAAGCCTATTGTTTCCAGTGATTTGGCCATGTTGATTGAAATGGATACTGTCTTTAAGGGCTGTATAATCCAAGTGAGCTAGATAAAGAATCATTGAAAGGGAGAGCAAACAGTCTCAAGGTAGCTCATTTAGTTATCATGCCTTCTGGACCCAGGCTGAGCAGGCACAAATTGAGCAGATTGTCTAATCGTAGCCTTCTCCAAGAATCAAAGAACTGCTTTTTGGAAAGGACATTGTAAGTCTTCTAGTCCAATCCCCTGTTCAGTACAGGACTCTTCATACCATCCCAGATAAACGGCTGTCCAATATTTTCTTGAAAACTTTCAGTGATGGAGCCTCCATGACTTCAGAAGGCAAGCAGTTCCGTTGCTTAATAGTTCTCACTATTCCTTCTCATTTTAAGTTTGGCCCTCTCATTGTAAAACGTACTTTCCTCCATTGGTTTTGTCTAGGGTACTTTGGATAATAAGTTCACACCTTCTTCCCTGTGACTGCCCTTATTGGCAAATGAATGCACTCCAATATTGTACAAATCTGTCCTCTTATGAATGGGTTGATACTCTTCTTTTGATTTTTTGGCAAGACTCATGATCATTATATTTAATTCTACCAACCAACTCAGCAATTACTCTTCCATGAGCAAAATGGCACAGAGAAGATGGAGGCTGAGTTCCTATTTCAGATTTCTAAACCTGCATTAGTTTGCAGTGCTAATTTCTCCATTTGGAATTAGGCTGGAGGAGTGACAGTTGTTAGGATTTCAAGGCAATTATGAGTTCAGCAAAATGTGATCTTTGTTGTTGAAGAAACAGGGTCATCAGCAGTGCAGCATTGTAATATAGTGAATAATAAAATGATCTTAGAAATTACTATCATTGAGGATAAGTACTGGAAGTAATGAAACCTGACAAATTTGAATTTAATAGACCTTCCTTGAGATTAGCTTGTTCCATTAGATTTGCACTCCGTCTTTCTCATAGCCTTGTAGAGTTAAGGGCTTCAAAAAAACAACAAATTTAATAACAAATGGTATTAGGGCCTCCAGTTGAGGACTCCACCTCTGTAATGTGAGAGGAAAGATCTTGGTTTATCTAATTTTCAGGAAGTAGGGATAGTATGACTTGAGTTTGTTGTGCAGAGATTCCTTTTCTTGTATCTAGTCATCTCAATTTAAACACTGGAAAAATTGAAAAAGCAGATGCAGGCATCAAAGCTAGTTCTACACCTCATAACTTGGACTATTACAGGTATTATTAGATCTTTAACTTCCTTTATTAATTAGAATTATATAAAAGAAACTCGAGACAAGTGTACCACATCCACCCAAAATTTTGGTGTCTATGCAGTAGGAGGATTGCTGTATACATATAAATAGGTGGAAAATCAGGGTAGTAAATTGTAGAGATACACATATTGAGCAAATTCTGGGCTGCATATGGTTGCCATTTAATTCATGGGCGATGTAAGGAGCATCAGCCCATCCCATCAGATCCAGCAGAAGAGGAATGCTATGCTATCTGTGCGATGGGCAGCATCTAAATTTTGTTAAATAAATAGTCTGCTAGGGAGGTACACTTAATAAGACCTAGGAGGCAGGCTTTTTCTGCTCACCTTATGGAACATCCTCTTCCACCTCGCCCACAAAGTGAGACTGACTCAATTCCTGTTGGTTTACCAGAAGTCCCTCAAAACCTGGTTATGTTATCAAGCCCAGAGGCCCTAGGAGACGTACTGAGGTTACTCCATTGTTGTTGAAATTTGCTACTATCTCCTAGCTTTTAATCACAATGTTTAATTTTTAATGGATTAGTGACCTGGAGCTTATACAAACTGCCCTGTTGCACCATTGCCAAAGTAGGCCAGCAATCATTATCTGTAAACAGAAAAAAATGTCAAAATAGAAAAAAATAATGTTACCTTGCATTCACCCTCGAATTACCAGGGAAGTGACCTCTAGGTGTGCTTTTCTATTGTGTTTATAAAGTACCATTTCCATTTATTGAGTACTTCCTGTCGATTTTGGTTGGTACACTTCATTTCCTTACAGGCTAACTCCAGCAATTCATTGGCTATTTCACAGAAGACGGAACATATCTTAACTGAATAAATAGTTGGCCTGATCGTTAATATCTTCCAGATTTTCCTTTTAACAGCAGTGTTAAAACAGGATACCAGCTATGGCTTTTACCTGCTGAATAAAAATGTTACTGGTTTAGACCCTGGCAGATTTCTTTTTTTTTTTAATTAAATTCTGATATTTTCTTTAAATCCAGGGCTGCATTGCTTCATTATTTCTCCATTCACTTGAAATACAACGCAATCAACAAGATGGTTAAAAAAAATCAAATACTCCAAATACTGAGAGATAATGGGAAATAAAATTAAAAACCAAATGAATGGTATTAGGTTTAATAAAAACTGATTAGGGGAAGCTGCTATTTCCTCACACCTACATTGCTGTAGATGAGGGGTAAGTAAACATTTTGGGCTGAGAGTTGTATTTAAAATGAGTGGTACAATGGTACAAAATCAGCAAGGTTATGTCACGCAAGTGGGCAAAACCAGTACTTTCTTGAACTATGAGAAAGACACCTTATTTATTATTTGAAAGTTCAGCCAAATATTTAATTATGTCTTGTCCACATTTGATATTATTCAGAGGGTGATACAAACTCTGGAAATATTTTCTGTTAGTAAATGTTCTTGTTTCAAAAGGAACAGAAAACTACAGCTTTCTGGTCATACATACCTTTCATGTTGATTAACTTCAGACATGCAGAGCATTCCAGGACAGGTGAACCGAAAAAGTAAAGTTGATATAATTAATACTCATTCCCCTCTTTGTAAACATTTTAGGCCAGATCTGTTGTTGGTGGAACTGCAGCTGACTTTGAGCACTTTGGATCAAGGACAGCTTTGAAGCTCGCCTTTTTTGTTTTGACCTTTTCTAGGAATTACGTAATTAAACATAGACAGTGGTATCTAAATTTGAAATGTAGAAAAGCCAAAGCAGGAATGAGTGTTATTCCTTACTTTCATTAAAGGGAGGATCACCTATGTATTTATGTATATCTGTGTATGTGTGTCTGCACACTTACCTATACATATAATATGTGTGTGTCTGTGTGTGTTTCTAAAGTTACTAAAATAAATTTAAGAGAAGTGGTAAACATAAGTTTGGGTTCCCCAAACAAGTTATTCTGTGATATGGTTGATATCAGCACATTGCCCTGTTTACATGAAGCTGCCATGTGAGGTTAAACAAGCTCTTCTCTACCTTTACAGTTCCCAAGAATTGCAAGTGAGATTTCATTTTCTTTGGATGTACTTCTTGCTTATTCATCAGAAATCTCTAGAAAAGGGTTGCATGACTAAACGAAACCACACTTGATAAAATTCACCAGAGAGAGAGAAAAAATGCTTCTCTGCCAGTATCATTAATCAGAGTTTAGGAATTTTTTAAAATGTCTTCATTTATACAAAGAGAATACTGCATTAGCAGTTGGAATTTATATTATTTTTGAAAGGTGGGTCATCCCAGGATCCCTTGGCAGAGTTTTAGATACAACACAAAATAGCTCAGTGCCTAATTCAGCCTAAATTTAATATCTATGGTTAATTACAGTGGTAACTGAATATAGGCTTAAATGTCAGCCATCACCTCCAGTACCTTTCATTGGCTGTATTTACCTTCATTGTGCCTGATAAAGAATTCTGGAGGAATTTCACACCTGCGCATTAGTTGAGTTGATCTATAAAAGTGATGCACAATTTTTTTTGCTATTTTTTTATTTCTTTGGTCAGCATAACAACATTTCCTTTAACAGAATTCAGCAATTGTCCCCCAGCATTTATCATACTTGTGATTTTTTTTATTTTATTTTCTGATCCCATGTTAAAGTGATGGTGGGAAAAACACTTTACTTTGTTTATTAGAATGATGAGACAGATTCTTCCTAAGCACTCAGAGACTGTTGTATTAATCTGAAGTATGTGTCTTCAATTCTAGGTCTCTTTTAAAAATATAATTTGACCACCATCAAAGCGGCAGCAACAGCTGAAGCTTTGTCCTCTGTTGGAACTACACTGTGTGCTATTTCATAGATGTATAGATATACGGCTCTTCAGTATTTCTCACAAAGGGCCTGGCTGGCTAGATTGCTGGGAATTATAGAAGCATGATAAAGGAGGATTACAGATTCAACACACGGTATATTTATGGAACAGAATGGCATCTCTTGGGCCCCTGAAAAGGCCACAGCTGATCATTGTGGGCAATCTCAGAAGTTTACTGAGTGATTTTGGGTTAAACTCGGAGGAGATTTAACTCAAGTTAAAGATATAATAGAAAAATATATCAGTAAATTTACCTGAAATACCTCTAAAGCTGCAATTTATATAAACCACCTTTTGCATTGGTATACTAATTAATAGTTTTATACATTAATATTACAGTAAACTCATGATTTATTTGTACTTAGTTAAGAGATGGAATGCTATGCACCCTAGGAAGGGGTTTACATACTGACATAGAAAATACAAGGGCTGTAATCCAAAATAAGAGCATTGTTATAGTAAAGACAATAAGACAAATGTGCTAACTGAGAAAAAATAATGATTAATCATACTACTTGCAGAAGTAAAACATATCACTTTTGCAGGATATGTTAAATCAAAAAATGGTTGGCACAAAGGAGCATCATGAATAATTGAAGTTAATTTGCACTTGTTAAATAAACTAGCCAAGTGCATCAAGAGATACATTACCCATGCTATTAAGTTTTGCACTTAGGTCTCCCTTTGTGAAGTACATCTGCAATCTTTATTTGTGTGTGTGAGTGTGTTTGTGTTTAGGCTGTGTATAGCACATTCATCTCCCGTTTTTTCCTCCAGCAAAAGAAAGGAAGTTGGTTGAGAGAGAAACTGATTGATTCAAACATGAACTTCCATGTTTTTATAATAAGTTCTTAACCATCATCAATACATTTTTGCAGCAAAATATATTTCTGGTAATGACAACAATCTTAGTGCTGCAGCAGAATGGTAAATATTAGTGCACATGCTACTAAGTCCCTTATCTGAATTACTTTCTTAAGTTTACCACTATAGTAGATCATACGCAGATGATTGTGGTATGTCCTTCCTTACTTTCAACCAACCTCCATCTTCTCTATCCTAAACAATGGGATGTGGCTGCTGCTGGTCTTCAGCTCATATTGGTGGTGATTCTTAAAATGGCAATAATTTGGGCATATGAAGCAATTTTAAATTCCTCGGAATTGCAAGCATCTAGTTTGCAATTTTGCTGAACAACAGTCTGGAATCAAACAGTTTAAGTACCACTGTTCTAGAGAAAAATGTAGCTATGTGAGGTTGCAATCTTTGACCTAATTAGCATAATCTGAATAAACTTCCTATGAGGAGTGTTGTATTGAACAGGGCTCTAGATGAAATGCAGAAACTTAGACAAACAGACAGTCTTCAACTTATGAAGTGCTAAAAAAAAGTGACTTACAATCTGTCCTTAGGACCTTTGCAGGATCCCCACAGTCATGTGATCAAACTTTGGGCTTTTGGCAACCAGCATGTATTTACAATGCAGTCATGTGGTGTCCACTTAACAACCTTCCAAGGGAGTGTTCAACAAGGAAAGTCAAGGGGAAAGGCAGATTTGCTTAAATCATAACCATATGATTCTCTTAATGACAGTGGCAAAAAGTCATAAAATCAGGGATGACTCACTAAATGGCATTGCTTAGTGAGGGAAGTTCTGGCCCCATATTTGGTTGTTAAGTCCAGGATTACCTATATTAACAGATGTACTAAATGATTTGATCATGGTCTAGATGAGTGATGTAATACATATTTATATTTATTCATAGACATCTCTTGGCACTTTAAATGCAAAAAGTACCTAAACTGCATTTAGGAAAATAGATAGGCAATCCTAGGATCCTGGTTGCTTATCTTGTTCTGAAATTTGACTGATTTGACTGATTTGACTTGTTAAGAAATTTGACTGAATATCGAATATTGAGCAATATTTTAATAGAAAGTGTCCGGGCAGAACATTTTTCTTCAGAAGAGAAGTGAAAATTCCTAAGGGAGAGGAGAAGAGTTGGGTCAGTCAGTGGATGTATATGTGAAAAACAAGTAGTCCTCGACTTACAACAGTTCATTTAGTGACCATTTGAAATTACAGAGGCACTAAAAAAAATAACTTAAAACTGTTTTTCATACTTACCACCATTGCAGCATTCCCATGGTCATGTGATCAACATTCAAAAATTTGGCAGCTGACTCATATGTATGACAGTTGCAGTGTCCTAATGTCATGTGACCTCCTTTTGTGACCTTCTGATAGGCAAAGTCAACGAGGAAGCCAGATTCTTTTAGCAACCAAGTTACTAACTTAACAACTGCAGTGATTCTCTTAACAACTGTGGCAAAAAAAAAAAATCATAAAAATGGGGCAAAATTCACTTAACAAATGTTTTGTTTAGCAACAGAAATTTTGGGTTCAATTGTGGTTGTAAGTTGTGGACTATCTGTATACAAATTATAAAACAGGAACAAAGTTAAGTTCCTTTTAGAGAAGACTTTAGTAATCTTCCATCTTCAATTGTTTCCTTGCCCTTCCAAAGTACATGGATCATATAGATTTGCCATGTATGAGTGTGCTGACTTACAGTGGCAGTTGCAGTCGCTGTTGTTAGGTGAATCTCGCACAGTCATTAGATGTCATATGATTACCATTTTTTGATCTCTGGAGGGCTTCCCCATTCATTTTGCTTGCCATAAGCAGGCAATAGAAGTTGCAAATGATGATCACATGATCATGGGATGCTGCAACTAGAATTGTGAGGTAGTTGCTAAGCATCCGAATGGTGATCATGTGGGTGCAGAGACATTGCAATGGCCACAACTATGAGATCCTAAGTCTTCCAATTCAGCACCATTGTAACTTTAAACTGTTGCTGAATGCATGATCTCTGAATGAGGACTTCCTGTATACATAAAGCAATGACTCCTGGGAAAACACTTTCATTCAAGACATGTTAATTGAAATTCCAAAGTGAAATACATTATTTATAGATTTCATGATGATGACACATAGGTAAACTTCTGTGGAATGGCATCTATGTTGATGAATGATCTTCTTTCTGGGGAACAACAATCTCCAGGGCTGACATGTTTTAGTCATTTTTAAAAAATTCAGCTGTGTTGGCCTTCTCTCTTTAATAATATTTTTAACACTTTTAGTTTTGGTTTTAGTTCTTCCTACTGTATTATTAACGTTGTCATAGCTGTTGTAAACCACTTCAGGATTTTTTTTATAATTGGGAACAGTATAAAATACTTGGAATAAACATGTACTGGCACCTTACTACCTCTCTTATAACCGTACCCTAACAAATAATAGTTCAAAAACAGATGTTTCTATTTATAACCCAGGTGTACAACCCAAGAAGTTTAGGATTCTAGGATTAGCTGTGGCCCCAGAAAGCCAGACTCAAAAGCTGCCACCAAGTGCAATTTTTAATTTGGCAGAATACATGACTGCAGTGTAATCATTATGCATATACATTCACCATGATATTTCTTTTCAGGGTAAATAATGCTGTGCTACATGAAGAAAAGTAGAAAAAGACAGCCACTAAAATGAAAGGTGATAAAGAGAAAAAAGGAAACAAATCTAAATATAATTTAAACTGACACCATTCACTATACTTCTCTACAAATTTCGGTCCTTGCAAACTGTCCTTGCTTTATTATACCCATATACCGTTTAATACATTGCATTTTTTCTTTAAACTTCTCACCTTTCTTTTTTCTCAAAATCTCATCAGTTCCATGCAATTGTGGTTTTTTAACCCTTAACCCTTTACGTATTTGTTTTACAATTCATTCATTCTCTATATGACCAAACTACCTCAGTGTTCTTCTTTCATAACTCTCATTTTATATTCAGTTCACACTAATTTATTACCATTCATTTGTAATTTTACCTGTTTTTGTTTGACCACACAGTTACAGTAAATGCTCCATTGCCAGTGCATTTTATGTTGCTCCCAATATATCCAAATCTATTGCCATATAACACTGTAAAATGGGCAGAATGTCTTTAACAAATGTTCAGTTTCCAGTTCCCAGTCCACATGTATGCACTATATTTCTATTAGCACCTGTCCAATTTAAAATTTCTTCATTCATTTTCTAAACTCTTGCTTGTATTCTTTTTCATAATTCCCTTTAGTGTAATTCCATACACTTCTATGTCACATTGTAACATAATTCTTTTCATTCTGTTCCAGTTTCTACATTTTCTTTTGTCCACATTCTGTTCATTCTTTTGAAAGATTAATCTATTTTATCATGCTTTTCCATATAAGATTTGTTCTTTTGCTTCCTACAATTGTTGCATTGTCATTCTCATTTCAATTTGCTTTTCTTCCATATCTGTTTACCTCAAGATTTACTCTCATTTCTACCAACAAATGGTTTGCCCCACATTCAACATCTTTTTATTCTTTACTAATTCTGTCAATCTTTTATAATGTATATTCTATCTATATTCATTCCTTTGCCATAGGGGCATATAGATATATTTGTGCCATAACCAACTAGAGCTTTTGCTAAGCAGACACTCATTCATTCTCATTCATTCTTGGGTTTCTGAATGAACCAATAGCTGTTTCTGTACTCTATCATCTCATTCCCATCAGCCATCATGTCATCTGGCAGATAAATTTTCCCCTCTGAATTGCATTCATTCAGAATATTGTATGATTCCCACAAAACCTGTCTCTGGTTGTTCCATTATTACTGTTCACTGGAGTATAAAATACAGCTATGATCAGCCTATGATTTTTAATTTTATACAAATACACACAACCTAGACGATGCCAATCAATACTTTCTAACATATGTTTGCCTTTTGATTCATAATTATTGTGAACTATATATCTTCATTTAACTGCATGAAGAAGATCAGATCAACTTATTTAACTTCTATAAACTTTCCTCCATTTTCATATAAACACAACACATCATATTTTCTTTCATTAATTATTTTGCTAATTTATATTCTTTATAGATTACTCCATCTATAATCCAAATTACAATCCACCATATGCTATGGTCATCAGGAAATAGATTTTGCTATCCATTATGGTTTTGGTCAAATCAGGCTTTCATGTAACACCTTTTGGTAAAATAAAGATGGTGTGGCCAGGTTACTAGACTTAGAAATGCTCACACTATATGCAGCATTCACAGCTAAGTGAAAGAATAAGGCACAATTTAGGTAGTGTGCATTAAATTCATTAAAAAGCAAGGTTCACTCCAAGTGTTTATAATATTGTATGCAAACTAGGATCTTTAGATTAGATTAGAGAGATTAACTGCTGTCAGGATATGAATTTTAATCATACTGCTATAATTAACTAATTAAATTTATATTAAATGTAAATGAAATCAAACCAAATTTAATTTTTATCCTGACCCTATGCATTACTTTTTGGAATGTGGCCCCTGACGTAGAACTATGGGTTCCTGAACTTAAGAAGTTTTTACCCTTCTGTCGTATAGCAATTCAGAGAGAGATTAGTTCCAAAAGATTGAGGTCGTTAGACATCAAAACTGTATCATTCAGTTTAACTTTCTCAAGCCTCATTTACATCAATAAATCTGGAGAAAAAATATTGTTATTTATGGCAATTGACTATTGAAATCCATTAAATATTTATAATTTATATCATTAGTAAAAGTGCAGCCCCTTTCACTAGCCATTGTGTTTTCTTTTAATGTCATCATTCAGTTATACATGACTTGGGTCTATAGTGGTACTGTAGTTACTACCTGCAGAATTCCCAGCCTTGTTGTTATTCTGGGACATTATCTCAATGCATCTAGAAAGCCTCTTGGATTAGGGATGGCCCTCAAAATGGGAGGAGGAACTGACATTCTTTAGATAACACCACAATGCCAATGGAATGTGTATGGTGGATGGATGGATAGAGATAGACAGAGAGATAGTTAGATAAATAGAGAGAGATATATATTATCTATTTTCTTTACTGAAGGTGTGTATTGTTTTGGAGAGATTATTTTAGAACTTTATAGCCCTAAAATCTATACCAGGTGGCAGCATCTAACTGACCATTATGGATCTTGAAAAGCTAAACAATGTTAGCCTTACCTAGGATTTTGAAAAGCTAAGCAGTATTAGGCCTAACTAGTATTTTGATAGGAGAATATCAGGGAATCCCAGAGGTTTAGACGAACCTAGGAAGCAAAGAAGGCAAAATTACTTTCATATTGAATAGAATGTATGTGGATGCTTAGTTGTCACCAGGACTTCAGCTTATCTTGACATAGACTTTCTCTACAGCCCTAAAGTTTGTTAATTCATTTTCAGTAAGTGATATCTAGCATTTAAAGAAAGCCTTTAAAATATTTGTCCCAGTCAAAAATGATATGTATTCAGATAAAAATAAATGCACCAAACTTTGTGTGTGTTCTTTAGCTTAGCATAGCCTAGCTTAGTTTAGTTTATCTTATCTGATAAATGCTCAAAATTAAAATGATCACCCTTCAAACTAGTAACAGGATACAATGTATTCTTTTCAGAAAGTGCAATCCTTACATCTACTTACCCAAGAGTAAGAATACTTTCATAAGAACTTGCACAGGTCAGAGATTGGCTATGTAGTCTTGCACTCTCATATAATGGTCTATCTTGGCAGTTGGGTGAATTTACTGCCAGCTCAGTTGAGCTATGGAGTTCGTTTTCAGACAGAAACGTTGGAAGTTGGTGGAGCATGAGCAGAACATAGTTCCTGATTACTTCATTCCTTAACGCAACTTTTGGACTTTAACTGCCCTAGTAAGTTTTGTTAAGGTGAATGCTAGCTTGAGAAATCTCTGTTTCCCCATCAATGGTCCAGATGAAGTAAACAAAGTAAAACAAAAATTCTGTGAGTTTTCCTCTACTGTTTAATAGATTCAAGTCACCTGCAAAGCTTCGGGCTGCCTGGATATTTTCTTCTTTCTCTTTCTGTTGGAGTGGGAGATTTTTTTTTACTCCAGGAATTGCAGTAGCTTGAGAGCAGGCACTGATTCTCTCTCTCTCTCTCTCTCTCTCTCTCTCCCTCTCCCTCTCCCTCTCCCTCTCCCTCCTTTCTTTCCTTCCTTCATCAGAAAATACTGTTTGTTTTGTGTAACAGACAATTATGTATTTCTTTTCCCAGAGTGCTTATCACTTATTAGTCTACAAATTTGATTTTATTACTTTTATCTAAAAGAAACTCGTATCACATTTCACTTCTCTCATTTTATTTCGTCCTCTGGCTTTTCAGGAAAAAATATTTGATATAAATAAATGAATTCAGAGTCAGTGATTCTACAATGGCTCATCTATCTCAGGTGCTTCATTCTTACAGTATACTGAGCTTTTGCCTTTTAGTCTTTTCCACAGAAAATTGAGTTGTGTATCTGGTGACATCTTCATCAGCAAAACTGAAGGATTCTACCTCTTATCAGTTTCTTTTTTCCTCAATTTGTTGAAATTTGTAAGAATAGAATCCACATATACAGATATGCACACACATAAACACACATATATCCGTAGTATAGAAATAGTCCTGATACAATATTAAAATATTGAATGAAAATATGCATTTGGCACTATTTTTTTGTTATAGTTGGTCATGGGATATATAATATACAGGCTGTTTTGCATAATATGATTATTCATGGTTAAACTACGCATGATTTGCTTGATCCAATTTTCTTGGTTAGTACAACTTAGTGAACCATAAACTAACCATACAGGCCAAAGGTACATTTCATTCCAATTGTATCTACATTTTTATAAAATGCATCAAGCATTGGAATAGATTCATTCTCCTCACTGTATCCCCTGCATGACCCCATATTTACTTTAGAGGAGCAATATATGGAAAATGAAGGAGACTTCTTGTTGTCTTTCAGAAATACATAGAGATGTGTAACGTTGGAAGGATTGGTTCTGAACTGATATTTCAAAATAAAAAAGTTTGAAGTAGCTTATAAAGATCCTTTCTCAACTATCATTGAATGATTGTATAATTTTAGCATCTACTTAGTAGGTTATTCATTTTTAAAGCAGTCTATTGATTTACCTAGAAGTCCATATTTCTTCCCAGAATGACCAGTAAGATGTTTCTGCACCATGTGTCTGGCAGGTGATCACGCATGCAAAAATATTAAACAAATAGTGTTTAGCTATTAGTGGCAAGAACTGGAGTAGATTTATTTATTAATTAAATTTATATACTGCCCATCTCACTATCAAGCAATTCTTCTGAGTGAATTTAATCCCATATTAAATTGAAAATAATGAAAAGGTACTGTTTTTCAACAGGCATCAAATTTAATTGTATTAAGCTTGTTTTAAATTTACATTTCAATTTTCTTGTGCTTTGCTGCCTCAGGGTTCAATCAGAGAGGCATCATGGACCCTGCCAGAAAGGTGTGACTAAATGCATCCCTGGAATTATGGATTGCACTTCCCTACGATAAGATTTAGGATAGTATGCATGTTTTTTCTTCATTGTGTTACCCATGACTGTCCATTTCATTTATTTCTGATATTATACATGGAACATTTGCTTTGGCCCTTCCTATTCCACCAGCCTCTTAAAACTTAAATATCTGACATACTTTCCTGAAGTGCTATAGCATTTTATGTTCATTTGACTGTAATAGTGATATTTCACTTCCTTATATTTTTCAGGTTATGTGCTTTTCCTATGGGTACTAAAAATGTGAAGCAAATAATATCTTCTTATATTCTTTGTATCTTACAAATAATGCTGATTTGGTTTGCATTATAATAAGCTGCTTCAAATAATACCTTCTGGAAACAAATGCATTTAAGTAATTTGATGGATGTGTTCTTATTTTTTATGTCTTTGTCTCTAAACATGCACTACACTGAATATGTAATATCATTGACTGTTTGATGGTCAGGTTTGGTTTTAGGTTGAAATAAAAAGCCCATAAATTAGTAAACAACCCTACTGAAATAAATTGAATTTGTATTTTCATATAATATACACAATTCACAAAAGACTGAATATCAGATAAATCAATTAGGACTTGAATTGGTGTTTGTTTTATATAATGTTTTAAAATTGAAAATGCAAAACTTATTTCTTGGTTAATACTCCAGAAATAATGTCACTGTATTCATAGAAAAGGGCACTCAGGAACTATGCTACAAAATGGTGCAACTTCCATTTCCAAAGAGAATACACTTCATTCTTCTATTAAGGAACTTCTTCCCATTTTTATCAATATAAGAGTTTCTTGTAACTCTTATATTTTCAGATAATTCTAAACTATGATATATTGTATGACAGCATGACTTACTCTTAGATGTCCAGATCTTTTAGATAGCAACTTCCATAAGTTTCAATCAGCAAGTTTAGGGTTAGGATAGTGGTGAGAGATAAATTAGGCTGTATTACTGTCCAACTGTTAGAGATCCAAGATTTTCAATTATTTGGTTACATATAGAAATTTGCGCTAATATGGTCTTCCCTTCTTCTTCTGGCTTGTTCCTCTTAATTTGTCTAAACAAGTACAATAATTATATTATAACTATAATTCCTGGTTTAACCAAACAAGGGCATGCATCACTCTGTGCTTGATCAGTCATTCTCATGGTGCTATGCCAACTTGAGAATTACAATGCAGTCTTGATGTCTGATATTGATAAGAAGGGTAATCCAACATATCTCAAAGATATCAAGTTGGGGAAGACTGAATCAGAGTGGTAGATAATGATTCCATTTTTAAAGCATGTTAGGGTTGGTGCAGGAGAAGTTGATTAGATTCAGCCAAACAAACCCATAAGGTCTGCATATGATAAAACCTACTCAATCTAATCAGTGATATTGTTAAAATACTAAAATCCTGTCAATTTCTTTACCCTCCAGGGAAATCAACTGGAAAGAAAGAAATACTGAAAAAGCAAGTTCCTCCATTACAATATTCTTTGCAGCACAGAACAAATCTCATAAACAATGATTGCATTTAATAGCCAATGGAGATAGGCTTAGGAAAGTAATGAAGCCATGCCAGTACTCTTCTTGTGCTTATGATAGGGGCAACAGGGATTTGCTGGAGAAAGTGGGCAAGATTATGTATTCATAAAGTTGGGCCTTTTTGCTCACTTATTTGGATTGTGTGATACCAGAAACACTGATGAGCAGGTAACTGAAATGCAACTGTTGTGGAAACGGGATTAGTGGTTATTTAACTGTGAGATTGAAAGATTGCACTTAGATTTCTCCCTTTCATTGCCAATGCTCTATTCATCATACTGACTGCATAGTGAGAGTACAAGTGTATCACGTTTGAGCTTATACTGCTCCAGAAATAGACAGAAAGTCAGTATAAACATTTTAAAGAAGGCTTTCATATGATAGAGACAGTAACAACAGCAGTGACTGATTTGAGTAATGCGGAACAGAGTAGTCAGGAGAGACCAAATTGGACAATTGAAACATAGAAAAGAAGAGCTTGAAGTAAAGTAAAGAATATCAACATAAAAACAGCAAAAGTGATCTAATTTTCAGTTAGGCTGCTGGTGCATTTAACTTTGCATTGCTTATTTTGACTGGCAACAGTTACACAGGTTTTAATCCTAAATATAGAGGCAGGGATTGATGGTCAATTTATGAGCTACAGTTTTCCCAGATTCTTTGGGGAGTATAGAAAATAATAATAACAAGCCAATTATCCAACTAAGATAGATTTTAGAAAAGATACTTTCTATGTTGAATGAGCTGCATGAATCAGTTTGATATTATAAATGCATTGGGATTATATTAGTGCTTTTATATATGCATTTAGTATGCATTTATTTGACTTTTAATTTAATTTACTTATTAATAACAGTATTCTTATTATTAATTAATATTTTACTTTATATATGAGGGCAATTTGGAAATAAAGCTCCGTTATCAATGACAGACACTCACAGATATAGAACTTTTATTGTACACATTAGAAAACTATGTTACATTATTTTTCTACATAATTGCCATTCAAATTGAGGCACTTGTCATAACGTCTTACAAGGTTTGAAATTCATTAGTAGTAGTCGCTTGGCGCCAAATCTGGGCTAGGGGGGTGGTGGTGGTGATCAAAAACATCCCAACAAAACTGCTTCAAAAGTTCTTGGGTGTGTCTAGCGGTGTGCGGGCGAGCATTATCATGAACCAACACCACACCGAAAATCAGCATGTCCCGGCGCTTTGTTATGAATGGCTTGTCTGAGTTTTCACAGTAGACTTCTGAATTGATGGTCGAACCATGCTCCATGAACTTCACTAGCAATTCTCCTTTGGCATCTTCACATTTGGCAGGATTTTCTATGGCACCACTTCCGATGTGTTGGTTTTTGATCACCCCCCCCCATAACCCAGATTTGGCGCTGAGCGACTACTACTAAGAACTTTCAAACCTTGTAAGACGTTATGAGAATTTGAATGGCGATTATGTAGAAAAGTAATGTAATCTTGTAGTTTTCTAAAGTGTATAATAAAAGTTCTGCATCTGCAAGTGTCTGTCATTGATAACCAAACGAAGGTTTATTTTTGAATTGTCCTCGTATTATGGAGTACCAAGCTTTTAAATTGCTTATAAATTAAGAAATAAACTCAAAAAGGCTAAAATGAATTAAAATATGTAAACATTAAAATATGTTAAGAGGGAAATGTTCAGAACTCTTTATTTAAAAAAAGAATTGGGTTGGTTTAAGGAATTGCAGACAGAGATTACATTCGTATTCCTGTGAACTTTTTTTGATATCTAATTTCCTCCAGGATCAGTTCTAGTGGGTGTTGATAAGGGGAACAGATCTAATGTATATAATGTATTCCAGTTTATCATCCACATGAAGCCTTGGGATGAGTTCATGTGCAGGCATGGGATAAAGTATCAGCTTTACATCTCTGTCTCTGGCTGACCATGTGAAGGTTCTGCCTCAGTGTCTAGAGGCTATGGGAGTCAGGAACAGACCTCAATGGCTCTTAGGGGCCCTCTGGATCCAAGGATTTGCCATCTCTTGTACTGGATCAAATAAACAACCTGGGGGTTGGGTTATTCTGGACTCACAACTCCTATACAAGAAACAATTGGCAGTCATGGCCAATAGGGCTTTCAAACAACTTCACCTTGTGCACAGTTGTGCCCTTTCGTGGACCTAGAGTCTCTGCTCATGGTTGCTTATGTTTTAGTCACCACCTGAGTGGGATTACTGCAGTGTGCTATTCATTGGACAGTATTTGAAGAGCATCCAGAAGCAACAGCTGGTGAAGAATGTAGAACCAGAGATAGTTATGAATATATTGCAGTGTACAGATATTTCTTTGCTCTAAGAACTACATTGATTGAGAGTGTGCTTCTGGGTGCAACTCAAGATGCTGGTTGTCATCTATAAGACCTTTTGTGGTACAGGGAAAGATTATTTGCTGGACTGCTTCTTCCTAGTCATTATGCATGATGCAGGTCCCCTCCATTAAAAAATGTCATTTTGCAGAACCCAGGAAGTGAGCCTTCTCAGTTGATGCTACTGCCTTATGGAAGGTGTTTCCCCTGAGATTAGATTGGCCCCAGTATTTTGCATGGGATTTAAGTCATGATTTGAACCTAGGCATGGGGATTAGAGTATACTGAGAGTCTGTGATGTTCATAGCCTGCTCTGAATCCAGTTGGAATATTTTCAAGATAATCCACTTCTTCCGTATCACCTGCAATGAGAAGCCACCAGCCCCTTAATCATTTTATCAATCTTGATTAATCTGTACTGTAATACTTTTCTGACCATCACTTATATATAATGTTGCCATTTTTAGTACATATATTTTCACTTCAATAGCCCAAACAGACATAAATCCAGGAGCAGAGGTTTTCTCCATAACTTCCACAACCCATGCTTGTCTGATTGTAACAAAAATGGCAAACCTAGATAGAGAACATATTAAAGCTCCATATCAGTATCTGATTACAGAACACTGTCTATGACACATGAAGTAGTATACAGTCATTACGAAGAATAGCCACTGGTAGCCTGGCTACTCACGAAATTGTCTAAATGGGTGGCTCTTACTACATCTGCTGGCAGTAATTTTCAATTTAATGTTTTGATTTGCTTTATGACTGTATTTGGTTATGTTTCTTGGTGGTAAAATGTTCTGTGGATGGTAGACTCATAAAGCTGACATTTTGAAAAAGTGAGAATTGTGGTAGAATATAAAAAAACTGAATGAGGAGATAAGATGTGGAAATCAGATACAGAAAACAAGGAACTAAATCTTTTCTAGATATAGAACTGAAGTCTGATTTCCATCCTTCCCATTAAAAGTTCTACTGAAGGACCTTTCTTATGCCCTTCTTTTATACCATTAAGTTTTAAATATTTATTCCATTTGTATATTGTTATATCTTCCAGTCGTTTATAAACATTGGTGGCAGAGGTTCAGGATTAATTGTTTTTACATTGGTGCAAAATCCACAAAACCTATTTGGCAAAGGTGGAAAAATGTATATACCTAAACAGTGATGCCTCCTCAAACAACCTTTAATTAAATGGCTATGTTTACATGATACCCATATTCATCATCAACTGAGTATGCTTAGTTAACCAAATTTTCTCGATTTACTCAACATACTGAACCATCAATTAGGCAGACAAGATTGGTCATGCACAACACTAGGCTTAAAATATGGTTGGCTAATTTATGCTATGTTGGGCAAAACACAGCCAGTGTAAAATATTACAATTTCTTCAGTGAAACAGACTGCTGTTAGAAGCAAGGATCAGAATCAGTAGAAATTAACAGCACAATAATAAAAAGGAGAAGTATGGTGCCTTGCTCTGGCGAAGTAATGTTTCTTGTAGTGAATCTTCTTTTCTTTTCTTTTAAAGGTATGCAGCACAATCCTATGCATGTCTGCTCAGAAGTAAGTCCCACTATGTTATATGGTGTTTACTCACAGGTAAGTGTGCATAGGATTGCCGCCTTAGAATAAACCTAGATTTAATTTTATTTTTGTCTTTAATTATTATGTTATAGCTATATAGCAGGGTTTCCAACCCCCAGGCCACAGCCCGGGCCACGGCCCATTGGGGACCAGGCTACACAAACGGCAGGCAGATGTGGAAGCTCCATGTACACAAGTGGTGGGCACATGCTTGAAACCATCTTCTCTTCCCCCCCCCCACAGCTGCTGCCGATCTGCAGAGCTAGAAAGGTCAAGGGCCGCTACTATATAGGGTAGACAACTTGGGATCTATATTGGATAGACAACTCCCATAGTCTGTTGTCATTGGCCAGGCTGGCTGAGGCTGACAGGAACCCAAATCCTAAGTTTCTGGAAGGCCCTGGGGCTATGACATAGGGCCATTTCTTATCTACCTTCTACTTCTCTGTAGTAAAATTTCCCTTCCCATATTACATTTAGCAGAACAACAACAACAACAGTTTTGTTTTCTTTGGGCATCCTACTCCCTCTGCTTTATTCATTATTTTGTACATCTTTTTATCTATCTCATGACCTAAGGCAGAAGTGACATAATTTGCCATTAGGTAAATGAAGAAGCAGCTGTGGAAAGAAGGGGTGTTCTTCTGTTCCTCATCAGTGAACTGAGAGGTGAACTCTGCTAGTCAAACAGGTTATTGAGAGAAAACATGTGATACAGTTTCAGAGCAGTTTTGCCAACACCCTTCAACACCAGATACCTGATTCATCAGTTGGAAAGCTTTTGATGTGTTAAGACTTGTGGATATGTCCACAGGTTGCACAATAATTGGCTGCTATTATCTTCATCCCTCCTTCATCCCAGCCTTTCTCCCTTTTTACCAATTGCAAGGACAAGAATTTCAAAATCCTGTTATTCTGCCATTCAAAAACTGAATGAATGAAATTATGTTGCAAGCTCAGGTTCTGTTTAGTGACCATGTCTTTAAATTTCAAGTGTACTTCATGTATGTGATATATTTCTGCTCAGAGGAGCACTACAGGGTGGTTGCTTTTATAACGGCAAAATTGCAATGTTACAGTATTAAATTGTATGCAACTGTTAAACTGCTGATGTCTTTTCATATACCAGTTATTTCTTATTTTTTAAATGTCACATGATACTGAGAGCATGTCAAGTGCTGTAGCTTTATGGAATGGAAAATTAGGCATTTGAGAATGGATTTTGGCCTACTGGTTCATTATTCAATTTTACATTCTGTTCAACATTAACTAACACAAGGTTTGAATGATAATTTCTAAAGGCACATAAGTTGTTTGTATAAATTAGCAAAAAGAACTTGGACCTGATATGATGTAAAGTTACACGGAGCCCCAGTCAAACAGCTACGTTACAATAAATGCTTTGATATCATTTACTACAGTTGATGATGTTAAGCATATAGATACCTCCTTTGAGATTAACAAAGGGATGAATATACGATACCTGTTTGTAATAAGGAAGTTGGAAATACTGGTTCTGGAGCAAAAACTGTTGCTCCAGTTTTTTAGCTTTGATAATAAAGCTGAATGTGGGGATATTCTCATTTATTTTTAATAATTTTCTTTTTTCATTTGTGTAAACCAGGGGTCCCCAACCCCCAGTCCATGGACTGGCACCAGATCGTGGCGTGCCAGAAACCAGGATGCACAAACATCCGCCGGAAGCAGGCAACACATGAAACCATGCCCGTTCCGGCCCGTGGAAAAACCTCTCTCCATGGAACTGGTCCCTGGTGCCCAAAAAGTTGGGGGCCACTGGTGTAAATTATTGTGCTACAATAGTATTTATGTATAACTTTTCCTCTTCACCAGATATTTTGAGCTGACCTGAAGCAAATGTAAAATGGGGTAATCAACAGTTAAAATAATTGAAAGCAAATGTCACTTTAATCTTTTTCTCCTAGTTGTGGTGCTTCTCATTAATCAGGTGTGCATATATGATACTTTTGTATGTAGAGAAGGGTTTCATTTTAAGGTCACCCATTCCATTCTGGAGAACATAATTAATGCATTTTATACAGTTTTATGGTTGCCTATAATACCAAATAGGAAAAGGAGGGAGAAGATCCACTTTTCTTTAACAGAGGAATAAATGTGCAACAGCTGGGCCTACTTTAACTTAATTAAAGGCACTAAAGAAAGGGTACACATAAGAATGACTCTAGATAAAAGAGCAGAAGTGGCCTAGAATCTGTTTCATTGAAAACGGTTTTGGAAGCCTAAGTTCAGTTCCTTGGAGCCCCCTACTCCACCCCGATTTCTGAGTTTAAAGTTTACTTTGCGGTTTGTTTTCAGTGGGGTCAGCATTGTAGTGAATAATTTATAGGCAGGATGAATGAGCTCATTAGTCACCTTTTCAGAGTTTAAATGAGTTTGGTGCTTGTCATTACATGGGCCTTCTGTTCAGCCACATGGCAAAATGACAGTTTGGCAGTTAGCTTGTTTGTAGTAGAGTAGACTGTCTCATTTTAGAGCTGCCTTTGCTTTCAGCCCCCTCTCCCTCCCGTTTGTCTCATCCAATGCTGATCCAGTAACTCTCAAGCTTCTCATGGTTTTTTTAAGCAAAGAGTTGATACCTATTGCTGACATTATAGAGATCCTGAGACCTCTTTTCCACCATGAGACTCTTCTATTCTCTTTCTACATTATCTGCCATTTTCATTTATTTAGCAGGAAAAGGAACCAAGGAATATAGGAAAAGCAAACTCCTGATGTTTCTTAATATGGGTAAAAAAATTATTCTGGCACAAAATGGAGACCTCAGAAAGCTCAGATCCACTTAAATGTCTGCAAAAAACATAAAAGTATTTATTACATTTACAGTATATAGCTTCCCTTCTCACAAAAAATGTGTCTGGGTGGTGTGCAACAATCAATAAAATAACAAGTAAAATGTTTAAAAATAAATATTAAAAATGAAAAAAAACTATAAAAAATTTAAAATATACAAATCACACAGAGAGAGTAGGATCAACTATGAAAGAGCCATATAAAAATATCTCCAGTTTCCTGAAACTCCCAGGCCTGGTGACATAACCAGGTTTTCAGGGACTTCCAAAATGATAGTAGGGATGGAGCTAGCCTGAATTGGGAGTGATAGGAAGAGTGTTTCATGGGCAGGGGCCATGTCAGAGAAGGCCCACCTCCGGGAACCCATCAAATGTTGGTGCCTGCCAGATGGACCTGCAATATGTCTTTTCTGCCAGATCTAATGGAATAGGCAGATATAACTGGGGAGAGGGGTCCCTTAGATAAGTTGCACCCATACCATGAAGTTCTTAAAAGGTTAAAACCATCAGCTTGAATTGGACCAGAAAACAAACTGACAGTCAATGCAGCTCACCCAGCAGAGGTGTAACATGTGTGCTTCTAGGAGCACACCTAATACCTGCGCTGCTGTATTCTGTGCCAGCTGAAACTTCTGGGTACTCTTTAAGAGCAGCCCCATATAAAGCACATTATGTTAGTCTAGAAACACTTTAGAAAAAAATCTTCATGCGGCTGACCTTAATTCTTCCCAATATAGTCAACTGTACTGGAGATTAATGTATTTTTGGAGCATGGAAAATGAGTTAACTTTTAAATGGGTTCAAAACATCTGAGAGAATCGGTAAAATCTCATAAAAAAGGATAGTGTTTGCTGATTAGGATCCTGAACAAAGCCATTTCCAACCATTATATTCTATGAATCTCTAATAATTCTCAAGAAGGTGTACTATATGGTAGCTAACAGTTGGTATCAACTAGATGGCATACAATAAAAATTATACTTTATAACAGACCATAGAAGACAGACCATTACAGAACAAGAGAATGTTAACCTATGTCCACCATTAAGTGAACATAATCTGTACAATGGCTTTTCCTGATTGCTATGGGTGCAACCATTCCACCTAGAAGATTTCTCCAAGCTGGCAACAAATACTGAGAGTGCGTGGACGATATTAAAAGTAGAAAAGTTTTTATTCAGTAGTATGACCCCACTGAATCAGCGCCAGAATGTGTACTTAACATCTTATAGCCATTGTTGTGTTTTGTGGATGAATTCAATATTCCATTGCTCAAACTCTGTTCCTAACCACAGTGATGCCAAAATGATGAAATGCGACATCAGGATGAAAGCTCTGCCTTTCTGTAGTTCTGTTGTGACGTTGTCATTGCATGTCTCATCCTGCTCCTGTGGACATCTATGTCAAAGAATTACAACTTAAAAATTGAAACTGTAGAAAATATAAGAAAATGATATCTTGCTTTTATTATGGATGAATACATACACACAGACAGAAATACACAGGCATACACAGACACGCGTGCAATGTATAACTGAACAAAGGCTTCCATTAGAATTGAGTATACATTAAGTATAAGCTGATTAGGAAAAGATGTTACAAACATTTTTGATTTGGAGTAAAGTCCTTTTTAGATTTAAATTCAGTTCACTTTTTTCTCTATCTTCCTCAAGTTTCAACTATACTGAAGACAGATTTTTTTTGCTAGTAATTGTACTCCTAGTTAATAAGAATTAACGTAAACAACTTCAGTGGAGAGAATAACTTAAGAAACACATGTATGCATTTATTTATTTAACTAGGCTTATATGCCATTCCAATCGTCAATCAATCCTTAGAGGTTTACAGTCTTGCCATATGGAAACAAGATTAGATATGGTAACCAAAATATCCAACAATAAACAATTACATACTAGAAGATTCCTGTGCCAAGAAATCATGCTCATATAGTTGCATATCCTATATAGGAGGAATGTCTCTTAAGTCATTGCTTTTTCAAAGCCCTGCTGAATTAATTTTTAGTTGCTTTCAAATTTCAGTAATGTTGGGGCAAGCCCCTCTGTGAGGGAGATGGGTTGTTCTTAAATATGACAAACAAACAAATAAAATTGAATACTCCAAGGGAATAAAAACTTAAGAAATGCCCTGCTGGATTAGATCCAAGGACATCTAGTCTAGAATCAGTTTTCACAGTGCCCAACAACTGCACAAAAAACCCCACAAGTCTCCCAGCAGATGGCCTTCAGAGGCAGGCGTACTAATATCATTAATCCCCACAGTCCTCATGACTTGTATAATTCGGTCCAACCTTTTTTTGAAACTAACCAGGCTGGAAGCCAACACTATTTCTCCTGCATCTAAGCCAGATCACAAAGCTGTTTCAGAGAGGGAAGCAGCAATAGAAAATGATACTTCTCCATAGAAGAATTCTGTACATCACAGTCTGGTTTGGAGGCTTCAGACAGGAAGGCAGTGCAGAGAGTGGTGAGAATGGCCGAAAAGATCATAGGCAGGTCCCTCCCTCCCATCCAGGACATGGCACAGAAGCGCTGCTTGAGCAGGGTCCGTAAGATTATCTGGGACACTACAGATCCTCTTCACAACCTGTTTTCCTTGTTACCTTCTGGGAGGAGGCTTCGTGGTATCCGAAGCAGAACTCCAGATTCAGCCAGAGTTTCATTCCATACAGCATTAACCTTGCGAACTCTCAAGCTTCCTCCTTCTGTTATATATTCAAGATGGACAATATTTAATATTTATTTGCTATGTATATGTAGGGATTGGGTCTATACATATGTTGTTCATAGTATGTTTAGGTGTGTGTCATGTACGTGTTTCACTTTGCGAGCGGGCAACTAAATTTCATTTTTGAAGTGTGCCATTGTGCCCACAGTATAAAAATGACAATAAAGGTTATCTTATCTTATCTTATCTTATCTTATCTTATCTTATCTTATCTTATCTTATCTTATCCTATCCTATCTTATCTTATCTTATCTTACATAGCATTAAAGAGGGAGTCTGAAGGGAACCTTCCTTTCCTGGACTAATTGCACTGTAGCAATCAGGAGGAAGCCACTGTATAGATTATGTTCGCTTAACGGTGAACAAATATTGTATTTTAACCTTGTTCAGATAAATCAATATTATATTCCTTCCTTTTACCGCTGAAAATCTTAATCTTTAGTTCATTCAAATATTGTCAGAATATTTGATTTCTCTTCAATTCTTCTTTATCCTACTGAATAGTCTTCCTCAATACTTTAACAAGCCTTTTTTGTAAACAAAAGAAAACAAAACAGTTATATATAACTTCTATGGGTTGCTTTAGCTTTAGCTTTAGTTGAAGTTCCCAGTGTCTAGAGACTCTTGGGGTATAGATGAGAATAAACAGCTAATGCCAAGCAAGATGAAATTGTTCCATTTTCAGAGAGATTCTCTGTCAGTTCTCATATTCTCTCTTGAAGGAATTGAACTGCTCTAAGAAGTTGTCCCAGATTCACAAAATTGTTAGTTTAGCAGATGGAAGCTGTGGCCAGGACAGCCTTGCCATCAGGCTGGTATACCACCTGGAGTGAGCAGACATTATAAGAGTAATTCATATATTCATCAACTGGTTAAACTACTGCAGATGTCAGACATTCAAGGTCTATCAGACTGGGATCCACTGTCATGTAGCTTAGAAGTACTTTTATTGTAAAGTTATAGTGACAGAATCTTGTGATTCTGTTCTTTGTTTTTCTATCTTTGTGAGAACCCAGGAGGGGCTTCTCAGAGGTGTTTCCTCAGCTATACATTCCTGCCATGGATTCAGTCTTCTCTGATCATTATTTTGCTAGTGTTTCTTCTTCCTGTCCCACAAGGCCATTCTTCTCCGTACAGCAATATACTCTATATGGGGCTGTCTTTAAAGACAGTTTGGAAATGAGGTATTTCAAAATGCAGTGGCCTACAAGTTACTTGCAGTAGGTGCTACAAGCCCATGAGAACTTTACTTTATTAGCAACTATGGCTGCTATAAATTTCTAGATGTACTCTAAATCTGTTTTTAACCTTACATTCCTAAATGCTTTGATACTGAGGTACCTTCAGGACTATATGCTTCAAGTAGAATTATGAATTATCTGAGAAAAAATTACTTGTCTCTGACTATTATGAAATTAGGGAGCTGAGGCCAGAAGAATGTGGTGATTATTCCCTGGGAAGTCAAATTAGGCCTCTGAGTTATTCTTCCAGAAACAATTTTTAAAAATTCTACTACAGGGCGATGTCAGCCTTTGTTGGTAAACCAGTGAGAAAACCCAACCAGATGAGCTAAATTTACTTTATTGTAACGCTACGTTAACAGAATATTGCAAGTCTGAAACTACAAATTTCCTATCTTTCACTTTGAACTACTTGGTCTTTTAGGATGGGTCCTTCCTTAGTTTCTTTCTCTCACTGTTAAGCAACTGCAAGCTTCTGCTCCTCCTGTCCGATTGTTTTCTAGTCCGCATCTCTTCTTTCCTTTCCTCAAGATCATCCATACATTCCATTATATCTGAGACCAACCAAATAGATGTGTTTTTTTTTACTGTAAGCACCTAAGGTGAGATAAGTGGTATAGAAATGTAATAAATAAATAAAATGTTTATATTTCTCCAATTAGATTATTTGTTGTAATTTTTTATTACATAGTGATGATTAGACTGTGGTTGTTTTACATTCAGATTTGCAATCATTCTTGTACATCACTAAGTTGTACAAATGGTTTAGAAATCTATTAATATATCACAAATTAAACATGAGAGGGATAATTATTCTTTCAGACAAGCACAAGTAAAGAGTGAATCACATGTAGTCCTTGAATCAATTTCTTGTATCCTTCAACCTAATTTCAAAATTTCTCTGCAAAAGATCCATTCAGATCTTTCATAAGTGTCTTCTCCTTATTCCCTGCTCCTTAAAAGGAAAAGCTGACATCTGAGAAGAGAGAGAGAGATGGGGAGGAGAAAGGAGGGGGGGGGAGTCCTACCAACTTTGGCATGATGCAAACAATACCCATATGTATCTCTAGATCAGGGGTAGGCAACCTTGGCTCTTTTATGACTCGTGGACTTCAATTCCCAGAATTCCTGAGCCAGCATAGCTGGTTTAGGAATTCTGGGAGTTGAAGTCCATGAGTCATAAAAGAGCCAAAGTTGCCTACCCCTGCTCTGGATGGTTTGCAAATATTGAACTACAGCAAAAACAAAATCTGCCTAAAGTCCTAAAGTATTAAGAGAGGTTTAGTCCTGTCCTCAGTAGGGAAGGCCTCTAAGTATCATATTTTTTTTCTGTAGTCCTCCTGTGGCTCTCTCAAGTGTTTCCAAAAATATTGTAATTATCTGTAACAAAAGTTGATGCAATTCAGGGATATGAACAAGGCTCTCTCCCCGATACAGATTATCCTTTGGAGTGACTAAATACTGTATGTTCAGATTGGGACTAAATCTTGTCTGGAAAAGATCTTCAAGATAATCTTTGGCCTCACTTGCATTAGCTTTATCCATACTGCAACCCAAATAGATTATCCCTGAGGGAACATAATGCTAAACAGAAAAAAGGTTGTTCAGTCTTTGAATGAATGTACCTGTAATACAGCTGGAGGAATTGCAAATCTGACTAGTTTCATTTATGATCATACTGGATCATTCCCATTTCATTATTGCATTTTACATTTTCTGGTGATATTGCAATTCTTACTCAGACACACGAAAATATTAAGGTATGCAGTATTCCACTTTGCGCCAGTTCGCACCAGTTCAGTAGAAACGGTAGCTAATTTTTTGTTGCCCAGGCCCAGAATGGACTTCCGGAAGGGCATCCATACAGAGAACCGGTTGTTCACATATTTGAATCCCACCACTGCAATATTCATACTGAAAAAAAAAGCATACGAAGTATCATAATTCTGAAAAAAGTAGGAGCTACTAAAAAGATTTACAGCATTGCCATTGCATATTCCTGTTGCCACAGCATTGTCTCTTTATTTTTAATCCAATATTTGTCTGAGACTATACATCAATGATTTGAGGAAAGTAATTGTCATGTGACCGAGGAAGTATATTTGAAGATGAGCATTTCCTGCCTGTTAATCATTTCCCTTCTAAAGAGCTAAGCAATGAACTTCTTCCTATCCTAGTTCACACCGAGTATCTTTTTGGATTTTTTTGTTTTTGTTTTGTTTTGTTTCAATGCTGCCTTCTGTGAAGGTGCCCCTTCCCCATTATGGCCAGCTGCACGCACCTTTTGTCCCTTGTCATTTATGTGATAGAAACCAGTCTTATCAGGAAATTTAAATAGAGGAGGTTTTACCAGCAGTGTACTAAAGTCTTGATTATCTCAAATAATTGTCATAAAAATATGGAAAATATCACCAGAATGAAATGACAGATTAGAATGTGTATCATACAATTCCAGAAATAGATATCACAGTATTGTGTAAAATGTGTACATCTATCCTAGATCTATATATTTTTGATGTAAAACATATTCCAGGTTTGGAACAAAATATACAGTGTTTAAGTGCTAATCACAGTACTTTTGCTTCACAGGCTCTGTGAACAAAAGATTAAATTCTAATTTTTGTTAATGAAAAAGAAATATCAGCTTTCTTTCTTTTTGTTATGTAGTTTTATTAAACTATAAAAACACAATTAGGCAAGGAACCAGCTGAATATTAAAAAAACATCCAGGAGCATATCAGCATTCTTATGAGCACTATATTGGTGAATCCAGCGCTAGAGTGTAAATTAACTACTCATGTAAAGGATCTCTCCCCTACAGCCTTCTAACATTGCTTTGGGAAATGTGAATAGTACAGAGGAGAGGAGGTAGCCTGTTCTCCCATTCACTAATGAATGAACAAATTGGATACAACCTTAAATATTTTAAGGCCCCACAATGATAATTCATACTGTTTGATTGGAACAAAGGCACGTATATAGGAATGTGCAGTCAAAAACTAGTCTCTCTCACTTATAAAATATTTTGTTCTACAAAACAAAGGAATGGCCTCCACAGCCATCATCTTTACTTCAAAGAACACCTCAGGATATTAATTATAGTCCATAAGTTTTGTTAGACAATGAAAGTGATGAACGGCTTTAGCCCAACACCTTCATTTGAAAATGTGACCCCATCAATAAGCTACATATGGACAGTAAGAAAGACTGCCAAGTTTCCATTCAACTGAGAACTTTTTATCTAGATCAGGTTGGGATCAACTGCCAAGGGAATGATTTTACCTGATTATTTCATTGAATATTTTTAATATTTCAATACACTATTATTTTTCTCATTTTATTTGATATGACCATTATACTAATCAATAAACTAATCTCTTGAAAATGTGCCCATCCGTCCAGAAAAAGGTCAGAGTACACTTTACCAAGACTCTTGCAAAGACAGTGGATTCCAGAACAATATATTAAGCTATGATTTCATTGAGGATATGTTTATCCTGTTTACCTTTAAGGTGCAAGGGGTTTTGTGTGTGTGTGTGTGTGTGTTTGCCACAGTGCAATAATATGGCTACCTTTTTTCATTAAGAAAAGAGACATTTCTCCATATAAAATAATTTATCAAAATTCAGTTTGGTTTGTTTACCAGTGCACCTGAATCAGGTGGCTGGTATCCCATATGTTTCAGAGGAAATGACAAAGCGAGAACTTATTCATAATTGAGTTCTTGGCAAAATCTCCTTGTAGGCAAATGTTGTGTCATAAATCTGTATGATTTGGCTGCTATTGTTGTTCCTGTTTTGCCTTTTCCACTTTGCTACTATTTGTGTGTATTTTCCCCATCATTCATGAGTCAATATATTCTTGATTAGGTCTGTAATGTTTACTGACAGTCTGCCACAAGTATGTAATTTTAGGGCAAAGTGTACAGCTTTTCATTCTAAGTGGGAAGACATGTAACTAGAATAGCAATATTCATCTAAGTAGGTTGTAGGAGACCATTATAGAAAACACTTCACAGCTTCCTTTACTACATGAAAATCATTTTATAATGTACAAACTGCAGACATATAATTTATTTTTATGATAGTTTGGTAACCTTGTGTGTGCTAGCTAAGGATCTGCTATATTTTTTTCCATAAATTTAAGTCTTTGTAAATTTTGCTTGCATTATTTTGTGTAAAGGATAAATCAAATGAACATTCAAAGAAAACATTAAGGTGATTGAATAATTTTGGTTATTTGCTATACATCAGATACCGAAGGTGTAATTGCAAATAATTTTTACTAGAAAGAAAAAAGGAAGACGTGTGGATACAGGATTGATTGATAATGTGCCATCAAGTAATTGTCAAATCTCAGCAATCACATAGATTTTTTCCCCCAGGATAATCTGTCCCTGAGCTGGTCTTTCAGGTTTTCCAATGGTGCACTCATTACCACTATAAGTGATTCCATCCACCTTGCTGCTGATCATCCTTTTCTTCTCTTTCCTTCCTCTTTCCCCAGTATTAGAAGTTTTTCCAGATAGCTAGATCTTTGCACAATGTGTCTAAAGTAGGATGAATTGAAGTTTGGTCATTTGTCCCTTGAGCTAGAACTCTGGATTTGTTCAATGATCCATTTTCTTGGCTGTTCACAGTACTCTCAAGAGTCTTCTCTAACACCAACCTTCAGAAGTGTCAATAGTCTTCCCCTCCTGCTTCTTTAAAGTTCAACTTTTACTTCCATAGATATTCATTAATCATGCTTTGTATAATTCTGATTTTTGCAAATATAGATATAGCACAACACTTGAATATCTTTTCCAATGACTTTGTAGCTTCTCTACCAAGTGCTAGTCTACAGCATATTTTTTGACCACCTGTTCCTTTTCTGGTGTGGTTGATTCTAAAAGGGAGAAGCTATTCACCATTTTGCTATCTTCATTGTCAATTCTAAGGTTGGTTGTTCTACCTGTTATCATAAATTTAATCTTCTTTATATCTAACTTTAGTCCCAGTTTTTTCATTGTGCTCTTTGACTTTTAGTATTAGGGCTTACATATCTTCTGCATTCTCAGCTATCAGGGTAGTGTGGTCAGTACTTTACAGATTATTAATATTTCTTCTTCCAGTTTTAAAACCATGCTGATTTTTTTTCCAACCCACTTACCTTAATATATATTCAGAATATGAGTTGAATAAATAAGGGAAGTTTATGCAGCCTTGTTGCATTCCTTTGCCAACTTGGAGCCAATTTGTTTTGTTATGTCTATATTATGACTTTCTAACCTGTATAATACATTTCTCATGAGGGCAATGAGATTTGCTGGCATAGCTTGGTTAAAACCTTTCCTGTTTCTTCTTTTATTGCTTGCCATTTTTCAGTGAGTATTCCATAAATTCCTTTAGCCTTCCATTTTGTTAGTGATCAGAGTATTGATGTAACTTCAATCTTACAGTAATACAATTGTATATTCTAGCTAAGAATATACAATTTTGCAATCAAATTATACTTCAGGTTCTATCCTGTATCAACAAGTGGTATAAATGGCATAAAATGGCATGAAAAGGCATAAATATACTGTACATCTAAGTATTTTGACAGAAAGTATTACTTGGCAAACTTAGATTAAACACAATTTAAGTGAATGCTTTAACATATTATGTTGTGTAAAAATACGTATTATGTGTTCCGGAAAACATCTCTATTCATATGCATGAAGAATGCTTGACATAGGCTAGTGATGGCGAACCTTTTAGAGACCAAATGCCCAAACTGCAACCCAAAACCCACTTATGTATCGTCAAGTGCAGGGTGGGTGTGGCCATTGGCTAGGTGGGCCCCATTGGGTAGGTGTGGCTGTGGAGGTAACGGCAGACTGGGTAGGACTAAAAAGTTCAATCAATCAATTCCAACTTTGCAAGATCTTTTTTTTTCCCATAAGAAGTTGAAACTGACTGATTGAACTTTTTTTTTTTTTTTTTGCACACGGTGGCAAAGGCCTAAAGCGAAAAGGTTTTATAAAACCCAGCTGAAGGCCTAGGACTGGGGCGACGGCGCGTGTACCCACAGAGAGGGCTCTGAGTGCCACCTCTGGCACCTGTGCCATAGGTTTGCCACCACTGACATAGGCTAAAAAGACAGGAGAAAATCAGGTATGATATCTGAAACAATTGCTTTAGATAATCAGTTATGATCATGGGACTAATATCAGCAATTGGAATTCTGAGGATGTCATTCTTAATCATAATTTACCACATTAGCCTCATTGAATCTAGTTCACACATAATTCTAAACTATGGTATGTTTAATCATTTACTGAATAATCCAGAATTGACTGGGTTATCAACTAGTTGAAAGGAAACCAAACAAACCACAATAGGGCTTTGCATGATATGCAAAATCATTTACTGTGACATAACTTCCAAGTAATCATTCTTAGATTAGTCTGACTCATAACTCATGTAGCTCTTTCTGTTGTTTTTTTATTTAGCTTTAGAACTTTCCCCTCATGTCATTAAAATTAAATACCAATTTTGCCTTGAATATCAAATGGCATAAAACCTTATTTATCACAGGAACATACCACTTTTAACTCTTCTAGCTTCAAAAAACACATCCAAATATCTCTGAAGAGTTCCTGTTTATTGTGTGGTTGTTACATTGAACTACATGTGTGTGTGTGTTTTAGACACTTGACTTTTGACATCAGTCGCAAACAGAGAGAATGCCTCCTCTCTTGTTGATTTACTTAGTTATCTCATTCTGAAAGACCTCAGAATGCTTTGAATACTATATGTGTTTCTGTGGGTTGGGTTAGCATTTGGTAACTTGGGTTATATTTTAAAAACAGCAAAATGGCCATGAGATAAGCATTGTTTGACTTAATAATTCAAGGTCTGCTTTAATTTTAGATAAACAGGCATGTTTGCAGGGCAAGCAAGGATAAAAGAACTATGGCATTTTGCTTTATAAGGGCCATAGTTTTAATTACTCATTCCTTTCACAAGTAGGCTACAAGGATTGGCTAGATATATCGGGTTGGCTTTGGGTAGTTCTTATAACTATCAATAATTCAATTCAGCCACTGGGCTGGACATATACACCATGTGATTCATAGGGTGTACCATCTTTATGCTATTAGTCATACAGCTGAAAAGGAAAGCAAATGATACTTAAAACTCACATACCTATTCAGCCTTGTCTAAAGAGTTGCAAAAGGAAGACACTGTTTCTGGATTACTGTGATTGTTATCATATGTTACTATTTATTTAGGTAATTTAGAAACGTAAATCCTGCAAAGATTTTAAATGTGGTGATTCATTTAACAATGAAATCTATTAGTTACATCCAATTATGCAAAAGCCTCTGAAAAATAATGATTTGCAAAAACATGTTTGTATGAAAGTTTCATATGTTTCTATGAAGAAACAAAAATGCATGGATCCAGCTGAAAGCCTAGCTAATGAAACCATCTGTTGCATAGAGGCAATCAGATGCTTTTTTGAAGCCCCATCTAGGAACTGAAGAATAGCATTGTCCTGCTTTGTTTATCAAACAAATCATCTGATTCCTACACCATATCAGCTAAACTGTGGCTTATTTAATTCTGGCAATATGTTATCAGAATTAAACCACTGTAATTTATGACAGTCTTGTTGTGAAACTCATTTTCATGTATAGTTTGTTTGATAAAATTAAACTATGGTTTAGAGTTTTGTTCAACCTTGCCACTGTTCCAATACTGAAGGACAAAACACAGATTGACTAGTAGCAACGATAACCTTAACATTTATAAATTTCTCTGATATTTTTTGAGTCAACTAAGTTGAGATTGTCTTTCTTTTTTTTCTTTGATTACATACATGACATAATTCATGTTAGACTTAATTGTACTATTAAAAAAATGAACATAACATTTACTTGGGAATTAGTCCCACTGCATTTGGTGCTTTTTACTCTCAGATGAGTATTAAGATTATACAGTGCTACAGAATCAAAGGCAAAGAGATGCTTGTGCAGTGTTGCAGATAGCGTCTGGTTGCAACTCCATAATTTTTGTTTTGAATCATGCTATAGCTGCAAAGAGCATTCATACAATACCAGCTGCATTGAGGAATTGTGGACAGATGCCATGTGAGTATCCCATGTACTCCAAAATACTTTTTTATCTTGAAATCAAAAGGCTTATACCTACAGCTTCATTGAGCAGGGACTTACAGATCAAATTGCTTGTCAGTAAATTATGAATAAATGTGAATAAGAATTCCAACTTGTAATTGTATACGTAGATAGTCCTTAATATACAACCATTTGTTTAACAAGGGTTCAGAGTGAGTTCCGACCCGTTACAACTCTGATACCACTCCCATGAGCACACAATTGTGATTTGGGCACTTGGCAACCAGCTTGCAATGTGACCAGTTGCAATGTTCTGCTACCACATGATTATGATTTGGACCTTCCCAGCAAAGTCAATGAGCAGAGGAGATTCATTTAATGACCACAAAATTCATTTGACAACTATGGTAAATGATTATAAAATTGGGTGGTTATGTAATGACTCATTTAATGACTGCATTTCTTAATGACTAAAATTCCAACCCCAACTATGGTTGTAAGTTGAAGACTCCCTGTATGTGGGAGTATTTTGGGCTTAGGAAGAAAAATTAGGTTGATTTTATCCCAAAATATTGCTGACCAGTAATTGAATAGCTTGTTGTTTGCGGTTCAGTGTGTGGAATGAAACTGATGACAGATTTTAGGCAATCTTTGACAAATGCAGCAATTATCAATGTTATCTATTGTACTTTTGCTACATAATGGATACCATTTTGAATTGTGTCATTCAAACATCAGATTATATTCCTGAGTAATATTTAACAACTACACTTAAAATTATGTTCAAAAACAAAAGATACACAAAAGTTGAAACTTGGACCTATACATATGCATCTATGTATAGATTATATGTGCAGACATATATTTCCTTTTTTCTTTCAGTTGTTACTGGTTTTGCCATTATTTTATTTTTTTGTGTCCATTTTCCACATTTTTTTTATTTTGTCAAAGGAAAAAAAAAACCTGATATATAAACCATCTTTGCTCCACTAGATGAGTTTTGAATACTTTTTCAGATGTCATCCCAGAAACATAGACAAGTTGATAAGGCATTATATTGTGTGCCTACTTTTGTCTTAATGTATTGGGTGAACTCAGATTATTATGGTTTATAAAACATGTAATGTGAACTAGCTAGTTGTAATTTAGTGAATAAAACATGATCAGATGAAGTATGCAATTTGCAGCAGTGTGCGAACACAGACACATCGTTTGTGCTTAATTCAGATTATGAACTTTTGAATCAAGTAGACATATTGGAATAAGTATTTCTTCAACAAGACTGCAGACTTACTCATTTTGTTAAATTTCAATATAATTATGTTGTGTTTCTTATTTTCTCTGTGGTTGGCAAATTTCAATCAATATCAGCTTTTTGAACCATTTTCATAACCTATAAAAATATTCTTTTTCCAATATGAAAATGCATTCTTAGTTTGGGGGGGAGGGAGTGAAATTGTCTCTGAGAATCACATCAAATGTGGGAGAGCCGAAATAAGAAAAATTGTATTTTGTTCATATAGTTTAGAATGGATCTCTGGATAGCATTCACCTGAGAAAAATGTTTTTTCAATTACCTTAGCTGAGACCTGCCACAAGATCTCTATTTGCCCTTGCATTTACATGAAGCCAACCTGGGGACCTCCTTCATTGTCACTTTCATTTCAGTGATCAGGGATTCTGAAAATTAGAGACTAAAACAACTTGAACCATGTGACCATTCCAGGTTTATGGCAACATCTGAGTTCATAAAATGTGTTGAACCCAAACAAACCATACTACAGTTTGGAGAGATTTTGACTCTATCTCTGACTTTCTGATCTCCCATCTGGCCATTTTATACACCTAATGAAGAAAAGCAGTGACCTGTCAGTGTCTCACTGGCTTGGTTTGCAGGGCACATGGAACCCCACCAACTAGCCAGCCACATTTTAATCTGACTGTGCAAACCTTATGATTCTCTCTATCAAGCAAGCTCAGAAAACTCCATTTGAGTTAGCATTTTTACAGTGACCACAGGTAAGACTGTTAGATGGGCAGAGCAATTATGTTCAGATACAGCTTGTTCCAGTTCAATTCCCAGAATTATTGCCTGCATCCTATTAGTTGTATTTAATTAGGAGCGAGATCTAGTGAATTCACGGGGACTTACTTCAGAATTGAATTGACCCTTCAGGAAGTGTTGGCTTTAAGATGCCCGCCCCAACTCGACCCTGCTTGCGTCTTTTCGTTAAGCAGGGACGAGCAGGTGCTATCTTGTAGTTGCAGTTTTGGAAAGGCAAAACTGTCAATTTTTATTTTTATTTTTTTGAACGCGGAAGGGTGGCGCGCGCGCTCTCACACACACATCCTGAAGTGACTTTCAGGCTCACCCACATACCACGTAGGCTGGTGGGGAGGGGAAAGAAAAAGGGAGAAGCCAGTCAGAACAACCGGAGGAGGAGGGCATGTGCAGCGTTTGGGACTCTCCAAGTGGTGGAAGGAGAGGCCGAAGGAGGCGGCAGCCTGAGAATTTCTGAGGGCTCACAGGCCTCTGGCTGGGCGGCGGAGAGAAGAGAGTGGGGCGCCACTGGCGGAGAACGCGCGCGTGGGTGGAAACGCCGACCTAACTCCGCGCTTGCTTCGCAATTAGGGTCGCGGAGCAATAAAGCCCCCCTCTCTTTTCTTCTACTCCCCCCCCCACCTCGGCTAGCCCTGCCTTCTGTGGCGGCTAGTTTCTGCTGGCCCTGCCCACGTTTCCCTCGTTCCCTCCCTCCCCCCCGCGGTCATGTGTTGCCTTTTTTTTGTTGTTTGCAGTGGAAACAATTTCGCCTTCTAGCACCTCCGACCCAAACCGCTACTCGCTCAGACGGGGTGGCGGGGGGGGGGGAAGAGAGAGAGAGAGCAAAGGAAGGGGAGACGGCAGGAGGGTGAGACGAAGCAAAGGCGGCAGTGAGGGGGGGTGTGTGTGTGAAACTGCAGCAGGGTCCCATGCTCGCCTCAGATTTCCTTTTCGGCTCTGGGCTCCCCTCGCTTTTTCCCTTCGGCCACATTGTTGGCTTCAGGCTGGGGGAGGAAGCAATGCCTTGTTCAATCGGATGAAAAGTTTGCATAATGATCACGGGCAAGGCGGCAGGGAAAATCTAGAACTCATCCAGGACAGGTAAGTTTAGATTTTTTAAACATACGTGTGCGTGCGTGCGTTGAGTATATGGTGGGGCGTTTTGTCTTTTCTGCTTTCTGTGTAGATTCCCGTTTATTTCAACTATAATTCCTTCTCTGGAAAGATTGCGTAAGAATTCTCTGCATTGGAATAGAAAGAAGGGGAAAGCACAGAGAGACAAGAAACGGTGAATGGGCGCAAGACGCAGTAAAATCAATTTGGAATGTCTAAAAACAACTTCCTGTTCGTCTTGAAATAAGGGGATGTAAATTCTCTTGGTATTGTCAGGTGAAGCGGGTCGAACCGAGAGTTTGCAGGCATGACCCGACTGTGTAATTTTGTTATTGCTGCTCTAGTTCTAACTGCTAAGACCCTTGACGAATAGAGTTAGTATTGTGTTTTAAAGTTGGGGAGGGGGGGGGGAGTTTGAGGACGAACTCGACCTTTACAATATCTCTAATAATAATAATAATTTTTTTGCGACAGGGATTACTTCCAATCGCTTCGTGTAGTTTGGGGGAGCATTTTTTTTCTCTTAAGTTTTAAAATCCTGTCACTGGTTTTTTTAAGTAGTAGTATGAGTTTCAGCATTAAGACGGCAAATTTTTGAAATGATTTTTAGAGAAATAGATTCGTAAGCTCTTGGGGGGAGGCGTATATGATGGCGTGATGTAGAAGAAGATAGGCCAATGCAAGGTTTAAGATATCTGACCAGCATTGAAGGTATGTTCGCTGCAAATGGCACTGTATAGACATAAGTGCAGTTTTCCAGTCGCCTAGCAACGTATTGATTGATTTGAATCCTAGCCAATCAGCGGCATCCTTCTCCCCTTCAAATGTTTTTGACAAGTACAGAAGGGAGTGTAGGCAAAGTGCAGTCTCCCTGACTGCTCTCTTCTTCGCTTAAAAGTATTAGCCTGCTGTTTTATTATTTCTTTAGTATATATATATTGCTCAAAAAAATAAAGGGAACACATCCTATAGGATTACTTATAGGATGTGTTCCCTTTATTTTTTTGAGCAGTGTGTGTGTGTGTGTGTGTGTGTGTGTATCTCGATTCAAATGTAGTCTTCAAATATATGTCACTGCATAGAGATGCGTTATTTTGAGAAACAGCAATAACAAGTAATTCTTCCTTTTTGTACATTGTTTCAGTTTTTACAATTCTAAATATTAAAAACAGTGGCTCTCAAGCAACAGTAATGTTCATTTTACATATAGTGATTTCAAATTCTGGGGACATCTGACAGAGCTACCTCTTTACAAAATATTTGTTGCTAATTTGTATCTAATTGTTTGGTTAGAATTCTTCAGCCCCTCCCCCCGTGTATTTTGTTAATTAAAAATGGCAGGAAAGTTATTCCTTTTAGAGCTAGAATCCAGTTGAGGAAAACTCAGCTGTGTTTCTAAAATTTATTTTGCTGTATACTTTTTTCCTTCATGTAAATCTAAACAAGAATTTCTCTTTTCCATAATTCAGCTTAAGTTACAAAATTGTCTGCTGTTCTTTCAACTGAAATGCTGCAAACTTTGTTCTTGAAACTGTTCAGTTAGGTCCCGTTTCTAGAATGGATGAAAACGTGCTGTCTTTTGCATCACTTCTGGAAACTCTTATCCTTGTGCACATGAAAGAGGCACTTCTTATAGTTTCCAAGCTGTGGATGTTGAAATGTACATGATATAATGCATATTTCAATAAAATCTCTTCTTCAGTCATGTGCAACATTTCTCATTAAGTTATTTATATTTTCCAATGATTATTAGAATCCATGATCCAGAGTCTGCCCTGTAGTATTTAATGGCTTTTACTCTGTATAAATAAAATCACATGCTTAAAACATGTAGTAAAATGGTTGTGGCGGTTAATCCAGACATAAATTGTTTGGTGGGTTATAATTTTAATTAACTCAGATCATGTTGAAAACCATGAAGTTGACCCTGAATCTATAGAATTGGAAAGAGTTGCGAGTTTATCATAAGCTCTTAGAAGTCACTAGTTTTTGTGTGAAAATTGATGGTATTATATAGTCCTTTGGGAGAATGCTGGCAAGTAAGCAAATTAAACTGAAAGAGAGCAGCATGTTGTCATAGCAACAGAGCAATTAAATTATGTTGTCAGCCATGATATAATTTTCCTATTTAAAAGCTTGCTCATGGGATATAAGTTCTCTGTACTGAATGCATTTGGCTACATTGCTTTCAACTAAAGGCGGGGGGATATTAATGTTTTAGGGATACACGTTTCAGTAATCTCCCTTACTTCCCCAGTGCTTCCATGTTTCAGTGTACTAAGAATGTCTTCACTAGGCAGCATTTCTTCACACTGAAACAGCATTGTGAAGAAAACCAGCATTGAAAACCCTCCTTGAGCAATGTTTCCGGGTACTCTTACTAGCTTCCCCCCTTCTTTCAACTGAGAGATACGTAGTTTCCATATGTAATTTTAAAGAACATCTTAATCACATTTTTGTTTTTAATGGTTGAACTTTGCTTTAAGAGTTATCAATACATTTTCTTGTTAGTAGCAGTGTGGTATGAAATAGATTCATTTAACTTTTTCAGATATTTTAATATTTTTCAATATTTCAGTTTCATTTTTATTCAGCTCTTTATCTTCAAGAATCTTGTTCTTGTTCTTTTTGTGTTTTTTCTTCAACTCACCTTACTGACCTCTTATGTAATTGTAATTTATTTCACTGTTTTGAAACATCAGCATCAAGTCTTTTTACATAGATTTTTGATAAGTCATATCTTATTAAATTATTGTGATTTTTTTTACATTCAGCTTTTCAACATGCAGCTTTCGGTTGTCTACTTGGTTTCCCATCCAAGTACTAATCAGGATACATACTGTTTAATTTATTTCCATCAAACTGCTAAAAAGGCTTATTAAACAAATATAGGCTATTTCTGTAAAGAAATACATTTATTTTAATTTAGAGATCTTAGTTTTATAGTGATGTATGAACATGCTTGAACTTTGATTATATTTGTGGTATATTTGTCAAACTGTGCCCAAAGCAACCAGTATTATCTTTATAGTTAGCATGAAATTTTGCATGTGGCAGAAATACAACTAACACGAGCAACTTAGCCTATACTTTCTCTATCATAAAAGCCTTGATTGACCTAAGCCATGATGTGGAGTGATGGTCAGTATCTTGAAGATGACAATAATATATGGAATACTATTGAAGATAGACAAAATAATGAATTGTTGTTAATCAACTTGTTTCAGATAAAGAATAAAAAAACGTAAGATGTGGCTTTGATTGCTTAATCTTGATAATGGAATTCAGGTTTAATAAGTTTGTAATGCTTTCTCAAATACTTCCCTAACAAATATCAGATAGTTAAGCCATTTGTTTGTACACATTTTCTAGCTTTGGTTAGCCTGATCTATTTTTGCATACTGTTCTCTCAGCCCAGTATAGCAACAACAGTATCTACTAATCAGTGTATGACATCACTGTTCATGCTTTCTTCTAAGTCATGCTTATCACATTCAGTGTTTACTGTAATTTCAGCTAAATTTGTCATTGTGGGGGGTGAATTCTTTTTCTGTATATGCATCTTTTCTCTGCTTCTCTAACTTGTATTTAGATCATTGAAACTTAATTCTGAATGCATACCACAAATTCTGTTGCAGTTTCTTTGGGAAGCTAAGTGAATGCTTGGTTGTAAATGTTTGTGTGTATGTGTCTATGTGTGTAAACATGGAGTTTTGCCTGTTTGTGTGTTTTGCCAAAGTTAGAGAGGCTATAATTATAATATGGCTGTGTTCACACTGGAAGTGAAACAGCTGAAATTAACATGAAGCAACTGGTCTTAAGCTCTCAATTTTGTATGGTTATTACAAACAGTAACAGTTTTTATGACCAGTAATAGGGAGTCTATACTAATATGCTTGTTTGGGAGAAAGTACAATTGATAGCATTAGTTTATTTTTTAAGTGAATGGATAAAGCATGACAGCCTTATTTTAAAAGGGTATCAACCTATTTTTGTTGTGGTTGTTTATAGGCAGAAAAATTAATGTATTCAAAAAATGCAATAATGTTTATTGCAAAAGTTAAAATTCCATCATTGTCTTATTCTCTGAATGTTGCTTGTATCAGTCTGCATATGTGTGGGTGGGAGGGTGCATAGTTACTAGACTTCATAAAAGGCCCTAGTGCAGACTAGGAAAGTGTTTGAATGTTATTTTCTTTTTATCTATCTAACTTTTTTTCTTGTAAAATTTGGTTTTATTTTATTAGGAGCCTCAGACTAAATGGGTCCAGTTATGCCTCCTAGTAAGAAGCCAGAGGGCTCGGGAATTACCATTTCCAGTGGACTGAGCCAGTGTTACACAGATGGTGACCTATCAAAAACTCTACAGGATGAAGAAGACTTAGATTTTTCTTTGCCTACTCTTCGATTGGAAAAAGGTCCTATAGAAGATGAAGAACTTACCAATTTGAACTGGTTACATGAGAGTAAGAACTTGCTGAAAAGTTTTGGGGACTCTGTCTTAAGAAGTGTTAGCCCAGTTCAAGACCTGGATGATGATACCCCTCCATCTCCTGCTCATGCTGACATGCCCTATGATGCCAAGCAGAACCCTAACTGTAAACCACCATATTCATTTAGCTGTCTCATATTTATGGCCATTGAGGACTCTCCAAACAAACGGCTTCCTGTGAAGGATATATACAACTGGATTTTGGAACACTTCCCTTATTTTGCAAATGCTCCTACTGGATGGAAAAATTCTGTGAGGCATAATCTGTCATTAAATAAATGTTTTAAGAAAGTGGACAAAGACAGAAGTCAGGTGAGGCTGGAATAATGTCTGTAAAATCCATTTAGTCTTCTAATCTTTATTACTACTTTGGGTTTTGGGTTTTTTTTTTTTTTTGTTCTAGTTAAAATGGATCAAGCAGTCCTGTGTCTCCTCTTTCCTCTCTCCCAGTATTACTTCATGCATTTGAAGAAATAGTATTTGCTCTCAAGTGGTTCATTTATAAAACATTGAATTTTTTTGTCTAGACAGCTGTAAGATATTGTTTGTATAAATATGTAGTACGCATTTTTAAATTCCATTTTATATCTCTCTACAATATCAATATAGGATATTTTGTTTTACTGATGATTTTGAGACATACCAGGTGCATATAATCACATAGAATGAGTTGAATACTATGCTTGGCTTTATATAAGTCTGTGCAGTTTTTGCTTCCACTTTAATTGAATGTGAAGAAATTGATTTCTTACCTCTAGTGTTGCATGCATAGGCCTTTGCAATCTTGCAGTTTTCTATTTATTACTAAACAATTTTACTATTTTTATATTAATATTAATATTTTATATTAATATTTCATTTATAACCATCTGCTGTAACTTTGGTTTCTTTTGGGTTGCTTCCATGCACGGAACTGGTGAGATCTGTATCTTAAGTTCAGTAAAATTCACAGATTGACCCATAGGAAAAAAAATCTAGTATCAAAAAATATGATTTTTGGTTTCTGTTTGCTTAAGTTCGGATAAAGTATTTGAAGTGAGGAAAAGTAAAAGTCTAAGTTTTGCAAAAAAAGAAAAGCACTGTGAGTTGAGATAAATAGCTTATATACAGATATTCCATTCAGGATTTCATTTTACAGAAGATGTACTTAGTCTTTCTGGTCTGTATTTTATCACTGGCAGCAGATCTGCAGATTTAAGCAACTGCTGCCTAATTGTTTGCATTAAAGAAGCAAGAATTGAATGTAGGACCATCTTTGTACCAACCTTGTTCTCTGTGATTGGAGAAGGATCTCTTGCCATTGTGTTAGTTGTTGAATTATATCATTCAGCCTTTTATTGAATCTGTTACGGTCTAAATCTTCTTGGAGCTACTTCTGAGACAAAACAGTATTTCTATTACTCTTGTTGGTAAAATGTGAAAGCTGAGATTAAGAGTGATTTCAGGAATGTTTATATCTTGCACAGCTGTATTAGAAGCAACACATGAATTATATTTGTGCAACATACATGGTGTTACTATGATTGATGTCTCATTTCTATCAAATCTAATGCATTTTAGACTTTCTGTGAGGCACAGCAGTTAAAAGTCTTAAAAGTGCATGGTACTAAGATCAATAACATTTGAATTAAAAGCAGTTTTTGATTTAAAAAAATATGTATATTTGTACAACATTTTCTTTCTCCAAAGTGCTAGTAAATGTAAATAACCTATTTGGTAACCTCTGTTTGAGGAAAAGATATTTGATATTCAACAGGCTGAAGCAAATGTTGCAGATTATTTTGAGCATTCTTTGGTGTTGGATTCTTTTGGTCGTGCCTGTGTGTGTGTGTGTGTGTGTGTGTGTGTAAAAATATCAGAAGAAAGGAATAATGGAAGCATAACATTTTTTCAGATGTTTTTCTTTCAACTATTCTGCTGTTACCTTTCTGTACTCATGTCCCACTTTCCTTTGGGATCAAGCAGCCAGATACTCTTATTTCTGTTGTGTTAACATCTCTTCCAGCTGTTTGTAGTCTCCTACTGAGAGACTGATGAAGGTTTTAAGATGTGATATTAAGTTATAGGTGGAGTGGATGTATTAAAAATCAAGGTGTTTTAGTCATGAATTGTTAGGAAAAAATAAAGAATACCTTTAAATCAAGTTTCTAATTTGCACTTTCAATATTTCTTTTAAAAGATGCATTGCAGTTGCTAGGTCTGTTTTGAATTTTTTTTTACATCTAAATAAAAACGCATAGTCTGAATATGTTCACTCGTTACACTGAAGTAAACACTGAACCAAAAACTAATCAGCATATTTTAGCCTAATATCCAGAAATAGGACAAATTCATGTGTTATCAAGTTTTAGAAAACTGAATTGAGTAAACTATGGTTAGGTTAACCAGAATATAAAAATATATTGTACAAATATATCCTCTATGTTAAAAAAAAAAGCATATAGGTAGTCTGTGACTTATAATCAGAATCTGGGCTCCGTATAGTTGTAAGTTGTCACAATAGTAAGTTGAGACACCATGTGACTGAACTGAATTTTATGACCGTTTTTATGATGTTCATAGAGAAATTAATTCACTGTTGTTAAGTGGTTGTTAAGTGAATCACATCACTAGGTATATCTGGTGGGTGCTTTTTGTCATTTTCTACTGGAAAGTGGTAAAATGTCTCAAATTGTGTCACATGACTGTGATGCTGCAGTGAGTTGTAAATGTGAGCCGGTTGCTAAGCACCCAAAATGCAATCATGTGACTGGTGTGTGTGTGGTGATCATAACTTCAAGGATAGGCAATAGGTAGCTTTTTTGAAGTCCAGCCTAACTTCGAATGGTCATGATGAAACTATAAGTCAAGGACTACATTTACAGCGCATTCCACATAGATACGGTGTTATTTAGGGCATGAAACAGTTCTATTTCTCCAGGGGATGGGGATGATTGGACTATAAATTCTATACTTCTCAGCAGCATTGTCTATGTTAGATGGGATACAAGTTTAAGGATTTCAAGTTAAACTCAAATATAAGATACTGGCTTGAAAATATTATCTTACACAAAGAATGCATTCATTTTTAGGCCAGGCATCTAGATCAGTGTTTTTCACAGATTGTACCACTTTTAGGATATGGTAATATTCAAGTACCATCAGTCACTTAACAAGGTGTCAAAAACTTGATGACCAAAAATAGAAAAAAGTGATAAAGTATAGGTAGTCTTCGGCTTACAACAGTTTGCTTAGTGACTATTACAACAGCACTGAAAAAAAGTGACTTATGACCATTTTTCACACTTATGACCATTGCAGCATCCCCAGGGTCACGTGATGTACATTCAGATGCTTGGCAACTGATTCATGTTTATGATGGTCACAGTGTTTGAGGGTCATGTGATCTCCTTTTGCAACCTTCTGACAAGCAAAGTCAATGGGGAAACCAGACTCACTTAGCAATTAGTGTTACTAATTTAACTACAGTCATTCATTTAACAAATGTGGCAAGAAAAGTCATAAAATGGGACAAAACTCATTTAACAAATTTCTCACTTAGCAACATAAATTTTGGGCTTGAGGACTATCATAGCTTGAGGACTACCTCTACACCCATGTCACACTTTTAATAGCTTGAGGACGATCTCTACACCCATATCACACTTTTAATGGGAAACTTGTGCCTTTTCTCTGACATTAATCTTTGCATTGTTCTATCCCCTCCTCTCCCTCTGCTTGACTCAAAGAAGCCTCTCCTTTTCTTTGTCTCTCTTTCTCCGTCCCCTTCTCTTTCCCTATGGTCTTTTTCTCTCTCCCTCTCCCTCTCCCACCAAACCTCCTCCTTTTATATCCTCTCCTCTCTCGCTCCTCCTCCTTCTCTTCTCTTCAGTGCAACTCCAGCTGACTCCTTTCCCCCAGGCTGCGAGCTGCTCTGTCTCTCTTTCTCCGTCCTCTTCTCTTTCCCCATCATCTTTTTTTCCCTCTCACTCTCTCGCCCAAACCACCTCTTTTATACTCTCTCCTCTCTCCCTCCTCCTCCTTTTCTCTTTGGTGTGACTCCAGCTGACTCCTCTCCCCCAAGCTGTGTGGTGCTCCCGGAAATTTATTTATTTATTTATGAGACTTATATACCACTTTAAGTGCAAGCACTCTCTAAGCGGTGTACACCAGTAAGCAATGTATATATATATATTTACATTGCCCCCAACAATGCCAATCATCTGGAGCCCATGCCAATCCTGGATGCTCAGCAGAGCCTCCGCAACACCGCAGCTCCAGCTGACTCTCCCACAGGCCTGGGCGGCGGTGCCGCCACTTTAGCTCATCCCTCGATACATTTTTACACTTTTTTTACACTTGTTTTTTTACAGTGCTTTTCAACCCGTTGTACACATACCATCTGCCAGGTGCCGAAGAACCCCGGTTGAAAAGCATTGATCTAGATTTTCTTTTTTTATGCTATTAGTTACAACAGTACTAAGGTGCTAGTAATGCTAGTTCATAACTTGAAGACTGAACAAATTGCAGAGCTCAGCTAATTAGCATTCATTAAATAAGTATGTATGGCCTCAGTGACATATGCATTGATACTTTGGGGATCAAACTTGAAACTTGATGCATTGCCAATGTATTTCTCTTTGATTAAGTCTCGAAAAATACTTTTCTATACTTGGAAGAAAAGTATTTTTTGTATTTCTTGTACTTAACATGGAAGTTTACAAATCTGATAGTTTTTACTGCAGTTTATTGTAAAATATCAAAATACTATTGAAGTTTGGTTCATGGATTGCATTTGAAGAGATGATTAGGCATTGCTTTACTTTATTTGTCCAGAACCTGTTTGTTTAACTCTTCAGATGATAGGTAGAATAGAAATATTATAAATAAATTGGTTTTATGAGTTCAAAACCATGTTTTGAAAAATATATAATGTGGAAGGGCATACGGGTAGCCCTCAAATTACAACAGTTTGTTTAGTGAACATTTGAAGTTACAATGGCGCCGAAAAAAGTGACTTATGACCTTTTTTTACACTCAAGACCATGGCAGTATCTCTATGGTTATATATATTTAACAAATGTCTCACTTAGCAACTTCAATTTTGGGCTCAGTTGTGATTTTAAGTCAAGGACTACCTATATTATTTGAATAATTCCACTGTGAGCTCTAATTTCCATGATGTTATGATGGATGTAAGGTGTTATACAACCTTATGCATTTATGTTGCTCTTTGAATATTTTTCTGTTAGTTACTGTGTGAAATAAAGTGATTGAGGAAAAAATAAAAATATAAATAACAATTTTATGTAATCTTTGCCTTCCTTATAAATAAAGTTTACATCCTATAAAAGCAACAGATGCCACTGGATTTTTACATTCGATTTTCCTTTACTTCTTTATATACTTCCTGACTTTTATAATCTTTGAAGTGGTAAAATGGTTATTTTTTTTTTTACCAAAGTTGTTATGTCCCTAACTGCTTTGTTTTATTGTTATTGCAAAGTGTAATTGTAATATAAAGTGGTTTATCTTTATTCAGAATTTGAGCTATGTAATTCCCAAAATAGAATCTTATAATTTGATTTCAGCATGTCTGAAGATTTTTTTTAACATGCAGCTCAAAACTTTCCCAAAATAATAAAAAAAGCAAAACTTAGCCAGTACTAAGTTATACATAACACCCCAAATCTCTTTAGCATTTGAATTAATGTTTTTCTATTTTCTATCTTAAGCTTTTTATTCTTTTGGCAGTTCAGACTCAGTTTTGTTCAGCTGAAACTTTTTAGTAATTTAATGTTTTGTTGAAATTCATTAGAACTTTGTCATGCACTTGGCACCATTTTCTGTTTCAGAAAGAGAGCAAATTGAGGTACACAACAATTAAATGGAAAATAAATGCTCATTTATTTTAGACTTCCTTTTATAAATTGTCTTATTATCCTGAGTATCAGTATATGTACAGTATGTGTGCTTTGATGGCTATAAAACATTTGTGATGCTGCAAGAGCTGGTCCGAAGAGTTTCTTTTTTAAAGCAAACTCTAGAAAATGGTTTGCATTAACCTTGATTTTCAGAGAATAGGATAATTGTGCTTTCCATTTTCCTGTTAGATTTATTCCCATGAGTTTAGGGATATTTCCAATAGAACAGAGATGGGAGGTAAGCTACAGCAGAAAGGAAAATTCCTAGAAATCAAGAACACCCCCCTTCCCTTGTTCAAGCATTCTTTATTTATTCTTTGTCAATCCTGAGGTTGATCCAAATGTTTTAAAGAACTCTAGGAATATTGGTTTGTCCTTTTGATATATTTGAGTGCAACATGTTATATTAAACATATGGTTTAGCTATACAGCAGGGGTGTCAAACTCGCAACGTCACATGATATGTCACGACATATCGTGACCTTTTTCCCATTGCCGGCAATGGGGTGGGTGCAGTTTTGCCATGACACATCCGGCCCCTGGGCCGGCAGTTTGACACCCCTGCTATACAGGGATGGGCAGAACATTGTTAAAGTGAGAAAACTATGAGAGTTATTAAATTGGATATAGATTCAGTCTATATATTCTTAAGACAGCAAGAAAAAAAATCTTATAAAACTCACTTGGAAGGGAATAGCAAAAGTTACAAAAGTAAAGTAAATGGATAAGCATATGAATAGGTTTGGTCAACTGTGAATTAAGCCAGTTCGGGCATTTTTGCTTCAGCCTCATGCCTTTCTGATAGCTACCTTTAAAGAAAACAAAGTTGCTATCACTGCTTGGAGAGTTGCTTACCCCTCTCCGGTGGAGTTAAAACATAAATATAAGCTTGCATTTTAAAGTCCTTTTAGCTCTGGGAATTTGTGAGCAATTTATAAACTGATGTTGATTCTTACTGCTTTTTTCCAGTTATGAATATTATTTTCACTTTTGTAATAATATGCAAAAGAAATGCTTCTTGGGTTTGGAATTCATTTATAAATTCAATGGTAGGGCACAATTTTTAAATATTTGTTGAATATAGCAACACTGGTTAGAGGTTACACTGGTTAGAGGTTACAAGCCATAGGGTTACACAATATGCTAAGTGAAAACTTAAACTGTATTATGATTTGGTCTATTACAGTGATGGCAAACCTTTTAGAGACCAAGTACCCAAACTGCAACCCAAAACCCACTTGTGCATCATCGGGTGCCAGGTGGGTGTGGCCCATTGGATGGGTGTGGCCCATTGGATGGGCGTGGCTGCGGTGGTAACGGCAGATTGGGTGGGACTAAAAAGTTCAATCAATCAATTCCAACTTTGCAAGATCTTTTTTTCCCTGCAATTGAAATTGACTGATTGATTGAACCTTTTTTTATTTTTTGTAGATGGTGGCGGAGGCCGAAAGTGAAAAGGTTTTATAAAACTCAGCTGAAGGCCTAGGACTGGGGCGATGGCACACGTGCCCACAGAGAGGGCTCTGAATGCCACCTCTGGCACCCATGCCATAGGTTCGCCACCACTGGTCTATTATATGAACCCAGCAATTCTCCAGCACAGGAGATGGAGAATCCACCAATGGGTTTTCTCTGTCTGCCTGCTCTTGAGACCAAGTTAGACAAGCTTGATGTGCCCCCTGTGGCTAGGAGAACCCAGTCTTTACTTGGTCTCAAGCTCTTGAGGACGTGTCAGATTTGGCTCTCAGGTTTCAGAGACATATTTTGCAGGTTAGAGATCCATTGGTGAATTCTCCTTGCCTCAGTCACTGCCCTCAATCACTTATTTCCAGGTCAGTGTATCCAGCTTAAGATCCCCCCCCCAACTGTTCCTCGGGAGCGCTGGGGTGAGGGGGCAATTTTTTCTAAGTTCTCATTCCCCAGGGCCCTGGGGAAATTCCCTACATAGCGCCAAGCGCTGCTGTTATGATACATCTATGTGTCTCAAATTTCCCTTTGAGGACTCCAGAGGCCGTTTTTAACAGCCCAAAAGTTGCGGCCACCATTTTAGTTGCTGCTGAAGACAACAAAGTTTTAAACGGAGCCTTTTTCTTGCCAATTGGAGATCCTTTCACACAGCGGAGCCTGTTTGTCCCTCCAAGCACTCAGTTCGGGGGAAGAGCTCCCGGCTCCACCGGGGAGCCCTGAACCCCCTAGGAATACCTTGCGAAGCTTGTAGTGGCCACCATTTTGGGACGCGCCACGTGATCCTCCTAGGCCTCACATTAGCCCTGGCTCACCGGCTAAAGGCCTAAAGTCTTCTGCAAGCCCCTTATTAAGTTCGCTGGCTCCATTACCCCTTTGGCTGCCAAGGTACAGCTATACGCAGGTACAGGGGAGAGATCAGATACTCAAGCTTAAAATAGAGCACTCATATCAACCACGCCCTGAAATTCATCCAGGTGCCATTTTGCTCTCTGGAGTAATCCAATCTTTCTAGGCCCTCTGCACTCATACTTGGGCATTCTGGTGCACTTTGCCTGGCCACCTAAGGCCACTGGGTGGAGCCTAACAGCAGACCCCAACCGTGCCTTCGGCTCCAGTTGCAACAACTGTGACCGGCAACCAGAGAGATTTGTTTTCCCAGTCAAATGGTAAGGGGAGCAGTCCATATTCCCTGCTCCAACCACTCTTCCCGCCAATCGCTTGCCTGCCAGAGTTTCCCCTCAGTTTCCCTGAATTAGCTCGTCCCAGGATAGAGGATTCCATGATGTCCCAGCCTATGGGTACCACCTCCCCATCCTCAAGCTGCGAACAGCGCAAACCTCCAAACAGGAGGCAGCAACCAAGCTCAAGGACAAGGCGAAGGCAATCCTCAAAAAGCCTTCAAAATTGGCAGAGAAGCAAGCCAGCCAACAGCACCCGGCTCTGGAGAGGGAGCTCTCCAGAGCACAGAGACAGGCCAGAATCGGGGTGGATCATTTAGGGGCCCCAGACTTCGACCTCCCTTTAGGTCCTTCGACCTCTGCTCAGGGAGTGTGGTCCATAGTGGAGGCCCAAGCCATACATGGTTCCCCTTCTGTGGCGGTTCACCACACAGCCGCCCAGCCACTGATATTTTTCCTTGCAGGCCCCACATTTGGGCCCATAGGCCACTTTTACCCCAACAGCCACCGGGCTTAGGGGGCTGAACCCGAAGATATTCTTTCAGAGGGTCGCCTCGAAGCCCTGATCTCAAGGGTTGTGGACCGAGCACTTGCAGCACGGTCATTTCACTTACCCGGACAGGAGGCTCTTCCACCTGTTCCTCCAAAAGGGCATCAAGCATATCATAACCCCCCATCTCCCGCCCACTCCTCACATAATGGCGTCTCGTCTCCTACTAATTATGACCAACCGGACTTTCCTTGGTCGGAGGAGGAGGATCTCCCCCCCAGAGGTCTCTTTAACCCGGCCCTTTTTCTGCCTTTGCTACGCAGAGCCACCACCACGGCCAATATAGGGTCCAATCAGTTCCCTCAGCCGCAAACTCCGTCCGACTTGAACCCTAACCTGGTGTTCTTCGAGACAGTGGCAACCCATCACCATGTCCCTTGCCCTTTGATTTTACTGAATGGCGTTTGGAAACAATGAGCTTCACCGGTTTCCTTCCCCTCCATGGAAGGAACAGATAAAAAATTGTATTTATCTATCTGATGCTCTTGAAGTACCAGGGGTGGATGAAGCCTGGACTCTTCTTGTATCCTCGTCAACAGTTTCCAGGGACATGGCCAAGGCACTTAAGTCAGAGGATAAAAAATGGGATCTGACCTTCCACAAAACTCATCAGGCGGCCACGTGGACGATTAAAACGGCCACGTGCGCTTTCTTTTTTGTCAGGACTTCCCTCTTATGGCTTCGCCAGCTTCAGGCCAGGCTCCCTCCAGAGGACATGAAAACCCATCAGGATTTAAGCAAGCTGGTTGCAGCAACGGAATATGCGTTGGACGCAACCTTGCAGTTGGCTAACTTTGCTTCCAGATCCATAGCCGCCAATGTCACGGCAAGACAAATGCTATGGCTCAAGCACTGGCAGGCCGGTGCCAAGTCCAAATGGCATCTAGCAATGGTCCCCTACCAAGGAGGCCATCTATTTGGGGAGATCCTGAACCCGTATTTAGTGGAAAATAAGGACAAGCGGAAGGTCATGGCCCATCTCAACAAAAGAGCTGATAGACGCTCCACTCCTTATGGCCATAGGCAGCCCTTTCGGCCAGCATTGGGCTTGGGACCCGCCCAGCCCACCTGCCCCTTCACGCCCAGATAGGACCGTCCTTACGACAGATCCGGCTTTAGGTTCAGACAACAAAATCAGAGCAAACGGCCATTTTGAGGGGAAGGTCGTCTCTTCAGGAGGTCCAAGTGATTCTCGGGCTATCCCTCCCACAGGTGGCAGACTATCCCTTTTCTTTCATCAGTGGGAGATCACCCCCACAAACACCTGTGTCTTGCAAACCATTCAATTCGGCCTGTCCCTCGAATTTGTGTCCAGTCCCCCGGGTCATTTCATCTCCTGTCCCCTGTCATGGGACCCAATCAAACGGGGTCTTATGAAAGAGGCCATTTGACATCTTCTGGACAAATAGGCCATAGAACCGGTGCCGCTGTATCAGGGGATTCTATTCCATCCTCTTCGTGATTCCCAAAGCCTCGGGGGGATGGAGGGCAATTCTAGACCTCAAGGGTCTGAATTACCACATTGCGTACAAAAGATTCAAGATGCAATCACTCCAGTCCATCTTAGGAAGCGTCAGAAAAGGAGACTTCCTGATGTCTATAGACCTCACAGAAGCATATCTCCACATCCCCATCCTTCCTGACCACGACAGTTCCTCAGGTTCTGATATATGGGCCGTCACTTCCAGTACAGGCCCTCCTGTTCAGTTTTTTCTCTGCTGCCAGGGTGTTCACCAAGATCCTGGCTGTGCTGGCTGCACATTTACGGAAGGTAACGGTACGTGTTCAGTGCTACCTGGACGATATCCTTATTCAATCGTCCTGCCTCCAGGGGGCCCAGTTGGACCTGAACTTAGCCATCCAGGTTCTTCAACAGCACGGGTTCTCGGTGAACTTTCAGAAGCCTGACTCCTCCACCTGGGGGCCATCATAGACACCGTAGATTGCATGGTCTATCTCTCCCAGGAGCATCTGGACAGCATCAAAGACCTGGCTCGCCAAGTGTACAAAGACCGCACTGTCTCACTGGCCCTACTTTCCCAACTCCTGGAGAAGAATGTCTCTTGCATAGCCATAATGCCCTGGGCCAGACTCCGCTTACGAAGCCTCCAGTGGTTCCTACTCCCCTTCTAGCAGTTGAACGTCAGCTCATCCAACCGACAGGTACAGATTCCGGTCCAAACTCTGAGGTCCCTTCGCTGGTGGGTCTCACGAGCAGTAGCCAGGGGGGTCACTATTCAAGGAGCCCGATCATCTCACAATTACGACGGATGCCAATCTGTTCGGTTGGGGAACTCTCAGTTTGCACAGGGCCGTTGATCCCACACAGATTTGAGACACAATATCAACTGGCTGGAACTCAGAGCCATATACCTAGCTCTTTGCCACTTCTACAACCAGGTCACGAGATGACACATATTAGTTCTTACGGACAACGTGGTGGCAAAAGTCCACATGAACTGACAAGGGGGTACCCGGTCGAAGTCCCTCATGACCAAGGCCTAGTTACTGGGCTCCTGGGCAGAATCCAACCTGTCCTCTCTCAGGGCCGAACATATTTTGGGGGAGAAGAACCGGCAAGCAGACTTCCTGAGCCGATCCACCATAGATCACTCAAAATGGAGTCTGCATCCGGATCTCTTTGCCGAGATGTCACAAAGGTTCGGTCAACCGGTCCTCGACTTGTTCACTTCGTTGAACAATGCTTAGCTCCCGAGGTACTTTTCCCGCTTTCATTCCTCAGGGGCGGAGGGGACGGATGCCCTGCGAATTCCATGGCCAGAGGGGCTACTCTACGCCTTCCCTCCTCTCCCACTGATCCCAAGCTGCTGCAGGAGTGAGCGAAGGTAATCTTCGTGGCCCCATACTGGCCTCGCAGACCCTGGTTCGCCAACCTGCTGAATCTCTCCCGTTCTCCTCTATGGAAGATCCCCCGGATTGCGTGTCTCTTCACCAGGGGGTTCTCCGGCATCCGGAACCTCAGTGGCTACAGTTAGCTGCCTGACACTTGAGCGCAGAATCATGACTCAGGAGTCGTTCTCAGCCAGAGCGATTTCCATGATTCAGGCCTCTTTCAGGCTGGTGACCAATCACATCTATGGAGGAATTTTTGCCATTCGTGTGGAAGGCGGCAACTGAACATCTCGGAATCCAGATGGTCATTGACTACTTTCTTGGTGGCCTAGATCAGTGGTTCTTAACCTTTTTGAACGAATCGCCCCCTTGAGCCAATGAGGAAGTTGTCATCGTCCCCTCCCCCAACATAACTTCTCAATCACAACATAGGAAATAATCCTTCAATTTATGCAAACATTTTTTTTGTTTTCTTTAAAATTGTCATCAGGACATATTGATGCAAATAATTTATTTCCAGTCTTTTTCCCATTTCTCAACTGTGTGAAAAATTTTGGTGCCACCCGTCACTTTATTCCCAAACTTTGTGATACATGTATTTCATTATTATCTTATTTATTCAAGACACTTACAGTAAATGTAATGACCACTGAAAACAAAATTCAATTGCAAGAAAGTGAAATGCCTGAAAAGAAAAACAGTAACATTTAATGATTGAATTACAAGTGAAATTTAAGACGCAAAAAGAAATATAAAAAGGGCATAAGAACAAACCGCAATGCAGGAACTAAGATGAAACGGACATAAGCCAATAACAAGGCTTCATTTTCACAAATCGTTGACTCATCAATCTGCATCATGAATTCTGTATTTTTCAAGCTGTCAATAAGCCTTTCTTCCACATCAGCAGCCATTTCATCAATTCTTTTTGATATGGTGTCATTGCTCAAAGGAATCGATTGTATGATAGTTCTTGCGCTGGGCCCCAACATAGTGGCAACAATCTGTTTCGCTGCTGGTAAAATCAGCGTTTCTCTGATAGTGTGAGGTTTGCCACATTTTGCTATCAACAAAGATACTTCATAGGAACAAATGAGCCCCTTGTTGGCGTTGAGTGATCATTTTCCAAATAACTTCCCAACAGTGCTGCTATCCTGGCCTTTAAGGATTGGAAAAACAATGCCAGTTTGTCGGCTTTATCCGAATGAATTCTTACCAAATGGTCTTTCAGTCAAGAAGGCTTCATCACTTCATTTGAAAATGTTTTCTCACAAGGAAGACAAAACGGAAGTTGTATGTTGGAAGGCGATGGAATGAATCCTAATTTTAGTTATTCCGTCGAATATTGGTGACACTTCCTCTTCTCGGCCATGTTGAGAGGTCTTCAAAATGAAAGGCACTACCTGCAAATTAAATTTTCGATTCCACTGGAACACTAGAAAAACACATGTGGAGGTCGATAAAGCTAGTTTCAACAGTTACGTTGACATTACAGCTGATGTCACAGGGGACAGCCACTCAGCATGCGATGTTTCGAAAGAAGCGCTCCCCCCTCCATCACTGCCCATTCTGGCCAATGGCACGCCACTGTATGGGTAGAGGGTGCTGCGCAACGCGCATGAAGATAAGCGATGCGTGTTCACATATGTACGGCATTCTGTACTGAAGCTAGCTGGAAGAACATTTGAAAACAATTCAATCCACTAATAGCAAGTGATCTGATATTTTTGTATGACATATACAGCGATTCACTGTACGAAAAAGTCTCAAAAGTGTCCCCAAAACTTCTCAGGGGCGTCAGCAACACCAAGCCACCCGTGGTACACAGGTATGCATCTTGGGAGTTACCCCATGTTCTACTCGCACTAACCAGACCGCCTTTTGAGCTGGTTGCTACTATAGCTTTGAGTTCCTTATCCCACAAGCTCGCCTTCCTGATCGCTATCATGTCAGCCAGATGCATTTCTGAGCTGGTGGCTCTATCGATCAGGGATGACCTTTGTATCTTCCACCGGGACCGGGTGGTCCTGCAATTGGATCCCACTTTCGTGCCCAAGGTCAATTCTCTTTTCCATAGAGCCCAGGAAATTATTTTGCCAGATTTCTGTCCCAATCCTTCCCATGACTTGCAGCGGCAGTGGCACACTGGACGTCCACAGGGCGCTATGACGATACATCAAATGGTGTCTTTTCGCAAGTTGGAGGCCCTCTTTGTCTCCTTTCTCCCGGCTTCTATGGGGCAGAAGGTGTCTGCTTCCACCATAGGTAGGTGGATCAGGGCCTGTATTGCGGAGGCGTACCAGTCGTCTTTGCTGCCAGCTCCAAGTCATATCACGGCATACTCCACTCGCAGTGCTGCGACCTCTGCAGCATGGGCCACTCAGGCATCCATCGAGGAGATTTGCAGGGCTGCGACATAGTCTTCGCCTTCTCCATTTGTCTGTCATTATAAGATTGACCGCTTTGCTTCTGCTGATGCCTCCTTTGGTCGGAGGGTCCTTCAGCAGGTGGTTTCTGGGGACGCAGATCCGGTCTCGTCTGTTTCCCACCCATTGGGACAGTGAGGCTTTGGTATGTCCCATTGGTGGATTCTCCATCTCCTGTGCTGGAGAAAGGGTGTTTTTCTTACCTGAACGCCTTTTCTTAGCACGGAGATGGAGAATCCATACCCACCCTTAAGGTCAGTTAGGCCGGAATTAGGGGTCTGAGAACCAACACCTCGTCCTAGCATCAGCCACTTTCGCCCTCGTCAAGACTGGGTTCTCCTAGCAACAGGGGGCATGTCAGGCATGGCTAACTTGGTCTCAAGAGCAGGCAGACAGAGAAAATCCATTGGTGGATTATTTATCTCCGTGCTGAGAAAAGGCGTTCAGGTAAGACAACACCCCATCTCATGCAAAACGTTTCACTCAGTTTAAAACCTACATTCACTTGTTGGAAGGCTTTTTTTGTCTGAGCTTTTGAAGACTAATGTTTCCACTGTAATGAGAATTTCAGAATTATTTATTTGGACGGCATAGTTTGGAAAGGTTTAAGCTATAAGATTTTAAAGGATCCCCTGTATTTAAACGTTTTTAAAATGTGTGGTATTTATTTAAAGCATTTTACTCTTCAGTTAAAAAAATACATGAATTACAAAAAGCAGTAACATAACAATACTAGTCCTCAAAAATAAACACAGTTTGAAAGTAAGATTGGAAGTGGATGGTAAAATGAAGAAAATTGAATCTCAAGCGGTAATTCCTAATATTAAAACATAAGTAGGGCCCATCTAGATCAGATCAAAGGCTTATCCACTCCAGCAGTCTCTTCCCACATGATATAAGTATGTGAGCTGGAACAGAGATAATTCAGGTGGCATTATGAAAGGCTGCCATTAGGTAACAGTTCTTGAATGGCCAAACTCTCTTTAATTACCAGTGGAATGGCTCAGCCTCCTCTTTAACTTCTTTATGCTGTCGGGTGGAATCACTTTCCTTAAAATAGTGCAGGGAATAACTGTTTTTCAAGCTATGAAAACTCTACTATGGCATTACATATATTACTAACTTGCAAAAATTGACCAGCTTCCTTAGTTTAACAACGAAAAACAAAAACAAATGCTTTTTTGTGCTAAGCAAGGTGAAGGGACCATCCAATCTGGTATCTATCTGAGGAAAAGGGATATGATATTCCTCCTGATTGGTTAGCCTGCTATATGCTTAGATGCAATTTTTGGTTGCCTGTAGCTACCAGTCTAGTACTTAAATACAAGGCTATGGGGAATACTCACTAGTAAACTGTAGATATAGATATAGAAATGTGAAATTGTTTTTAACAACATCTCTGAGATCAAAGATATGAATCCCAAAAGTTGCTTGAGCACTTAATGTGCTGGGTGCTGTATTCCTGTGAAGGATAACAAATATGGCAAAGATAAGTAATAGAATAAATAGGTGCTGAAATACAACTTTTAGGAGTACTGTATAAACTGCGCTAAGATGCTACTGAGCATTTTCTTGAAGAATCCTAACTTAAAACTGCCAAGGTGTGAGTGTTATCATTCATATAATAATTTGAACAAATGTGTTTGGCCCAATTGCTTTTTAACCTCAAGAATAAAAGCTTGGTAAACTGGATACGAGGGACTGATTTTACAGTATCAGTTGGCCTAAAGATATTGTGCCTCTTTCAGTATACTTCATATTTAGCACAGGTTTTGAATAGTTTTGTGTTATTAAGTTCAGAATCATGCTTCTTCTATTTCATTGCTGTATTAGGACTACAGCTCCCAAAATTTCCAAGCGGCATGGTTCATCCTGGTTGCAAATTATTGGAGTTGAAATTTGCAATATCTTAAGAGGGCATCAGCTTGGGAAAGGGGGAACGGACCATATTTCCATATATAGTATTTCTATTTCATTAGACAGGCTAATGTCTAAGACTTATAGCTAAATGTCCCATTTTAATATATATCCATATATAGGTAGTTCTTTGTTACCAACTATAATTGGACCAGGAACACTGTTGCTAAGTGATGCAGTTATTAGGCATACAATATGAATGCATTGACTTTGTTTAACAGATCTGACAGTCCTAGTTCACATTGTTAGGCAAATACTGTGCATTTGCAATATTCCACATTCATGTGATCACCATCTGCAACCTCCAGCCAGCTACTCCATTGACTTTTGCTCATTGGAAACTGGCAGAGAAAGTTGGGAATGGCAATCATAGACTGTAGAATGCCTCAACACAATTGTAATCTGGTCATCAATTGTACAAATCACTATTTCCTGGCTCTGGAATACACCATGATGGCTAGAACTAAGAGGACCCATCGTAAGTAACCTTGTTAAACACTATCGTAACTTTGAATAGTTGCTGAGCAAGTGGATATTAAATTAAGACTAGCTGTATATGCTTTTAGATTAGGTTGTTAACAATTTACTGTTCTCATATTGAAAACTCTTAAACTTTCATGATAGACACCATGAAAAAGAAAATCAAAATCAAGGAAGTGAAATTGAGAATCCTGAAGAAACATGTTTGGTTGGAAGGCTATAAAAGGGCTACATAAACATTTGGTGCCAGTTCTTTTTTTTCCTTTTCTATAAATTAATTATATCAGCCTTTTCCCCCTCCCACCTTCTCAAAATGTGAAGATAATGTAATTGTAATTGATAATGTAATTGAAATATTGATGTTTTCTTATGTGTGTAATTTTTGCAGCCTCAGGTCTTCAGCTTTGATGGTGGTGAGAAAAGAATGCTTGATATGTTAACAAATGCAGATGGCAAAAAAGATAATAGGAGGTAGCATTTTTTGTGTTTGCTCAAGAATGTTTAGTTGGTCATTGAATTGCCAAATCTTGCTGATAGAATGTAACTTCAAAGTAACTTTAGCCATCTCTGCTTTGATTAAAGAAAAGAACATAATTTTGTTTTTATTTGGAAACCGCTTTTGGACTTTGTCCTTGAGATGGAAAAAACTGAAACTTTTATTTTGGTTTTGCTGATTAGATAAGTTTGCTGTTATAGAAATGGCTATAATTTTTTTAAAAAATGGAGTTTTATGTTACTACCTTATTCTACTGCACTAAAAGTATTGGAAGTCAATGGTTTTCTTTTTCCCTTTGTCCTACTTTTCTCTCTTTCTCTCTTATATTAACATTATTTTCGTTTTTCTTTGTACTTCTATATTTTATATTATGATAAACTAATAAAATACTAAAAAAACAAAACAAAACAAAACTTCTTACAAAGCTATGTCAAGTTACAGAAATGACATTTGTGTGCCTAAAATTTGAATGGATGATTTAGTTCTGTACCTTGGGTCTTGCAAGCATATATTTTTTCTGTGAGTGAACACATCATTCATTCCCAATCACAGGAGATGTTAGATTAAGAAAGGTTTTTTGGCTAACAGAACAGTCCTGCCATTCTTGTGGGGAGAAATATGTATTTCTTAATTTCTAAGCCTTACTGGTTTATTGAGGTTGATCTGTGCTCTATTCTTTATCTCCAATGGGAGGGAATTAAGTATTCTAGCTCTTGAACTAGCATACATTCTCTTTATGCTTTGGGGATGATTGGAATAACACAACTCCAGAATGCTAGCAATCCTTCACTGCATATAATACACCTTTGATCATACTCAAAGGACTCTATTTTCATTCAACATATATTTATACTTTTTATTTACAGATTTTATAGTGATCTGTTTTAAATGGGTGTATAATACAGTCTAGATCTGAATCTAATAGTTAGATGCCACCTAACATAAACAGTAGCTATTTCTATTTAATAAGGATATAAATGTCTCATTAATTTTTATAAGGATTTCTATCTTGCATTTGCCCCATAAAGTAAGTGTGAAACAACTCTCATATATTAGATAAAACACATCCTAAACAAGTTTCTAATCATAAAATATCCTCAAATAATAATTGAGATAGCTATTTCTATAGGTCTAACAGAAAATAAACAAGGAAACAAATGGATGTTTTGCCTGATATGTGAAAGAGTCAAGAAATGTGATATAGTTTGTCCTTTATTTTCCTAAATCCCACTGTTTATAAAGGAGCTTCTAGGAAAATCACATATGATCCTAAGAACGATATTGCCTACTAATATTTTCTTCTGTTTTATAGAATAGACTAGGAGCCAGCAAACATTGTGTACTCATTATAAAAAAAGATTGTTAAATACTGGGATTTCTCTGGGTGGTTAAGCAACTCTCCCTATTGTTGTTAAATAATGTTAGATTTATGCTACATGCACTGAATTTTTTATTGTAAAATTCTTCAAAAAGCATCAAGTTTTCTTCATTTGGTGAAGTGTGCTATTGACAGCTGTATATTAACAAGACTAATATTAAACTTGTTTTAGATAGAAGTGGGCATGGATGGGATGGCTGCTGAAAAACATTAGTGTCATTACAAAAGTCTTTGTCAGTAAAATCAGCTTGTATGTACAAGCCTGAAGTCTTAATGATGGCATTGTAACTGTGGCAGGGGAGGTTTCCCCCTTTTTCTTTCTCTTCTTACTAGTAGAATTCCGTATCCATTTGCTTTGTTTCCATTATTTGAATGCAGTAGTATGCCACCCATTTAATGCAATCCCTTTAGTCTGTGCCTTACCTAGCTTTATTGCCATCTGGTCCTTGGCTATAGAGAGGAATTTTTCTTGTATGTATGACTCTGTAACAATGAGCATGCGGTTGATATGGAAAGTAAGCAGTTGCCTTAGCAACAAGAGTTACTGATGTGGCAGTTCCTCTGCTTGTAGGCAAAAGATCTTGTTTAGTTCAAATGTATTATGTGGGTCTGCTATAATATGGTTGTGACCATTAGTGCTGTTGCAGGTAAGACGTCTGCAAGCATCTTGGTTGCAGCAGCTGAAATATTTTTTCCTAGCTAGGTTTAAATAGTAAGGATTTGTCTTCCAACCTTATGCCATGGTGAATTTTATAAAATTCAAACCAAGTTCATACCAAGAATGTTTATTCTCAGCCTATGGCTTTATAGATGGGAGGTTTCTGAGTCTGTTAATGCAGAGGCCGCCAGTTATATATTTTACAGTGCCATTTCTAATCGTGTCCATCTTCCTCCCAACTGTTCTTTCTATGGCTTCTCTGAGTTTTGAAGTGTCTTTGCCACTTAAATGGCATTCTCTACTCTACTTTTCTGTGATATCTTGGGTTGTGTGTAAACTACTGAGAAGTGGGGGAATTCCTTGCTGAATACTACACAATTCTAGGTCAAGGGGACATTAAAGCTCATAGTTAAAACCATTATATTTTTAGAATAGAAGCATATTATTGAGATTGCTTTTTTTTTTTGTAAAGATAGGTTTTGACAAAAGCACCTTTTAGCAAAATCTGACAAACCTTTTAACTGTTTTGCTCTCAGATTAATCTGAGTTCTTTCTCCTTAATTGTTTATTTAATTTTTAGCTTTAGCAGAGACAATTGCTTATACTTGAGTATGTTGGGGAATTTGCATATTGTATCCTGGATCACAGGATCTGAAAAGAAGGACATATAATAGAAACAATTCCATAAGCTCATTTTGAGAACTGTTTGTTCTTATTTTGTTCATAGGGACAAGGTACAGTTTAATAGAGTTTTAATGTATTTTTTTTAAAATTAAGCAAGTTCATTGCCTCAGTATCAAATTCTAAATGTTCTAAAAAAGTGCTGCTTCTTATTACACTACATAGATTTTATTTATTGAAGTATTAGTTTTGACATGTGAAGTTCCAGGGTTCCAGATGGACCCCAAATGGTATTTTTGTGGACTCCATAGCCCCATCTGATTACAGTTGTGATGTCAGTGACATTGCAAAGGAGAATATCTATTAAAATTGTAATATAAATTGAATAAAAATAGGTTTTTAAAATAGGTTTTTTAAAAGCAATCTCAGAACAAGGGCAATTAGAGGCAAGATGAAGGAAAGCAAACTCCAGCATTTTGCAGAAACTTTTTTTCTTGATGAACTTCCCCTTGCTATGATGCTCAGTTCCAACTCTCCTGCCCTTCCAAAAGAGCTTAAAGACCTGTTTCTGCCAGTTGGCTTATACTAATGGAGGAGCTTCATGTTGGAGGGTGGTTGATTGATTAACACTAGATCCTATCCTCTCCCCCTCTCATCATATTTCCTCCCCCCATCTCTTTAGCTACATTTATTTTTGTAGTATTGTATCTATATTATTATAATTTATACAGTTTTATCTTATAATATTGTAAGCTGCCCAGAGTTACCGTGTAGCAAAATGGACAGCTAATAAATATTGCAAATAAATAAATAATTCCAAATTCGCTGCAATATGACTTTAAGATTGGTAATATTACAGGTAGACCTCGACTTATGAGCACAATTGAACTAAAAATATCCATTGCTAAGCAAGGCACTTGTTAAGTGAGTTTTGCCCCATTTTACGACATTTGCTGTAATTGTTAAGCAAATCATTGCAGTTATTAAATAAATCATGTGGCTGTGAATCTGGCTTCTCCCATTGATTTTGCTTATCAGAAGCTGGCTGGAAAGGTTACATGTGAGCCTGGGAAAGTGTAACTGTACTTTGTAGTGCAGATATGTCCCAAAGCTGACAAGAAGAGTTGACTATTAAAGTAATATTTGAAAACCTATACTGGTCACTCTGTTTTGCTATAATTTTTCTTTATAATTCAGGTTCATCACACTGATCTATGTTGTCCTTGGTAATAATACAGAGATAAAACTACAGATGGCAGTGACATAGTTAGGGGCTATCTACGCACTGAATGAGCTGGTTTATGCAAAATGACTACTGTGTTCAACAGTAACAGAAACAATTTTCTGAGAAAATTTGCTAAGGACTGTGTATGACCTGATGCAGTTCTAGCACTGTTGTGTGCGTTATTGTTAGTTGAAAGATATTAGATTTCTCCACTTCGATGTCTTGCAATGTATGGGAATTACAGCTCCACTAAGTTTGAAGACCATCAGATCAGGTAGACTTACATATACTGTGGTAGGTCTTAGTCTTAATTATATAGGAAACCACAGCTTGTTTAGCTCATATTCCAATAATTTTTCTCTTCCTTTTCCCAGTTCTAGGTCCAAGTCTGATGGAAAGCATAGCAGAAAAGATTGTTATTAAGTAATGGGAACTGTATAATCAATGAATAAAATTTTCAGTAGAAAGAACATATTTTAAATGTCATAGAAACAAAGCAGGAAAGGATAAGGATGCCTTTATTTATTTTGGACAGGTAGCTACAAAATTGAAGCATACCTATAAAAACAGTAGTCATTATTTTGTTACTATTTTCAAGTACCCAGAACATGTATTGCTTTCTATAATCTTCTATTAAGTAATAAATATTACATTGCACTATACAATTTAAATTAATTAGATTTTCTTTCCCATGGCATAGTACAGGGGTCTTCAAACTTGGCCCTTTTATGACTTGTGGATTTCAGCTCCCAGAATTCCTCAGTCAGGCACGCTGGCTGAGGAATTCTGTGAGTTGAAGTCCACAAATCATAAAAGGGCCAAGTTTGAAGACCCCTGGCATAGAAGGTAATGTATGATCTCAGTGATGACTGTACAGCTAAGATAATCAATACTTGATATATTCTGGTTCTTTCAGGTTTCTATTTTTCATGAAATATTCCTAAATTGATCAAACCAAATAAATAGCTTTCGAAAGATGCTAAGCAATCTAAATGAATTTATTCAAAACTTGTCTGAGCTTATTAAATAAGTCCTAAGATGTGTGCAAAACTAAGGCTTTTAATCTTCAGAAAGGTTATTTGAGGTACATAAGAGAATTAAGCTTCACAGGAGTGTATAATATCCCTCTTATTGTCTGTTATTTCCTTTGTATGTGGTGAGAAGGAAAGCACACTTAAACTTCAATTAAAACTAAGCATTTTATGAAGCGGAACAATACTTGTAATATTATATGTCTCAGTCTTAAAGCAGAATGAAGCTTTAGTGTCTGTAATGAAAACAAAAGAAGTAGAAACTCAGCAGTCTTGTTCTGACTAATTTTGGCTTTCTACTCCAGGCAATATTTTTTACACATCATACTCATTTTTGCTATTTTTATCCCTTTCTCAGGTTTGTGTGTGTGTATGTGTGTGTGTGCGAGAGCCACGCGTGCACACTCACTAAAAATAAATGCTATTTTCCAACTACAAGTAGCAAGTGTGAATCTTTAAATATACCCAAGTCAAAAGTTGAATGGTTTTTGTAATTCTATTTTTTAATCACTTAATTGTGATCATGGCTTTTTTTAAAAAGAGATTCTTGTTTTTGCAAAAAGAAAAAAGGGTATTGTGAAAATAGCTAATTTCTCCGTTAGTTTAAATATATATCTATCTGTCTTACAAGAGTGCAATTGTGATTAATCTTTTTGGATGTGAAATTTTATGTTGTGCAGTTTAAAAGTTGATACTTCTAATGCTGAGCAAGTATATTTCTTAAATTTATTTATTTATTTATTTATTTATGAGACTTATATACCGCTTTAAGTGCAAGCACTCTCTAAGCGGTGTACACCAGTAAGCAATGTATATATATATTTACATTGCCCCCAACAATCTGGGTCCTCATTTTACCTACCCCGGAAGGATGGAAGGCTGAGTCAACCTTGAGCCGGTGAGATTTGAACCGCTGACCTGCTGAACAGAGTCAGCTAAAGTGGCTAAATTTTGTTTTAAACTTATATTTGGATAATTCATTTGTGAAGCAGTTGTGTGTAGATTTAATAGTTCTGATTATTGCATTATTGTTTACTTGTTAAATCAAATTTGGGTATTGGCAGCTTCCCTGAACTTACGATTGCAGGGGTGCTTCAGCTCCCCCAGTCTCCTATCTTCTCTCCATATATGCCTTTTGACCCCCTACGTTCCACAGCCCCTGCCACCCTAGCTGTCCTTCACTGTCTTCATGCTCCTGCTGCTGACCAGCATGCCCACCTGATCCTTCACAGGCAGTTGCTGGCTGCATGGGGCTTCTTTACAGAACCTGAAAAAAATGCATGGCCAGCAGCTGCCTCACGAAGGGCCAGGACAGGCAGATCTTATTAGCAATGAGAGCAAGAAGATGCAGAAGATGTGCTCACGCTAGGAGTGCAGGATGGTGAGAATGACTATGACTGGGACTCAGCTAGGTCTTCCTGGGGTGCCGAGGCTGTGCGCTTCAGTGATGGGAGTATCTTGGGCTTTGCATCACACATAGGGCTGCTGAGCTTTCTAGAGGTGGTTGTAATCTCACTCTGACGTAATTGTCAGAGGGGAACATAATTCTTTATATATATCACTTCTCACATTTCAACGTTGTTGAATTATTCTCCAGCAGGATGTCTGTAGAATCCACCGGATGGGTTATTAACAGCCTTCCTGCTCAGCAGACTAGGTCAGAACTTTGGCCACGCCCCTCCTTTGGGAGTGACTCCAGTTTTGACTTAGTCTTGAGCTCGCAGCACATGATTATTTTTGCTTCGGATAGATTAAGTTTCTTTAACAGTGATTTCATTGACACAGTTTCAATTAGTTAGCATAAATTTGTTCTTTAATTGGCCTCATTTAAATTGAATACTCAAATTGATAAATTTAAATTTTTGGAGGCTGTAGGCATTCAGGCCAGCTGGCTGCGTGCCCGGTTTTTCTGGCCGATCAGTCGGCTCGCCTTTGGAGCCTCGATCGGCTCCTTGCAGACTCAGAGCTTCAATCAGCCAGTTTTCCTTTGGAGCATTAGATCGGTTCCTTGCAGGATCAGAGCTTCAATCAGCCGGCTTTCCTTTGGAGTTCGATTGGCTCCTTGCAGCCTGGCTCCTTGCAGGCTCAGAGCTTCAATTAGCCGGTTTTTTTCCTTGGACCGTTGGATCGGCTCCGTTACAGACTCAGCTTTGGCTCGTCAGCTACCTTTCTTCAGGACACCTGAAGATTTGGATCTAAGGCGACCAGGAAACGCAAGTTGCTCAGGGTTTTCCCTGTTTACTGAGAATCTCTCCCTTTACTTAGTGCTCTTTGTCTTTGTTCCTTTCCTGGTTTCTTATTATTGCTCCAACGTTTGTTTACTAATAGAGAGTGCGGCTGCCATCTTGGCCGCATGTCTTCACTGGGGGCGGCCATTTTGAGGGTGTGTTTTGTCTCCTTCAGTACGCCATCTTGAGTGTGTCCTTAGGCCCTCACCATATTGGGTGGACAATTTGCATGGAGATTTTTTCCTGGTATTATTAAGAGTTGATTAGCCCTCAGAGGGGGCTTATACTACTTTTTGGGAGTCTGATTTCAGCCCCATATTGTGGGGGGGGGGGAAGAAAAAAAAAGACAATCGCAGCTCCTAGAGGAGAAGCAATATCTGAGTACTGATACTCTACCTCACTAATACCTGGTGAAGGAGCGAGAAGAGTGAACTTTATTCCAACTGTTCTGTTAGTGTGGCATTGTCACAGGCTTATCAAGGGGTTTTAGCAAATCACATGACTGTTGGGCCATTGCAGTTGTACAGAGCGAGGGTTGATTCTTTCCATCTCTGTCAATTGATCTGCGTACCTGCGTGCTCCCCCCCCACACAGGTATTTCCTACTCGGTATATCTGTGCGCAATGGCAGACAGTGTCTCGCCTTCAGCTTCGCAGGGCTCCTCTATGCCTCCCCCACAACAAAAAAAACGCAGATCCACTGAATCAGAGTCGGGGGGGGAAGAAAAAGGCCAAAACAAAACATTTAACACAGAAGGAGCCCTCAAAAACGGCTGAGCGAGAGGCCTTGAGGAGACATTTGGCATTAGAAAAACAATTTTCCAGAGCACAAAGACTTAGGGCCAATGAGGCTGACATGGTTTCCCCCGCCCCATTGGAATTACCCACACCTGAGTCTGCATTTGTTCCACATCAGGAAGTTCTCAGTACCTGGTCTCCTCGGGGGGAAACTGAGCAGATTGGTTCTCCTCGCTCCTCATCATCTGCATCATCAGATCATGGTCCAGTCACAGTGGGCCATAGTACCAGGTCTCAGGAAGATATTTGGTCTGCTCAGTTTCAGGCCTTTATGCAGAATGCATTTAACCAGTTTATGTCTTCCAAAGGTCAACTGCCTTGTCAATCTTCCTCCCATAGAAGGAAGGCTACGGTTTCCGCCACAGAGGTTTCAGAAACCTCCTCTCAGTTAGGTGAGGCTGAGTTGGTTGACCTTGACGTAGCTGATATTCCCTTGTTGGACAATGAGGAGACTGTCCCTGAACAGACTCAGACTGCAGGTGTCTTTGACCCTTCTCTTCTTAAATCTCTATTAATCAAGGCAATTTCCACTGTTAATCTCACTTCTATACAGGAGGAGAGACCTTCTACCAGTCAGGAGTCCAATCCTCTGTTCGCAAAGAAGGTAACAGGGGACAAATATATTCCTTGCCCAGAAGTCTTCCGTACCTCCGTGGAGGAACAATGGTTCTCTTTGGCTGCTCCACCTGCACCTAACAGCATAGAGAAGAAACTGTTTAATGTCTCCCCATCATTTTCCTCTCTGTTAGAGGTTCCTACTGTGGATAGTCTTCTGATTTCTCTATTCTCTACATCAGCTATTCCAGGGGACATGGCAGAGGCTTTGAAGGCTGAGGATAAGAAATTTGAGCACTCTCTCCGTCGGGCTCACCAGGCTTCGGCATGGGCGGCCAAGGCAGCAACCTCTTCCTCCTTCTTCGCCAGGGCCTGTATCATGTGGCTACGCGAACTGCAGACCAGCGTACCACCGGATCAGGTTAGAACACATCAAACTTTGGCTAAGATTTTGGCTGCTTCACAATACGTAGCAGACGCCACATTGCACTCCACTAAATATTCCGCAAGATCAATAGCTGCCACAGTTGCCTCTCGTAGGCTCCTATGGCTGAAGCATTGGAGGACAGACTTGAAAGCCAAGTGGCGTCTGTCCACGTCCAAATACACCGGGACACATTTGTTTGGTTCCATTTTAGATCCACACGTTAGTGAGGGCAAGGACAAGTGCAAGGTCCTAGTGCATCCCTCTAAGAAAGTAGACAGAAGGACATCTCAGGACTTCCGAAAACAAGCCTTTCATACCGGCAGTCCCTGGGAGTGAAGGCAGCCCTTTAGATCAGGGCAATCCTGGGACTGGTCGAGAGGCTCGCAATCCTTCTATCCCAGACAGGATCGTTTCCAGGATTGCCAAAACACTGGAGCCAGAGGCCAGTTTCAGGCTAAGCGTCCATTCAGGGGAGCAGGAGGCCGCGCTTATAGGCGGTCTAAGTGACGCTAGGGAGGACTCTCCCATTGGGGGCAGACTACAAAGGTTCAGCGACATCTGGGAAAGCACCACCTTAGACGCTTGGGTGGTAGAGACCATCAAGTACGGTCTCACCTTAGAATTTTACTCCCTCCCTCCAAATCGCTTCATAAGTTGCCCTCTCTCCCGAAACAGGGTCAAGACAGACCTGATGACTTCGGCCATATCTCATCTGCTCGAAATTCAGGCTATAGAACCAGTACCAAAGGAGCAGGAGGGAATGGGGTTTTACTCCATTCTGTTTCTGGTTCCCAAGTCCTCAGGGGGATGGAGGGCGATACTGGATTTAAAGGGATTAAATTATTTTGTGACCTACAGAAGGTTCAAGATGCAGTCCCTAAAATCCATATTAGCCAGCATCAGGAAGGGAGATTATCTCTCTTCAATAGACCTCACAGAGGCGTATCTGCATATTCCCATTCATCCTCAGTATCGCAAGTTCCTCAGGTTTTGCTACGCGCACTGGCATTACCAATACAGGGCCCTACCATTCGGCCTGTCCTCAGCCCCAAGAGTCTTCACGAAGGTTTTAGCGGTCATAGCAGCCTACCTCAGGCTGAGGCCGGTGCGCGTGCAATGTTACCTGGACGATGTCCAGTCCAGCTCTTTTCAGGCTGCAAAACGGGATGTTCAAACTACGATACTCATTCTGCAGAATCACAGGTTCTCCGTGAACTTCAAAAAGAGCCACATCACTCCAACAAGGAGATTGCAACACCTGGGAGCGATAATAGACTCGTCCCATTGCAGGGTATATCTTTCTCAGGAGAGGCGGACCAGCATCAGGAAACTTGTTCATCTGGTTTGCAAGGACAAGAGAGTGCCTCTGGCACAGCTGTCAAAGCTCCTCGGAAAGATGATCTCTTGCATGGGCATTGTGCCGTGGGCCAGGCTCCACTCCAGACTCCTACAATGGTATCTTCTTCCTTACCAAAAGCGAAATCTCAGTGCTTCCAACAGGAAGGTCACAGTCCCACATCACACATTGCGATCCCTTCTTTGGTGGACAACATCTGCGATGACCAAGGGAGTCATATTCAGGGAACCGAACCGGGTCATCCTCACAACAGACGCGAGTCTGTTCAGTTGGGGAGCTCACCTGGGCACCCACCTGACCCAGGGACAGTGGTCCCACTTGGATCTCGCCCAAAACATCAACTGGCTCGAACTTCAGGCCATTCACCTGGCACTCCTTCAATTCTCTTCCCTAGTCAAGGGGAAGCATGTCCTCGTCAGGACAGACAACGTGGCGGCCAAAGCACACGTCAACAAAGAAGGAGGGACCAGGTCCTGGGACCTGATGCGAGAGGCATCGACCCTGGGCATCTGGGCAGAGTCAAACCTGGCCTCCATAAGGGCAGAACACATATCGGGGGAGACAAATCAACAGGCAGACTCCCTGAGCAGAGTCAAGTTAGACCATGCGGAGTGGCAACTGGATCCGGCTCTGTTTCAGGAGATCACGTTGAGGTTTGGCCGACCCCACCTGGATCTATTTGCCACCCTGACAAATGCACAGATTCCCAGGTTCTTCTCCAGATTTCAGACACAAGGAACAGAGGGAACGGATGCCCTTCGCTGTCGGTGGCTGGCACAACTATTGTACACCTTCCCGCCTCTCCCCCTGATTCCGGCAACCATACGCAAGTTGATCCTGGAAGGAGCAGAGGTAATCTTGATTGCTCCACATTGGCCACGGCGTCCGTGGTTTGCCGACCTGGTGGATCTTTCAGTATCTCCTCCGTGGAGGATTCCTCCGGACCGAGTGGTTCTCAGCCAGGGCAACCTTTTGCATCCAGATCCGCAGTGGCTCCAACTAGCCGCTTGGCATTTGAGCGGGAAAGTTTAGCCAGGCAGTCTTATTCATCTGAGGTGATCTCGTTGATACAGGCTTCTAGACGCCCTTCAACAAACAGGATCTATGATGCCACATGGAGGGGTTTCTGCAAGTGGTGCCTTGTGCATGCATTGGACCCACTCTCGGTTTCTATACCAAACATTCTGGACTACCTATTGGAGGGTCTGAACAAGGGTCTATCACCCAATACTATCCGCAGGCAACTAGCGGCCCTTTCCTCTATTCTTTCCTGCGACAATTCCAGCCCTTTGTCGAAACATCCGGCAGTCAGCGCTCTCTTAAAAGGGGTGGTCAATACCAGACCTCCCGTTGTACATCGATATCCTTCTTGGGACCTGGCCAAGGTATTGAAGGCCCTGACTTCAACTCCATTTGAACCTCTCAGTTCATGTTCTTTACATTTTTTGTCCTTGAAGGTAGCCTTTCTGGTGGCTATTACCTCAGCCAGAAGGATATCGGAATTAGTGGCCCTTTCAGTGAGTGAGGAGTTATGCACCTTCTTCGATGACAGAGTGGTCCTTAGGCTGGATCCTACCTTCATCCCAAAGGTAAACACTATTTTTCACAGATCTCAGGAACTTATTCTTCCCAACTTCTGTCCTAATCCCAGGCACAGGTTGGAACGCGAGTGGCACAAGCTAGACGTACGCAGGGCTCTGCATTATTACGTGAAGCGTACTTCTTCCTTCTGTAAATCGGAGGCTCTATTTGTATCTTTTCAACCTTCAGCAATGGGGAAGAAAGTTTCTTCTTCTACCATAGGTAGGTGGATTAGGGCCTTGTCTCTTCCTGTTCCTTCACATGTCACGGCTCATTCGACACGCAGTGCCGCTGCATCAGCCGCGTGGTCCACGCAAGCCTCTGTGGAGGAGAGCCGCAACGTGGTCTTCTCCTTCGGCATTTGTTAGACATTACCGGGTGGATGCCTTTGCGGCGGCTGACGCCGCGTTTGGCAGGCGTGTACTTCAACAGGTTGTTTCTTCTCATGATTCTAGAGCCTAGACTTTTCCCTCCCGAGGGGACATGAGGGCTTTGGTATGTCCCATCCGGTGGATTCTACAGACATCCTGCTGGAGAAGGGGCGTTGTCTTACCTGAACGCCTTTTCTCAGCAGGATGATGTAGAATCCACACCCTCCCGCACAAATAGTCTAGGCAGGTGTATCACAATTGGAGCTATTGAGTTGAGATTCGTCAGAGCTGCTTCACCTCGTCAAAACTGGAGTCACTCCCAAAGGAGGGGCGTGGCCAAAGTTCTGACCTAGTCTGCTGAGCAGAAAGGCTGTTAATAACCCATCCGGTGGATTCTATATCATCCTGCTGAGAAAAGGCGTTCAGGTAAGACAACGCCCCTTTTCCTTAGAATGTTGTTGCAACAATGTATTTTCTTTCTAATTTAAAGTAAAATGCTATGGAACTAAACTACATATTAGGTTTTGAATATATTAATAGATGGGCATTTATTTATTTGTGAACGTTATGCATTTCCTGAATCCTAGGGGACTCCCACTGGCTTACAGAACTCGCAAAATAGAATACTGTGTAAAAATAAAATTATAATTAATTTTAAAAATAAAATCCAAAATTTCTTTCCCCTACAATTAATGAGTTAAAATTGGTTTGGCATGGTGATATTCCTTATAATAATCTCTGAAGGTGTTTGAGGAGAGCTAGATTTGCCTGGATCTGGAAGGCCATAAGGGTGGAGGCCAGCCTTGCATCAGGGGACAATCTACTCTAAAAGAGAGGAGCTATTATAATCTGCAATACTTTTTAAAGAGTTTCATAAGGGAGCATTTAATTTTGTCTCATTAATTAGTGGTTGAGATATTGCATGCAATGTTAGCTCTGTTAGAATTTTATCCCTATGTTAGCTTCCCAGTCTTTTATCTCATGTATTTCTCTTTCGAATTAAAATTAGTGAAAAGGCAATTGATGCTAGATGGGTCCCCTGCCTATGTTTGTAAGGTGTTGCTGCTTGTGATGCAGATATACATACTGACCCGCAATTATACACCAATTTATTTTTATTAATAAGTGTTTTACCTATTGGAAAAGTTGATGTAAATTGTGTACATTCAGTTTGGTCAGGATGATTTGATTTTAAACACCATATTATGAGGAGTTCTTTAAATACTGATGTATAATTTAGGATGCTCTCCAGCACTGGAGATGGAGAATCCACCAATGGGTTTAGACTATATTCCTGCTCAATCAGATCAAGTCAGCCAAAGTTGCCATGCCCGCCCTGGACCATAGAGATCCCAGTCTTGACTTGATCTTGCCCAAGACAGACGTGCAGATTTGGCTCTTAGGCAGGTACAGTCTCCATTGGTGGATTTTCTTTTCCCTAGTAGCTGTGTAGGTTTAGTGAACTAATTGGATTCAATTCCTTCTCAAATTTAATTACTATTATCAAAATCTTAATCCTTTCCCACAGAAACTTGGAGTTACCTCCCAGTTTCCTCCATTGCGGGGCTATACAAGCCCTATTAAGGAAGGGGGCTCGTTCCTCCTTTCCCCCCCACCCAAAAAAGGTAAAAACTCTTCTGCTCACTGGATTCCTCGGGACTAACGGCCGTTGGTCCCAGCCAGCTGAGGAAATCGATTCTTCTAACAGAGCTTGTGGCTGCGACTCAGCTGACCGTTTCAGGCCAGAGACACCCCCGAGACCTTACCAGCTCGTTCGGGAGCCATTGGTGCCTTGCGTGCTGATTCAGGCTTGTGGAGTATTTTCGGGCTGTTTTTAGCCTTTTGCTCTTCGATCGCTGAGGCTTTCAGCACAGAAGGGGGTGCACGCCCAAGAGAGCAGCGCTGATCAGCTGTCCAGTGGCCGTTTGGTGAGTCCGAAAAACGGGGCCTTTTTTTCTCTCCCTTCGCGAACGGTGCTCCTTTCTTATAATGAGTCTCAGGTAGGCCTCACTTCCAGGAGTCGATCCCCATGAATGGCCGCCATTTTGGGACCACGCGGTCTCACAAGCGGCCACCATTTTGGGACCGCGTGGCCTCAAGAGGCCTAGTGAGTGCAGACTAACAGTGGAAGAGGATCCTTCCTGATTTACACGGGGAGCTATCTGGAGTGAGGAATCTTACTGAGGGGTAATCTTCAGAGAGAACAACCAGACCGGACTCAACTCAGATTGGCGGGCCGACTTTTATAGATGACCGCCATTTTGAATACAGGTTGAGGCCTGCTCTCAGAGAAGGGGCCTAGGCCTCCATAGGCATTTTCTCTTCACAACAATCACAGGCCTTCTCCTACAACTGTGATCTGACATTCAGGCTTCCCTGGGTTCTCCCTTTTCAGGCTCTGATGTCTCCTCTTTCTCATACTGACAACTTCATACAATTGGCTTTATCCGAATTCCAGGCACCTATTGTAGTGTGTCTGTCCTTATCTGTATGACAACTATACTTGGATTCCAGGCGCGCCCAGTAGTGTGCCTGTCCTTATCCAAAGTACTTCAGGCTGGATTCCAGACACCCCCAGTAGTGTGCCTGTCCTTATCCGCGCACAGCCATTGTTGGATTCCAGGCATCCCCAGTCGTGCGCCTATCCTTATCCACGCTGAGGCTGTACTGAGTTCCAGGCGTCCCCTGTAGTACATCTGTCCTTACCCAGTGCGTAATACTCTCCAGATACCAGGGGTCCCCTATTGTGTTCCTGTGCTATCGGAGAATGGAGGAATCTACTCTTTCCTCGAAGGGAGCCTTGCCATCCTCATCAGGTCCACCTGGTCCGGAAGGCATTGAGAAGACAGCTGCCACTAAAAGCAGATCTACCACAAAATCTTCTAAGAAAACAGAAAAACTGGCTGGCAGGAGACACCAAGCCTTAGAAAAGGAGTTCTCCAAGGCGCAGAAGAGAGCCAGGTTGGAGATACCTCAGACCGGAGGGTTAGCCTTTGACTTACCCCTGGGGGCTCCAACCTCCCCTCTGGGGATCTGGTCAATGGGGGAATCCTTACATTCCCCTGCACAGTGCGGGACAGGCAATTTCTCTTTCCCAATCCTCCTCTGCACAGGCGCCTCACTCCTACTGCGGCAGGGCTTCGCCCTAGCGAGGCGGTCACCTTCCCTATGGAGGACTGCCTAGCCCTACTGATCGCACGAGCAGTAGACCGAGCCCTTGATGCCAGGGCTCAGGCTTCCAACTCAGGGACTAACATTCCCCATCCTATTCAACAACCGGGGGCTGAGACCTATTATAATCCCTCTTCCCCATCTAGGTCATCAGTCTCTGAGGATTCTTATCTCAACCAAACTGCCATAGAGCAGGAGGTTCAAATGTCTGAAGAGGAAGAACTTCCTCCAGAGATCCCATCATTTAGTGGCTTCTTTAACCCTTCTTTCTTTGTTACCCTGCTACGCAAGGCTACATCCACCGCACATCTTGGGCCGGGAACTTCATCAGCAACGACCCCGTTCCCCCAGACGCAGAGGCAGACTCAAACTTCGTCGAGCTGTTGCAGCTCAACATCGCATCCCCTGCCCATCTTTATTCCTGAATGCGATCCGGAAACAGTGGGCTTCTCCGGCTTCTCTTCCCCTCCCAGGTAACACTGACAAAAGTGGCCAAGGATCTGGAGGAGGCTCTGGAGGTACCGGCTGTGGACGAGCCCTTAGGGCCCCTAGTATCGGCCACCGCCATCTCGGGGGATTTTTCAGAGGCCCTTAAGGCCGAGGACTGCAAATGCAAGTCCACCTATCGCAGAACACACCAAGCGAATGCATGGGCGATCAGGGCCGCAACCTCCGCCTCATTTTTCAATAGGGCTGCACTCTGCTGGCTCCAGCAACTTCAAGCCCAGATTCCAGCGGAGGATATCTGCACACACCAGGACCTTAGTAAGATGGTGGCAGCCACGGAGTATGTGTCAGACGCAACCCTCCAAGCTGCCAGGTTTTCGTCCAGAGCTATGGCGTCCAGTATCACTGGTCACCGTATGCTTTGGTTGAAACATTGGCGAGCTGATGCTAAGTCTAAGTGGAAGCTGGCGGCTGCTCCATATCAGGGGGTTAAGCTATTTGAGGAGGCGCTAAATCCCTACTTAACTGAAAACAAGGACAGACGCAAGGTCCTTAATCATCTCCTCAAAAGATCGGACAAACACTCCAGTTATTACCCAAGGAAGCAGTCCTTTCATGCTGGAGCTAGATACAGTTACACCCAGCCCTTTCAACCCTTTCAGGCCAGACAAGATAGGCAGGAGAGACAGGCAGATAGGCAAGCCCCTAGACCCAGACAACAATCGCAGGGCAAGCGGCCCTTTCGAGGGAACAGCAGACCATTCCGCCGCTCCAGGTGGCTCCCCATCAGCACCTCCTATAGGGGGCAGACTATCCCTATTTGCCCACCAGTGGGAGGTCATCACCATGGATGCGTGGGTCCTCAACACTGTCCGTAACGGCCTTTCCCTGGAATTTGTCTCCAGTCCCCCAAATCGGTTCCTCTCTTGTCCATACCCCCGAAACCGAACAAAGAAAAGACTCATGAACGAAGCCATTCAACATTTATTGCACATACAGGCCATATAACTGGTCCCACTGGACCAGAGAGGTCAGGGATTTTACTCCATCCTCTTTGTGGTTCCCAAGGCATCAGGGGGATGGAGAGTCATACTAGATCTAAAGGGCTTGACTTTCCATCTTGCATACTGCAAATTCAAGATGCAAACGCTCCGCTCCATCTTGGGAAGCATAAGAAAAGGGGACCTCCTGATGTCTATTGATCTCACAGAGGCCTACTTCCATATTCCTATCTCTCTGGCCCACCGACGGTTTCTAAGGTTCGCATACAAGGGATGCCATTTCCGGTACAGGGCTCTCCCATTTGGCCTATCATCGGCTCCCAGGGTGTTTAGCAAGATCCTGGCGGTTCTGGCAGCTCATCTAAGGATGATACCAGTCAGAGTCCAATGCTATCTGGACGACATATTAATCCAATCATTGTCCACCCGGTCTGCCTTGTCGGATCTTGAACTGGTAGTAAAGCTGCTCCGGGACCACGGGTTCTCGGTAAATTTTCCCTAGAGCCACCTGGTTCCCACAACAAGAATACTACATTTCAGGACCATCATAGACACAGCGGAGTGCCGGGTGTACCTATCTCAAGAACAACAGAATAGCATAAGGGAGTCAGTTCTCCAAATACGCAGGTCATTAACGTTGGCCAGTCTTTCCCAGTTGTTAGGGAAAATGATCTCGGCCATAGCAATCGTTCCGTGCTCCAGGCTCCACTCCCAGGAACTTCAGTGGTTCATGCTCCCCTTCCAAAGGCAGAACCTCAGCTCATCCCAACAAAGGGTAAGACTCCACAGCAGGTGTTGCGTTCCCTCATGTGGTGGCTATCATCAGCCATACTCAGAGGGTCATGCTTCAAGGAACCGGACAGGATAGTATTCACGGCCAACGCCAGCCTGTTCGGCTGGGGAGCATACCTCTGGTCTCAGTGGGCACAAGGCCGTTGGTCCATGGCAGATCTCCAGCACAACATAAACTGGCTCAAACTGCGAGCCATCCACCTAGCCCTCCGTCACTTCACAGCCTGGTAGCACGGCGCCACATACTGGTCCTCACGGACAATGTGGCAGCCAAGGCCCACATAAACCGTCAAGGGGGTACCTGCTCTCGGACTCTATTGACCGAGTCTCTCTTACTGGGAGCCTGGACAGAACAAAATCTGGTCTCTATCAAGGCCGATCACATTTCAGGGGAAGCGAACCCCAGGCCAATCTTTTGAGCAGGACAACGGTAGATCACTCGGAATGGCACCTCCATCCGAGGGTCTTCAAAGAGATTTGTCACCGATTCGGCCTCTCACTCGTAGACCTCTTCGTGTCTCTGTCCAATACTCAGCTGACTCGCTTCTTCTCCTGGTTCCCATCCGCAGGGGCAGAGCAGACAGATGCTCTTCAGAGTCCATGGCCGCAGGGCCTGCTCTACGTCTTTCCCCCTCTACCTCTACTCCCGGCGGTAATACGCAAACTCCTCTGGGAGCGAGCGGAGATACTCCTGGTGGCCCCTTACTGGCCAAGGAGACCTTGGTTCGCCGATCTGAGGAGCCTTTCCATTGTGGACCCTTGGCAGATTCCTCCGGAACAGGTTTCTCTCAGCCAGGGAGTTATTCTCCATCCAGACCTCCAATGGCTCAGTTAGCCATCTGGCACTTGAGTGCTCAATCTTAACAAGGGAGCTTTGTTCTCCAGGGGTCCTCACGGTAATCCAGGCCTCCCGCTGTCCTTCCACGAACCGGATATATGAGGCCACGTGGAAGAACTTTCAATCATGGTGCTCCGGCCGGCATCTGTCCATCGCAGGACTCACGATTCCCAATATTTTGGACTACTTGTTAGATGGTCTGGAGAGGGGCTTGGCCCCAAACACATTGCGCAGGCATATCGCAGCTCTTTCCACGGTCCTCATTTGTAACTCTGTGGAGTCATTGGGTCATCACCCCTTACTCTGCTCATTCCTTAAAGGGCCGCTAACATCAGACCTCCCACCGTGCACAGGTACCCCTCGTGGGAATTACCACGGGTCCTGCGGGCTCTTACCAAGTCACCCTTTGAGCCATTAAAGACGTGCGACGTTTACTACCTGTCCCACAAGGTGGTATTCTTGGTGGCAATCACATCGGCCCGATGTATCTCTGAATTGGCGCTCTCAATCCGGGATGACCTGTGCATTTTCCACAGGGATCGAGTGGTCCTTTGACTTGACCCTACCTTCATCCCGAAGGTCAATTCCTTATTTCATAAGTCACAGGAGATAGTGGTGCCGGACTTTTGCCCAAACCTGTCGCACACCCTGGAACAGCAATGGCATACTCTGGATGTCCGTAGAGCACTTCGGTACTATATTACCAAATCAGAAGCCCTCTTTATATCTTTCCACTCTTCCTCCAGGGGTCGGAAGGTTTCCTCTTCCACCATTGGCAGGTGGATTAGAGCATGCACCGCCGGGGCATATCAAGCTGAGTCATTACCGGTTCCAAGACGGGTCACAGCACATTCCACACGGAGTGCGGCTACTTCTGCGGCATGGGCCACTCAAGCTTCCATTGAGGAAGTCTGTAGGGTGGCCACATGGGCTTCGCCATCGCCTTTCATTCGGCACTATAAAATCGATAGGTTTGCCTCAGCAGAGGCCTCCTTCAGTAGGAGGGTTCTCCAGCAGGTCATACATCAAAGTGCCACACTGGACCAGTCTACTACCCACCCTCAGGGACAGTAGGCTTTGGTATGTCCCATTGGTGGATTCTCCATCTCCAGTGCTGGAGAAGGGGCGTTGTCTTACCTGAACGCCTTTTCTCAGCACGGAGATGGAGAATCCACACCCATCCTTGTAGGTCATCTAGGCCTAGGGTTAGTTTTAGTTTGTAAGCCACAACGTCTTGCTGTCAGTCAATGGCTACGCTCGCGTCAAGACTGGGATCTCTATGGTCCAGGATGGGTGGGGCAACTTTGGCTGACTTGATCTGATTGGGCAGGAATACAGTGTAAACCCATTGGTGGATTCTCCATCTCCATGCTGAGAAAAGGCGTTCAGGTAAGACAACGTCCCATTTCACAGAATATTGTAGGTTGCAGTTAGATGTTTCCAATTTGAGTTGCAGGATAATTGGAAATTGTTGTACAGGTAGTCCTTGATTCAACCAGTCGTTTAACAGCTGTTCTCCAGCATGATGAATGTAGAATCCACTGGTGGGTAATCTCAGCCTTCCTGCTCAGAAGAGATTAAGTCAGAACTTTAGCCACGCCTCCCTCTGGGAGTGTCCTCCAGTTTTTGACTTAGTCTCAGCTCAGTAGGACACAAATCCTTTGGCTCCTCAGTTAGCCTAGGTTAATTAATTTGGTTTATTTCTAATTGGATTTAAATTTATTTAAAAGATCTCTAAATTCAGGTGTTTTTATTCTTCCTTGACATTTGGACTCAAATTGGCAAGAATTTGGCAGTAATCCTCCTGGATATTACTCAGGCCTTTGGGCTTCAAGAGCCTAACAGGCTCCTACAGAGCAGGCTACAGGCTGATCTGAAGTGGAGTGTTTTCACTCCCATCGAGCTGATGAGTGGGAGCGCTGATCAGTACAACAGCTGAATCGTGGCGATTAGGAGTTCCTCGCAGCTTGTACAACTGGAGGGCTTCCCTTTCCTTGCTGTTGCCGACACACGAGGTTTCTCTGTTGGAAGCAGGTGACTCAGATCGCAGTGGAGCTGCGCGACAAACCACAAGTGCCTTTTTCAGAGCGGGGGGAAGGGTTGTTACAGGCAACCATTCACAAACTGATTCAGGAAGGGGTGGAGATAATCTTAATTGCTCCACATTGGCCAAGGTGTCTGTGGTTTGCAGACCTTGTGGATCTATCGCTCTTGCCACCGTGGAGGATTCCCCCGGACCGAGTGGCTCTCAGCCAAAGGAATCTTCAACATCCAGATCCACAGTGGCTCCAGTTGGCCGCCTGGCACTTGAGCGGGAAAGTTTAGCTAGGCAATCCTATTCTTCTGAGGTGATCTCGATGATCCAAGCCTCAAGATGCTCCTCGACTAATAGGATTTAATAGGAAGAACTTCTGCACGTGGTGCACTAAACAGCAGCTCAGGCCATTATCAGTCACCATTCCTAACATATTGGAGTATCTTTTGGAAGGTATGAATAAGGGGCTATCACCTAGTACCATCCGCAGGCATGTTGCGGCCTTGCAAATGGTCCTTACCTGTGACAACCTTATCTCATCATCTTATCTCATCATCCGGCTGTAAGTGCTTTTCTAAAGGGGGCGGTTAACGCCAGACCACCTGTGGTCCATCATTATCCATTTTGGGACTTACCTAGGTGTTACAAGCCCTGACTTCTCCGCCGTTCGAGCCCCTCAGGTCTTGTTCACTTCATTTCCTTTCCTTAAAAGTAGCATTCTTGATGGCTATCAAATCGGCCAGACGGATTTTGGAATTGGCCGCACTCTCAGTTCGGAGTGATTTGTGTACCTTTTTTGAGGATAGGGTGGTCCTTCGTTTGGACCCTTCCTTTGTTCCAAAGGTTAACACTTGGTTTCATAGGGCACACGACCTAGTTCTTCCAGATTTTTGTCCTAATCCGTCACATCATCTAGAGAGACAATGGCATAAGTTAGACGTGCACAGGGCTCTGCGTCATTATGTTAAGCGGACCTCAGCCTTTCGTAAATCAGAGGCCTTGTTTGTGTCTTTTCAGCTCTCTGCCATGGGTCAGAAGGTATCCTCTTCGACCATTGATAGATGGATCAGGGCATGTATTGCTCGGGCCTATCTTTCTCAGTCACTTCCAGTTCCTACGCATATCACCGCTCACTTGACGTGCAATACAGCTGCGTCTGCGGCCTGGTCCACTCAGGCATCGGTCAAGGAGATTTGTAGGGCAGCGACCTGGTCCTCCCCTTCTTTTGTGAAACATTACAAAATTGATAGGTTTGCACCAGCGGATGCCTCATTTGGTAGGAGAGTTCTTCAGCAAGTAGTTTCTTCTCAGGAGACACAAGTCTACACTTTCCCTCCCAATAGGGACATGAAGGGCTTTGGTATGTCCCACCGGTGGATTCTACATTTATCATGCTGGAGAATGGGCATTGTTTTAACTGAACGCCTTTTCTCAGCATGATGATGTAGAATCCACACCCTCCCTTAAGGTAGTCTAGGCAGGTGTCATGTTAATTGGAGCCATTGCGTCAGACTTCATCATGGATGCTTCACCTCGTCAATAACTGGAGGACACTCCCAGAGGGAGGCGTGGCTAAAGTTCTGACTTAGTCTCTTCTGAGCAGCAAGGCAGAAATTACCCACTGGTGGATTCTACATCATCATGCTGAGAAAAGGCGTTCAGGTAAGACAACACCCATTCACAGTTACAGCAGCCTAGAACGGATGATTTATGGTTCATAAAGAACTTCTGGTCATCATAAAAAGTCATGCTGTCGCCCTATCACATATACACATTTTGGGTGCTTCAGAACCTGCTCACATTTACAACTGGCTGCCAAGTGCCCTGTGATCATGGGATCGCCATTTGCAATCTTCACTCTGACTTCCCCAAAAAAGTCAAAGGGGAAGCCTCCAGGGAACATTGCAAATGGAGGGGATGTGGGATGTGAGGTGTTTGAAATCCCCTCACATGCTGGAAGAATGGATCTCAAATCTGGCGAAAATACTAGTGAACATCCTCATTCTGAGCCTTTCAGAACACTGGCATTCACTAGCATTTCCTCCCCATCGTGGGATAAAACTCTAGCTAACAGCAGTGTTCTGAAAGGCTCAGAATACTGGCGTTCACTTGCACTTTCATCACCCCTCTAGAAGACTCAGAAAAGCTCCAGAGGGGAGGGCAACTTTCTAGCTCAGAATGCTGGTATTTGTATTCCTCTAGAGGAGAAATCCCTTGACACATTAGAGGAATAGACTTTAAATCTGGCAAAAACATTACCAAACACTAGCATTCTTGTGACCAGTCCCCACCCTGCCATGCCTGGGAGGCCCGGCCCTCTCTCCAGTGGTCCTCTTAACAACCTGCGTGATTAACAACCACACCTGCGACAGCTGGGTTTGCAGTTGCTGAGCAGAGTGCTTACATAGCTTGTTACTTAACCATTCCTTCACTCAGTGACCAAGGTTCTGGGCCCAATTGTAGTCATATGGGGAGGACTTCTATATTTGTCTAGACCAGGAGTAGGCAACCTTGGCTCTTTTATGATTCATGGACTTCAACTCCCAGAATTCCTGACCCAGCCATGCTGGTTCAGGAATTCTGGGAGTTGAAGTCCACTAGTCATAAAAGAGTGAAGGTTGCCTACCCATGGTCTAGATAGTACTATCTGTGGTGATTGAGAACAGTGAAAGCTCATAATATGTTTCAGTGGAAGCTTTTCCCCTTTAGCAACTTTTTTGTTCTTTTTTCAAGAACATAAGCTTTTCCCTCATTTTAGAAGGCGGTTTATAACTCTAAAACTCTCTGTTCTTTAAAAAGGATTATGTATCCAGAATACAAAAAGCAACTGAAATTAATTTTATCAAGGCCCTTTGAAGACAATCTCTTCTCTTTTTTTGTCAGATTATGCCCACTCTCTATTTTTGATCTTTAATCTTTTGAAATGGAGGCACCATGTGCCAGGGATTGAACCTGAAGCCCTTTACTTGTAAAACACATTCTGTGCCACTTAGCAATGGTTGTTGGTCTATGCTTCCTGGCTATTTGTTTGCCAAGCATGTGAAATATAGAAGCGGATTTGTAAAATCTTTCCCTTTTTTCTCTAACTGAAAGGTTGTCACTGTACTTTCCCTAACTAGCAAATGACATTTAGAGGACATGGAAGAACAGTTGGATAATCTATCACTCAGTAAGGTGTGTGAGCTTTCCCCAATAGTCTAGCTGTCACTCCTTTTCTTTGCATCTTTTTCTTCTGGGGTTAGATGCAGAAAGCTGGCACAGTAGGATTTGATTGTGTTCCAATAATTTTAGTTTCAACCCTCTGTCAGAATCCAATCATATTTCATCTTTAATTATCAAATATAGAAACTCCCAATTCTGCCTTCTCTGGATTCTGCCATAAGAGGGAGAGAAGGGGGAGAACAAAAGGGCTTTATGGCCCTCACTTCCTTCAGTAGACTTCAAAGAGCTGAATGCTGAATGTGTGTTTATTGTAACCTATTGTAACCTCAAAGCGTTAACACCAGAGAACATTAGCATTAACAAAGAAGAGTATTTGCCTTTCATGTAGTTATCTGAAGTCTCCATCCAGACGGAAGAAAGAAGAAACGGGGTGGAATTGTGATACTTGAAACTATCACTGGAAGGGGGGTTGATTGGGTGGGACTACTGGGGAACCCCTTAAAACCTTGAATGGGAGAGCTTGGACCCCAAGTCCTGTCTAGCATGCCTGCAACCATTTTCTCTTAATAAAGGATTCCTGTTGGAAGAACTATTCCAAGAGTTCTGTCTTCTTAAGATGCAAAGTGGGGTGGGTCCTTACATTAGACAGGACTTGCAAAATTAATCCACCTGGAAGGTAGACCCTTGCCGGGGGATTTTGCAAAAATTTACCATGTCAGACAACGAAGCAAGAGAGGGAGAAAACTCCCTGGAAAGAGAGCCGCTGACCCAGTTGGAACCTTGCCAGATGTTGGGATCCGAGAGGCCAGATTTCTCAGAAGAAGAAGTGGTGGAGACACAGGACCACAAGCCTCGCTGGTCGATGGGCGTTGGAAAGAAAAGCGAGTGGGGAAAGGAATCAAGAAAAGTGACCCTGAGACGGGGGACCAAGCAACCAGAATGGAAGCAGGAGATGGAGAAATCCCTGCACGCAAGTGAAGAGGGAGGAAGCTGTATGCCGTACTCAGACTGGATCCTAGAGAGAGCTATTGACCTGATGAAGAGAACTCTCAGCTCCCTAGGAGAGGAGATTCCTGAGCCCTACGCCCGCCCCAGTTCCTGGAGCCACAAAGGGAGAGACACCGAGGGGGACGTGGAACCTGCAACCCCAGGGACATTTACTGATCCAGGAGCTCCCACCCCCTACCGGACCCAAGATGGAAATCTGGACGGAAGACACTACCACCCACAATGGAGGCACCGATCCATTCCAAGACGTCCACCGTTGGAGGTGAAATTCAAAGGGGAGCCAACACGCTTGGGGTTTTTCCTAACCCAAGTCCTCAGCTACATGGAGGAATATGGGCAGGACATCCCCAGCGACAAAGCCCGCATCCGGATCGTGCAATCTGCCCTGGATGGACCAGCTGCAGATTGGGTGGTGAACCTGCATGACTCCAATGCCCCAGAACTCAGTAACTTCAACCGTTTCATGTCCTCTTTGAGAAGACGATTTGAAGACCCCCTGGCTGATCGCAAAGCCCGTGAAAGAATAACAACGATGAGGCAGGGCAAACGCCCAGTGGCTGAGTATACACAAGAATTCCGAGCCATTGCCAGCAAACTGAATTGGCCAGAAGACATCCTCCTTGGCCGTTTCAAAGACGGACTAAACTATGATCTATATGATGCTTGCCTGCCCCGAGGAGACCCACATCGACTTGAGGAATGGTACGTCTTGGCAGAGGAAGCAGAGATCGACATATTGAAGAGGCATCGCCGAGGAAAACAATGGAGCCGCCCCCCGCCTGAGCTGACACACCAACCGGTGAAATCATCGGATACAGCCAAGAAGCAGATGGGGTGTTTCAAGTGCGGAAGAGAAGGGCATCGAGCTGTAGAATGCCGCTCAAAGGCCCCCCAGCACAACCCAGACAGATCCCCAATCAACAAACCCAGAGGGTATTCAGCTAAGCCAAAAGAAACAGCCATGAAAATGATGGAAATTGCAGAAACCCCCACCTCTGCTCACCAAGGGGAAAGAACTCCAGCCTACACCACAGGGACGGTGGATGCCTCAGATGACAGCTCGGAAGGCGAACCCCTGGTAAGTGGACGCATCACACCCATCTTCAAAACAGTGACTATATTAATCCCCCCCATGCCCGAAGCTGTGAAGGTGAAAGCCTTAATAGACTCTGGCTGCACCCGCTGCCTCATTAGCCCAACACTAGTGGGGAATCTGGGCATCCCATCCAGGAGACTGGAACAACCAATCTCATTTGGCCAGCTAGATGGATCCATAGCAGGGGGGGTGCCAGCTACCCTAGCCACTCTGCCAATACACCTCTCCCTGGGCAACCATGAAGAGGACTTAACGTTTGTGGTGACCCCAGGTATGGAATGCCCAATGATTCTAGGGATGGAATGGTTGAAAAAATGGAACCCCTGGGTAAATTGGAGGACGACAGAAATCAAATTCCCGAAGGGGGACCCTATGGACTTAAAACCCCAAGAGAGGCTACCAGAATCAAGAATAGAAAAAGCATCCATAGGAGAGGAAAAAAGATTAACAGAAATACCAGAGGAATATAGGGACCTTGCTGAAGTCTTCAGTGAGGAGAGGGCGAATGAGCTTCCCCCCCACCGACCCACAGACTGTACCATTGAATTCAAGCCTGGGGCAAAACTCCCGAAACCCAGATTATACTCCATGAGCCCAAAGGAGAAGGAGGAAATGGAAAGATTTATAAAAAAAAACCTGGAGAGAGGTTTCATTGAACCAGCTAAGCCTAAAGTGGCTGCCCCGGTCCTTTTTAGAGAGAAGAAGGATGGCTCTTTACGTTTATGCGTGGATTATAGGGCCCTGAACACAATCAGTGAAAGCAACCTATACCCGCTGCCCCTCATGAAAGACATGCTGTCACACCTATCGAAAGGGAAAATTTTTTCTAAACTAGACTTAAGGGAAGCTTACTATCGCGTGAGAATCAAGGAAGGGGACGAATGGAAGACTGCATTTAACTGCCCCATGGGGTGCTATCAATTCAAAGTCTTGCCATTTGGATTACAAGGGGGCCCTGCAGTCTTTATGCAATTAATCAATGACGTTCTAAGGGAGCACCTGTTTAAGGGGGTCCTTGTTTACTTGGACGACATTCTTATCTTTACCGAAACAAAAGAAGAACACGTCAAACTTGTCAGAGCGGTTTTAAAGAAGCTGCGAGCCGCTCACCTATATGCCAAACTCTCAAAATGCGAATTCCACCAGGAAAGGATAGACTACCTAGGCTATCGCATATCCCCACAGGGCATTGAAATGGACCCAGAGAAGGTCAGAGCAGTATTAGAATGGGCACCACCCCGCACAAGAAAGCAACTACAAAGTTTCCTGGGCTTTGCAAATTTTTACCGCCAATTCATCCCCTCATTTGCACAGATAGCCTTGCCCCTCACCAACTTACTAAAAACGAAGGGAACATCCTCAGTAAAACCTAGCCAGCCACTAACATGGACAATGGAGTGCCAAGCAGCGTTTGAGAGACTAAAGAGACTTTTTTCTGCCGAACCAGTACTAAGGCACCCAGACATGGACAAGCCCTTCATAATACAGGCAGATGCAAGTGATGTGGCAGTGGGGGCTGTGCTATTACAAGAAAATGATGATGCAGTATTGCAACCCTGTGCATATACATCCAAGAAACTCACGGAAACAGAACAGCGCTGGCCCGTATGGGAGAAGGAGGCTTATGGGATACGTTGGGCATTACTCACATGGCGACAGTTCCTGGAAGGCAACAAAATCCCCTTCCAGGTGTGGACTGATCACAAAAATTTGGAAGCCCTGAAAACTTCCAGGAAACTCAATCCCAAACAAGCCCGCTGGTCCCAGCATTTTCACCAATTCCAATTTAAGCTCAAACATTTACCAGGAAGAAAGAACTTCCTGGCAGATGCACTATCTCGCATGCCCCAATATAACAGCGCACGAACCACAGACTCTAGACCAATAATGGCAGAGTCACAACTGGCAGCACCAGTAACCACAAGAACCCAAGCCAAATTAAAACCACAACTGGACAGCCAAACTGGAATTGAATTCAGAAAAAGTTTGGAAACAGATGATTGGTTCCAGAAAAACAAAAATGTGTGCACAATGAGAGACGGGTTGCCTTGGATAGGGGAAAAGTTATATATACCAACAACTCAAAGAGTAATTTTCATGCACCTTTGCCATGACACAAAATCAGCAGGGCATTTTGGATTTGTAAAAACTTTACATTTAATTAAACGGCAATTTTGGTGGCCATCCATGAAAAAGGACATTGAAAGTTATATAGCCAGTTGTCCAAAATGTGCCACGGCAAAGAGGTTACAAGGGAAAGTGCCAGGACTATTGCAAACAGTGGCAAGTCCCTCAGCCCCCTGGAGAGAAATAGCCATGGATTTTATAGTGGAATTGCCAGAAAGCAATGGGAATACTGTGGTCTGGACGGTCACGGACTTGTTTTCCAAACAGGTGCACTTTATCCCTTGCCAAAAGATTCCCACTGCAAAAGCCTTAGCAAAACTTTTCATCCAACACATTTACAGATTGCATGGGGCACCCCAACGCATCATCTCTGACAGGGGGGTGCAATTTACGTCTGCATTTTGGAAGGAATTTTTATCCCTCTTAGGAACCACTCAGGGACTGACATCTAGCCACCACCCTCAAGGAAATGGGGGGGCTGAAAAAATGAACTCAGTACTTAAGCAATATTTAAGATGTTTTCTTAGTTTCCAGCAGACCGAGTGGGCGGACTTACTCCCTTTTGCAGAAGTTGCCTACAATAATGCAGTCCACTCCAGCACAGGTTACACTCCTTTTCAAATAGCCACCGGTCAAAGTTTCAACCCCATGCCAGAATTAACCCCAAACGAACCAACGATCCCCTCGCTGAAAGAATGGATGGAAAAATTACAAAACACCTGGCCAATAGTCAGAAAAGCACTAGATGAAGCTAGGCAGGCTTACAAAACACAAGCCGATAAAAAAAGGGTTGAGCCTACACCATTCATTATAGGAGAGATGGTGTACTTATCTACAAAATACCTAAAGTCCCTACAGCCCTGTAAAAAACTTGGACCAAAATACATAGGACCTTTTCCAATTAAAAGAATCATAAATCCAGTAACAGTAGAATTAGAATTACCCAAAAATCTCAGGCAAATACACCCAATTTTTCATTGCAGCTTGCTGAAAAGAGAGCATCAGTCACCTCTACGGCCCAAAATCCCCCCCCCACCACCTCCAATCATGGTGGAGGGTGAACAACACTTCGAAATAAAGGAAGTCCTTGACTCTAGGAGATATCATGGAGCAACTCAGTACCTAGTTGCCTGGAAACACCTCCCTCCCTCACAAAATGAGTGGGTCCATAAACGTCATGTCAGAGCCCCGAAGCTATTGAAGAAGTTTCACACAGAGTATCCTAACAAGCCTGACTAAATTTTATACTTGTGTTTTCTTTCAGGTGGATCTCTCTTATTTTTAAGAGGGGCCGGATGTCAGAATCCAATCATATTTCATCTTTAATTATCAAATATAGAAACTCCCAATTCTGCCTTCTTGGATTCTGCCATAAGAGGGAGAGAAGGGGGAGAACAAAAGGGCTTTATGGCCCTCACTTCCTTCAGTAGACTTCAAAGAGCTGAATGCTGAATGTGTGTTTATTGTAACCTATTGTAACCTCAAAGCGTTAACACCAGAGAACATTAGCATTAACAAAGAAGAGTATTTGCCTTTCATGTAGTTATCTGAAGTCTCCATCCAGACGGAAGAAAGAAGAAACGGGGTGGAATTGTGATACTTGAAACTATCACTGGGAAGGGGGGTTGATTGGGTGGGACTACTGGGGAACCCCTTAAAACCTTGAATGGGAGAGCTTGGACCCCAAGTCCTGTCTAGCATGCCTGCAACCATTTTCTCTTAATAAAGGATTCCTGTTGGAAGAACTATTCCAAGAATTCTGTCTTCTTAAGATGCAAAGTGGGGTGGGTCCTTACACCCTCTCTCCTTAGGCTTATAGTGTAGAGGGCCTGGGTATTGCTGCCAATTAGTGTTCACTAGTGTATCGCTAGCACTAAATGCTAGTTTTCAATCAGTCATCTAAAACTAAATGGTAAAACTACATTTTTTGTACATCAGTAAAACAGGTCTCCTATTGCTTGTCAGTTTAGAAACCTTGCTCCTGGCTACCAAGAAAATTTTGCCTCCAGCTACTGATATTTAAGCAGTATGTTTGTCTTCAAGCTATAGTTGAGTATATAATTTTAGATTTTATTTATAAGAAGAACCAGTTGCAGTCTAGGTATAAGAAATCCCAAAGCGTATTTTTTAACATCAGATACTTATTTCTCATTTTTTCCTGCAAGGAGATCAAAGCTAGCTATATAAACTCTCTGTCACTTCTGCTTAGTAGTTCTAGAGTTTGGCTGGCACAAGGGTCATCCAAGTAAGCTCTCTGGTTGAGTGCGAATTTAAACCTGAGCTAATCTAGAGCAGCTTAGATTAGTTAAATTGTAATCATAGTAGCTCATTGGCTCTTCTTAAAAGAAGTGTCTTACAGACAGCATCAGTTCTAAATTAATTGTTTTTAAATCAATTAGGACTTCCTGTGCCATGTAGTAGCCTATGGGAATAAAAGTATGCAAGCATTTTGAATGTTAATTCCTGGCCTAGGTTCCCAAATATGTATGAACTAAGTCATAGTCATTTGAATGTTTCTCATTTCTGAATGTTTGTACAGTACTTGCTGGGTCCTGATAGTCAATTTTTTAAAAATGTTCTGTTAATCTTAAATAGATGGCATCAAGTAGAGAAAAAAATGTAATATGTTGATTTCATAGCCTGATCTCTTAAATATTATTTGAAATATTTGTATTATATAATACAGATAAGCCATCCCAGATAGTCAACTGTATGTGGGCCTCACTCATCTCTATGGGACTTGCCTCATGACCAGAGTCCAATTTGTAGTGAATCTGAATGATTTTATCCAGCAGATGTCTAGTTATACCTCAGATTGGCTTGCAGCTAAACCTCCAGCTCAGCATTTCCTAAAGGGACCATGTCACTCTAAACAGGGCTCCTGGATAGCTTTCTGTATAAGCAATAAGAGAAGGATTGACATTTACCCATTGCCCATTACCAATCTGAGGTACCACTTTTGTTAGCTCCTGAGTAGCTCCTGCTCAGTCAAGTTTATCCCTTTTTGTTCTCAATTCTTCTCTCATTTCATCTCCCTCAATTCCTTAAAAAAACGAGGAAACTCTGACAATCATGAGGGGAGATAGAGTGTATAGGTACGTTCTCTCATTCCAGGTGATGCCTAAAGTTTCAGTTGGAGCATGCACTAAACCAGGCATGTCAAATTCGCGACGTCATGTGATGTCGCGCGATGTATTGGAGCTTTTTTGCCATTGCCGGCAATGGGGTGGGCATGGCTCCGGTATGATAAAACCGGCCCACGGGCCGGCAGTTTGACACCCCTGCACTAAACCTTCAGTGCTCTCTGAAACCCAGTAGGGTCCATCAATTAGTTGCCTGTGATGGACCAATCAATTAGGTCCTGCCTTCCTATGACAGGGAATAGCACCAGAGCATCCCAAGGCAATCATAAAGTGATCTGAACATGATACAATTGACAGTAAAATTCAGATCACATTGCAGCTATCCTGACAAAAAAAACCCTAAATCCAGTGTGCTGGACACTATTATGTGTTGAGTCTTTAATGATCTAGATTGAGTCCATGGCTGTTGTAATGATCATTAATTCCTGAGTAAACCTCAGATTTTGTTCCCAGAGAAGGCAGGTTGAACTCCAAAACTATAAACTATAAAATATCGTGGAGCACCATCTCTGAACACCATTAGTGTATTGGAAATGGCCATGTTTCAGCTTAATATGGAACCGTTTTAATATAGTTTTCCTGATAACATAGAATAAGAATGATCTATGCATATGCCTTTGGATATTGTTGGATTCTAGTTCCATTAACCCTCAATGTTTACCATATTGGCTGGATGAAATGAGAGGTGGACTTCAGTAACATCTGGAGGGCCACTTTTCAGCGAACCTATCCAAGTAGCTTGCATACATTTTGGCCTCCCTATTGGAATTTTGGAATAAGGCTGTACCTGATGCAGTGTGAGAAATGCTATATTGCCTGGGAAATCCTGATTCACTTTCTAAGAAATTTTGGGAAGATTGATACTAGTGTTGGAATTTGCAATAGAGTTAGGTTCCTTGTTTATAAGTCTATGGACTTTAATAATAATAACAACAACAACAACAACAACAATAATAATAATAATATTGCACAAGACCAAGCCTTAAGGACAAATGCATATAAAGTTAAAATTGAGAAGACAGCAACAGACAGTAAGTGCCGCCTATGCAAAGAAGCTGAAGAAACAGTGGACCACCTGGTAAGCTGCTGCAAGAAGATTGAACAGACTGACTACAAGCAGCGGCATGACAAAGTAGCAACAATGGTGCATTGGAAGATCTGCAAAAAATATCATTTGCCTGTAAGTAAAAACTGGTGGGACCATAAAATAGAGAAGGTCATAGAAAATGATAAAATTAAACTGCTCTGGGACTTCAGAATTCAAACAGACAAGTACCTGCAACATAACACCCCAGACTTAACAATTGTCGATAAGAAAGACAAAAAAGTCTGGATAGTGGACGTGGCAGTGCCTGGAGACAGCAGAATAGACGAGAAAGAACTGGAGAAGATAACAAAATACAAAGACCTACAAATAGAAATAGAAAGACTGTGGCAAAAGCAAGCAAGGGTAGTACCAATAGTAATAGGCTCCTTGGGTGCAATCCCAAAACAACTGGAGCACCACTTGAACACCATTGGCATTGACAAATTCGCTATTAGTCAATTGCAAAAGGCGGCCTTACTAGGAACTGCTTCCATCCTGCGACGATACCTGTAATACCATCAAACATCCACATCTGCCTATCCCAGGTCCTGGGTAAGGACTCGATAGGTAGACAAAATGCCAAATCCAGTCTGAACATCTGGCTGACTGTGCGATGATCCATAATAATAATAATAATATTACTAATAGGTAGACAAAATGCCAAATCCAGTCTGAACTCTGGCTGACTGTGCGATAATCCATAATAATAATAATAATAAAGTTGGAAGGAACCTTGGAGGTCATCAAGTCCAACCCCCTGCTCAGGCAGGTAACCCTATACCATTTTGGACAAATGGCTGTCCAGCAAAGAATGAAATTGTACTGCAGGATCTCATAACATAGGACTAACTTATAAAGGGCAAAATTTGGGACGGGAGCAGTAGGCTTCTTGCTGGTGTGCTATATTCTACCTTGTTGGCAGATTTTTCTAATCCTCATCAGAAGAGATGTGGGTAGCGTGTTAATAGTAGTTGCAGCTGGGCCCATATGGTAAGTCTCATTTCTGTTTCCATACAGTGGAATAGATAGCACTGTTGGGGTAAAGGTTTTTAACTGCATTGCTTATGAATCCACTAATACATTGAGTGTTACTTTAATATTAGCATATTATAGTTAACAGCATTTGAAAGAAGTGTTTCACAAATTAAAGTATCTCTCTTCAAAATGTTAAAGCAGTAGTAGTCTTGCTTGACTACTTTGATGTCTATCCTTAGTTGTTTACTTATGCATGTGCTTATGCATATGCATACATAGACAAGTTGCTTTACTTGTGATCTTAGCAGAAGTGTTGTTTGGGTATACATATTATATGGTACTGGAATCTGTTAAGAAAGAATTGAAAGCGAATCTTTATTTAATTAAAAAGTTTACTCACTAATCCAGTGGTGGTGAACTTTTGGCACGTGTGCCGGAGGCGGCACTCAAAGCCCTCTCTGTGGGCACATGTGCCGTTTCCCCAGCCTTGCCTCCCCCGCAACCCTCTCCTCACCAGCAGCCCCCCCGGAGGAGAGTCGGCCCCAAGCGTGACCCATGCAGAGCAGCGCAGCCAATATATGGCAGCCAGGCAGCGTAAACAAGACTCTGCCCTCACACCCCATCGCGCACAGTTGATGCTGCAGGGCACAGGCAGAGGGTGTGGCCTCCATGGTGCTGCTTGGCTGCCTGAGCGATCTGCGGCGGGCCCTGGAGGCGGTGAGTGGCCCTGCAGACAGGCAGGATGGGGTGGAGCGGGGGCAGGGCAGGGGGATGAAGCGGGGGTGGGGCCAGTTTTTGGGCACTCGGTCTCTAAAAGATTCGCCATCGCTGCACTAATCTTTAGATGACCTCTTAGTGTAATTTTCTTTTCTTTTTATCTTAAATTGTGAGTTCCTCTGAAAAAGAGTAGGAGAAGACAGGACGAGGCTAATCAATCATATTTTATATAAGATGATGCCTTGCAGCTCTGCTTGTATTTTACTAGTTAATGAAAATTACTGTCACAAAATTACTGAAGGTTTTGTTAATTGTGATCTATATAGCATCTATATTATGCTTTGAATAACAAAATTGTGGCTTCCTTTCTAATGCTATTTGTGATGTTTTCTATCTGATCAACGTATATTTATCTAAATTCTGACCTGTACTTCATTAGACAGGAAAGAAACCCATGCTTTCTGATATAAATAAGCAAATTTGTCAATTCTAGTTATTCTCAATTACTAATTTTTGTAAATATGAAGTTTGTTTTTTTCTGAATTTTTCAATTTCTGAATATATCACTTTGCTTTCTCAAACAGTATTTTTTAGAAACACAATTCTAGTTTTTATGCATTTTGGTGTACATTCCACATACATGTATAGGGGTTTGGGGTTTTTTTGCAATAAGCCAAAAAGCTACTGAAAGAATATTTTGTAGAGAAATCAGACCAAAATAGAACTTTTTGACTTGAATAAAAAGCATTACTTTTGGCGAAAGGGAGACACTGCATATGGTGTTGGCTGTAACTTAGTTTGGGTGGCTTTGCTGCCTCTGGAGCAGGATGGTTTGCCATTATTGATAAACTAAGTGTTCTAAATTGTACCAGCAAATTCTACTGGAAAATGTCAAGATAACTGTCTGTGAACTGAAGCTCAAGAGAAAGTGGGTCATGCACCAGGGCAGTGACCCAAAACACACAAGTCGGATGATTAAAGAAAGGTTAAAGCAGAATAAAGTTAACGTTTTGCAATGGTCCTGACCTTAATCTTACAGAAATGTTATGGAAGGATCTGAAGCAGGTAGTTCATATGAAGAAGCCCATCAACATTCCTGAGTTGAAGCTGTGTTGTAAGGAAGAATGGGCTCAATTTCCTCCAAGTGATGTGCCAGACCGATCCACAGCTATCAGAAGCATTTAATTGCTGTTATTGCTGTCAAAGATGTGGGACGCTCACTGAAAGCAATAGTATGTACTTTTGTCTCACAAATACATATGCAGCTTTGGATCATTCTCAATAAATAAATGAACATATAATTTATTTATTTATCAAATAGATATAGCCCCCATCTCCCCCAAAAGGGACTCTGTGTGGCACACTATAATGAATAAAACAGCCAATCTCAAAAGCCACAATAATAAATAGCACAAAAACAAAAATATTAAGTCTGGATGAAGGGAGGATAAAAGGGCTCCTCCCAACAAATGTTTCTGACTCAATTATTTAATTGGCCTCTCTTTATTTGGGCTTAGGACTTATAAAAAGAATAAATTACATTTTAGGGTTTATTTATGCAGAAATTGAAAATTGAACTGAAAATTCGAAAGGGTTTGGAAACTTTTGAGTACCATTGAATGATCTTCTTATAGGAGATGACCAGGCAGAGCCTGAAGGAGGAGTCAAATACATCATAAGTCACAAGTCTCTGTGCGCCCACAAGATATCTAAGTCCAACACACCTTGAATGCCTTTTTTATCTCCTGCTCATTTTCCATGACTGCTAGTTGATCAGATTCTTGTAGAAAGCTTAAGCTTGCAATAAAATCTTTATACTCATTTGAACTGCCTGAATCTTCTGATTTCCTTCCCCGGTGTTTGACACTTCTTCTATGTCCAGATCAAACTTTAGACTGCCAAAATGAAGCCACCTTCTTGGCTTTGGCATTGGCCAAAATAAATAATTGTCAGTACATGTTCCTGGTAAAAACTGATATATCGGCAGATAGGCAGGATCTGCATCTCTCCGTGTTCACAAAGTGTGTTGTTATCCACTAAAATTCCCCACTTGAGCAATAATTAAATAAATGACTATTTGGTAAGTAAGTCTTATTGAACTCAGTGGGATTTGACTTTTGAATAAATAGACATAGGATTATAGGTACTTCATACCACACTGTTGTAATTAGTGGTACTTCTGAGTCAAATAATATGGTCTAAAATGATCATAATAGTAATTTTAAGTAACTTCAGATTTTGGTAGAGAAAATATCTAGATATATCTGCTTGTTTCTATATTTCTTTTTAAAATAATGGGATGAAAAATGAGTAAATTTCTTTGAGGGAATTGGAAATATAAGAAGGTGCTTTTGTACAGTGTGAGACTGTTGAGATCTTCTAGCTAAATATTGTCTACAGTATTTGTTTACTGATAATAGATCTCCAAGGTTTTAGGCAAGGATCTTATTCAGTTTTAACCAAAAGATGTTGGGTCATAAAGATAAGATTGTTTCATGCAAAACATGTTCTTTGCCACTAAATAGAAACATGTGCCTTCTGTATAGAACATATTCAGATGAGGTATTTCTCTACTGCTGGTTTTGTGTAAGAACTGGAAATTCCAGAATCTGCCCACCATGTGACCACTCCTGATTTTGTGACTGTTTTTGCAGCAGACAATTTAAACAAACACAGCAGTTGTAAAGCAAACATGGCAGTTGTTAAGTGAATCCATTGCCCACAATGAGTGTTTTTTTTTTTTTGCCAGAAACTGAAAGTAAATACTGGTTTCTGGCAAAAAAAATATAAATCATAGTCACATGACTGGTTGCTGAGCATCCAAAATGCAGTCACGTGATGGGGAGGGGACAGGCAGAGGGTATGTGTATATATATATATATATATATATATATATATATATATATATATATACACACACACACACACACAAACACACACACACACACACATATATATACATATATGTTGATAGGATTCTCCTTATTTCTAATTAATTATCTTATTGAACAGGTAGTCCTTGACTTACAATCACAATTGAGTCCAAAAATTCTGTTGTTAAGTAAGACATCTGTTAAGCAAGTTTCGCCCCATTTTGTCATAGTTTCGCCCCATTTCTTGTCATAGTTGCTAAGTGAATCACTGCAGTTGTTAGTAATCTGGTTGTTAAGGGACTCTGGTTTCCCCATTGACTTTGCTAGTAAGAATGTTTTAAAGGGGGATCGCATGACCCTGGGATACTGCAACTGTCATAAATATGAACCCGTTGCCAAGCGTCTGAATTTTGATCACATGGCCATGGTGATGCTGTAAAGGTTTTAACTGTGAAAAATGGTCATAAGTCCCTTTTTAGTGCTGTTGTAGCTTTGAATAGTCACTAAATGAACTGTTGTAAATCGAAGACTACCTGTATGCTTCTGTGAATTTGAAATAGTTTGTATGTATAAATTTCGATTGCTATTGTATTCTGAATCAATCAACAAATACCTATGCATAAAAATGACAAAATTATAAACTATAAAAGGTCTGATTCGAAACAAGGTAGGGAAAGCTTGTAGGACATGGCTTCTGGAATTTTTCCCATACTTTTACCAGCAATGACTACATGCTGGTGTATGTATGTAAGGATTACATTCCACTTAGTGCCAAGTACCTGATGCCAAGGGAGAAGGTTTAGAATAGAGCAGCCTTCAATATCACTCCCAACTGCCTTTCCTCCAAGAATGCATTTGGAATATTTTTGAGACTCTTTGAATCCAGAGCCCCTCATCTGATTTGGCCCATTCAGAAACTTCAGTTTTATTTTGCTGGTTTTTTGATCTCATCAAAATTCAGTCTTGCTATGTTCTGTTTTCAGAGAATTATTCTGCTGAAGATGGACAGACATCTGGCCCTTTATATAATTCCTTTTCAACATTACTTAGGTTAGAAGGATTACAAAGATTTGTTCATAACCTACAATTGGAAGGCTTCAAAACACAGTGATATTATTTTTTGGCAGAATGGGATGGAAATGGTAGGGTTGGAAGACTTTTTATATGGTAATACTGTCTAATTTTGCTAAATTTTTCAGGGTTTTACATAATATATATTTGAAATATCTCCCCTTTACCTCTTTTAAGCAGAGATAATAAGCTTCAGGAAAAGACACCACAGCAGCCTTCAAATTGCCCTTGCTGCTTCAGGCAACAGGATATTTATTCTGTAATGTGAGAAAAGTGGCATGTTTAATTTCTCCTGGGAAGGATCTCACTGGTTTTGGCTGGTGCCAGGTTAGTCTAGACCAGGGGTAGGCAACCTTGGCTCTTTTATAACTCGTGGACACAGCTGGCTCACGAATTCTAGGAGTTGAAGACCACGAGTCATAAAAGAGCCAAGGTTGCCTACCCCTGGTCTAGACATATGGGTTAAGCTTGAACTAATTTGGGCAGAACTCAGAAGAATGACTTGATTTGACTAAATAGAGTAATGCAGCTTTTGGTCTTGGTAACAAAAAGATTGGCATAACTAGTTGAGAAGTTTGCCTCTTCATGTGAAGGCTCCCCTCATCAATGGCATTACTTGTAATGTCAAAGTTGACTTGCTGGTATTAATTTGTGGTAATTAATCAACAGAAGAGGGCTGGCATATTGAGATGCAATGTCATAGATGGAGGAAGAAAACAAGTCACATTTATAATCTTGTCACTTCTATTAAAAGTAGTAAATATGTAGGCCAACATTTGTGAGACTTGGCACTCATTCATCATTGATGGGTATTTAAATCTATCATGCTGAATTTGAAAGTAAAGTTTGACTGAAGAATGCATGCGAGACTGTTCAAACTTAAGCCCATATTAACAATGCTGAGGAATGAGTTAAACTAAAATTCAAGTCGGCTCTCATCACTCTAGTGTGGATAGGACCAGCACAAACATTAAAGCTTGTTGGAGGCCACATTAAAGAGACTGAAGCTGTAAAAGGGAATACATCCCTTTTTGTTTGCCTTGCCACCCTAAAAAAAGATGTTATAACTCATTTTCTAGTTATTCACATCAGTATCGTGGAGCCTGTCACATCACTCAATCTTTCTCATTATTTTTATATAAAAGGTATATTGCAGTTATATGCTTTGTTACAATCAGAAAAGTGCAGCAAGCAACCCAACCCCCAATCCATTAGATCTGAGAAGTGCATTGAAATGTTACTCGAAGCTACCTGTTTTGATTTACTACTTTGAAGTAGATTCCTGCTTTGGTTTGCAAATCTGTTTTGATAGTATGATTGAACTGAAGATTTGTTGAATGGATATATTACTTTATATAACTCTAGTCCAAAGCCATCCATGAAGTTAAAGCCTATATATATATATATATATATATATATATATATATATATATATATATATATATATATATATATATATATGCCTTTCCTAGCTTGAACAGTCTTCTCTTCAGTAATTGTTATTTGTCTCTGCAGACTAAGACCCTGAACAAGTTGGTATACTTAATCTTAGATTTATTTCTGTCATTGAGATCTGTTTGTTTTATCTTTGCCTATCTCATTTTTCCAGGTTCTTATGAACCATCCTGATTCTTATGAGCTACAACTCGTGTAAGTTAATGTTTATGTGTTCAAGTCTTCAGTTACTCTTCTCAATACTGCCCATCTCACTCTAAATCAGGGGTCCCAACCCCCGGCCCATGGACCGGCACCAGTCCACTGCATACCAGAAACCAGTCTGCGCAAACAAGTGAAGCACACAAAACCACATCCCCTCCGGTCTGCAGAAAAACTTATCTCCATGGAGCCAGTCCCTGGTGCCCAAAAGGTTGAGGGCCGCTGCTCTAAATGCAACTCTTTTTATAGTTTGTGAGGTTTCTCCACGAGGAGAGGAAGCTGTGTAACAGGGTATACCTATGTTAGAAATTTTATTGCTTGACTCTTGTCAGATGGCTGGGGTTGGCTGATGAGTACAGCTAACGTAGGGTGCTATCACATGGGTAGAGGTAATTACACACATGTTGATTAGTGTTGGAAGAAAACCCTCCAGTGTTTTCCTTAAGTTACAAAAGTATTTTATAACCTCTGTCACTTTAAGATGTGTGGACTTCAACATGCTAGCTGGGGAGAGGCTGAGGTTCAGAAATGCTGAGTTACAGTATGTACCAGACCCACTAAAAGAACTTTGTGGAATTTAAATTATAACAATTATCTAGATTTTCTGAAAAGTCATTTAATCATTTCTAAAATATGTGGGACATTTTTGTCTATTAAGAATAGTTTGAAGGTCTGCAGAAATTTTACTGGGTACAAATTGTTTATATTCCTCTGAATTTTAGGGTATAGTGCTTTGAAGTAGTATGTCAATAACATCTGTTTTTCTTTATGGTTTCCTCAGCAGTTGAATTTATTCAACATTAGAAAATTGTCAGAGTACTTAATTTCTGAGTTCAAATGAATACCTATTTTTTATCAAAGAAATACTATACCAGTTGTTCTGTAATCATTATTTATACAATACAGAGAACTAAATTCAGTTTCTTGGGAAATAGATTTAAATAATTTTGTATGCCTTAGTTCTAATGTTTTCAAAATTGCAATTGGAGGTAAAATAGAGTTGTCAAGTCACAGTGTTACATGGATAGAGGGACTACTTAGAGCTAAGTATTATAAAGGCTGCAGATTTACTGCCTTTGGAAGAGTGAGGTGCCAAATTCTGCTTTCTTATTATGTGCTGCTAAGTGTGCCAATTAGAAATTGATCTTAGCAATACTTTGAATTTTAAAAATTGAATATATTAAATTAAAGAATTGTTACAATACTCTAATGCCTTCTTAGAAATGTCCTCATATTGGTTGCAAGTGACTAGAACAGGGGTGTCAAACTGCTGGCCTGTGGGCCAGTTTCATCATACTGAAGCCGCGCCCACCCCATTGCCGGCAATGGAAAACCGGCCCAATACATTGTGTGATGTCACGTGACATCGTGAGTTGGACACCCCTGGACTAGAATATCAGGTTTTATTTTTTTTTTCAATTCTTGTGTAGTGATTGTGAATAGCCAGTGATGTATACTGATATCTAGGAACAAATAATTGCATCGTTTATGGAAGGTATGTTGGTTTGTCTCCTAACTCCCCTTCAGAAGCTGTAAAGTATTCTAGAGCTAATGGGACTGAAGTAAGGCACATACAGCTATATGTAACATATTATCATTCAAGTGGCACAAATGATGTGTCATCCATGATGCGTCATGATCCATAAGGAATGGTTGCTGGAATTGGGTATGTCTAGTTTAATGAAGAGAAGGACTAGGAGTGACATGATAGCAGTGTTCCAATATCTCAGCGGTTGCCACAAAGAAGAGGGAGTCAAGCTATTCTGCAAAGCACCTGAAGGTAGGACAAGAAGCAATGGATGGAAACTAATCAAAGAGAGAAGCAACCTAGACCTAAGGAGAAATTTCCTGACAGTTAGAACAATTAATCTGTGAAACAACCTGCCTCCAGAAGCTGTGAATGCTCCAACACTGGAAGTTTTTAAGAAGAGACTGGACAGCCATTTTTCTAAAATGGTATAGGGTTTCCTGCCTGAGCAGGGAGTTGGACTAGATGACCTCCAAGGTGCCTTACTACTACTACTACTACTACTACTACTACTGCTACTGCTACTGCTACTGCTACTGCTACTGCTACTGCTACTTCTCCTTCTCCTTCTCCTTCTCCTTCTCCTTCTCCTTCTCCTTCTCCTTCTCCTTCTTCTTCTTCTTCTTCTTCTTCTTCTTCTTCTTCTTCTTCTTCTTCTTATTATTATTATTATTACATGTCAATTTGACATCATTGTGGTTTGTTATAGATGGCTATGCTCTCTGAAACTCCTGGGCCACTGGAACCAGGTTATTGATTCAGCAATGGTTTTATAGGTTTATTTATTTATGTTTTGAATTCTTTCTTAATAGCACTATTTGTTTTAGCAAGTACTGATATGTCAACCAATTAGAAGTGGGAAGTTGGGGAGGGAGAGAGGGGGTTAGGGTGGGTGGGTTTTTGGGTGTATACTGTAATTTTTATAAAACTTTTCAATAAAAATAAAAAAAGAAATCATGTTTATGAAAGAAGCTTAAATTCATGCTGTTAGTAAATGTATTATATTTATTTTTTCATATCGTTTGGTTTGATTAAAAGACATCCAAACTTTAAGCCAAAGTTCTTTCTACAAAGTGCATTTCTAAGAGATTATTGCATGCTGAAGCTGCAATGAAAAGCTCAGTGCAACATTTCTTTAGATGTTAAAGCGTCTCTTTCAAGTTATATTATCAAGGAAGAGTAATTTAATACAAAAAGAACATTTTTATAAATGAAGTGAAACAGTTGGGGCGGGGGGGGGAGGGCTTTTCTGTGAACTTGTTATTGGCAAAGCCTTTACAGATTGTGAAGATAACAGGTTCAGTGGAGATGTCCAGCTGTAATTCAAATGAACAATATTAGATGGAAGAGTAGTGTTGCAGTGATCACATAGCCATAATTTAATGCTGGCTTCTGCCCTCTTAAGAAGTCCCATCCCCTTTCTATTTGACTTTGGAGACCTTATGTATCAACAGGTTTGGTGTATGTGTATTCTTTCTATAGCTGCAGTCAAGGCAATATGGAAACACAAACACAAAAACTGTAAGTCTTTTAATTCCAGAAGGGAAAATGAGCTTTGCTGATTGATTCAAGTTCTGACTTTAATGTGTTCCTGTCACCAGAAACTTGGCCAATATTTTCACAGCTGAATATTTGTTTCAAGGGAAAGTTGAAATGGTTACTATCTCTGAATAATCCATCTGGCTCCTCTGTTTTGATGATTAAATATGTATTTCGGTTTTAGAGACATCCAACATGAACATTTTGCATGTTCAATTTCCAGAATGTCAATCAGAAAGCATACTGTGGTTTTGTTTATCACCGTGGCCTGTGGGATTATTTCTGTATTATATAGCAATAGCAGTTAGATTTATATACCGCTTCATAGAGCTTTACTATCCTCTCTAAGTGGTTTACAGTGTCAGCATATTGCCCCCAGCAATATGAGTCCTCATTTTACCGACCGTGGAAGGATGGAAAGCTGAGCCGGTGAGAATCGAATTGCCAAACTGCTGGCAGTCGGCAGACTTAGTCTGAAGTGTTGCTTTCTAAACACTGCGCCACCATGGCTTTACAGGTGATTTCTATAATAATTTCTGTAATTTCTGATACAAGTAATTGAAATTGGACATTAGAAATGGGGAAGAGATTTGCTGATAAAATATTCTGCTTGATTTGTTTTGAGTACTAATTTGTATAATTCTGTAACTAAAACTGGGTTTTTAAACACATTATATATGTCATAATGTGCTTGGTTTACTCTACTGTATTAATCTAGTTACTGTGATTTATAAAGCATGGTTTATGCCTTAATTCAGTTTGTGCTTTTAGCCTTTGTAATGTATCATTACAACATTAACATCTTGTATTAATTGAAATCAATTGAAATCAGCATAATTTCTTTCATGCTAATATGGATTGGGGGGGGGTTGTGTAAAGTTAGATTTCTAGTTTTCAGTATGCTAAATTGTATTGTTATTTGATTTACATCCAGATCTATTTCAGGGGTCATACGAAATGCCTTAACAACAACCAATAATCATAACTTGTTTTATATTAGTTTATTTTAAGCAGAAACTCTCTTTAAGTACCATTCAGATCTGAACTAATTTATGTTTAAGCTGCCAGTTATCCTCCAGAAAGTTGATATGGGAATGCAGAAAATATCTGGAATGCAGAAGTCCAGATTCTTTGTTATTTGCTATGTTTTTGTTTTTTTTTACCATTTTGGGTACATATGAATTTGATTAGCCTTTTCATATCCCATGCATTATGGAGCCAGTCTTGATTGGGCCTCTGCAAGTTTTTGTTGATTTTTTTTTCCCAAAGCGCTCTCTCTCTCTCTCTCTCTCTCTCTCTCTCTCTCTCTCTCTCTCTCTCTCTCTCTCTCTCTCCCTCCCTCTCCAGAAAGTTTAGATTAGGAATTGGTTTAGATTAATTAGCAGGACAGTCTGACAGTTCACCAGTACACTATTTTAGAGTGAAAATGGTGTTAAATTTTGGTATGGGTGGAAATCTAGTAGTAGTTAAATCTTACGTGTGATCGGCCATAGGAAAAACACTATTGCTGTGCAGGTTGGTGAGACAGAGGGCCCTGTTCTCTACAGGCAGTAATGGTGAAGCATTTTGCTCCGTTTTAATCTTTGATGTTCTATAGGCTGTGTGCTGAAATCTCAATCTGGGTCAGGGATCACCAGAATACTAACTGTCCCCCCTCCTTATTTTTTTGGCCTTGAAGAAAAGAGACAGATGTGAAAAGAGAACAAATATAGACTACAAATAAATGAACTAAAGATGGGTAAAAGCAGATTACTGCTGCAGATTTTTCACTGATGAGATTACTACTCTTGCTTTGTTTTGCATTGGTTTTGATTTTGTTGTTTTGGGAGTTGATTTCTTAAGGGGGCTCCATTTCAAGGATTTAGGGAGACATTTGAGAATTGTTTTTCTTTTGTTTCAATTCATTTTGTTTGGGAATTTATGTTTGTATTCTTTTGTTTTCTGATTTTCTTCCTGATCTTTTTAATAACACATGTTTTACACTGCTGAATTTTGGATTATAATACATGACAGTCTTCAATAACAATAGCACTTAGACTTATATACCACTTCACAATGCTTTAGTTTACAGCCCTCTCTAAGCGGTTTACAGAGTTAACATATTGCCCCCAACAATCTGGATCTTCATTTTTCCGACTTCGGAAGGATGGAAGGCTGAGTCAACCATGAATCAGTGAGAATTGAACTGCTGAAGATGCAGGTAGCCGATAGTCAGCAGAAGTAGCTTGCAGTACTGCATTTTAAACACTGTGCTTTATATATATGAATGTAGGTATGTATATTAATAACAATAAAGTGGGTCTCATGTTGAAGATAGGGATTAGATCAGTGGTTCTCAACCTGTGGGTTGGGACCCCATTTGGGGTCGAATGACCATTTCACGGGGGTCGCCAAAAAACGCAGTCCACCATTTTTTCCCCCTTTTCCTTAGCTGTGCTACTCCCTTTTATTCTATTGGCTTTTGAAAGCCAATAGAATAGACTCTCCTGAATAGAGTCTAATTCTATTGGCTTTCAAAAGCCAATAGGAATTGTCCAGGCTGTCTCTGCCCTGCTGAGCCCGCTAAAAGTCCCATTCTGCAAACAGTGCTGCACCAGTTGAATAGTCCTCGACTTACGACCGGTTGGGGGTTACGACATTAAAAAGGTTGAGAACCATTGGATTAGATGCATAATACAGCCTGAAACAGATAAAGGATGTCCTGGAACACCTTCCTGTCTCTGTAGAATTCTCTATTTAGAAGCTCGGCATAGGGAGACAATTGGGTGCTAGCATCCTGTTGAATGGTACTGTACTGCAGTATACACAGCTTTACAGTTTGCATTCATTTTTAACAACTTGTATTCAAAACAGCTTTTTAGGTCATGAAAGTGATTTCAGCTACCTAATGGCATAACATTTTTTAAAGCTTGGAAGTAGTGCAATGAAGAGGAATGTAGTAAAGGAGATGCATTATTGATGTAAAACAGATTTTTTTTTTCCTTTCAGAAGCACCATCTGGGCATTTCACATTTGTAATATTTCTGCAAGCATATGTAAACTGGCAAGTGAAATTTAAATCAGATGCCAGATCATTACATTTGCCAATTCTAAATTTCAAGTAGCAAAGAGGTGGTGTAGAATAGTGTCTTAATAGAAGAACTTGATAATACTGTGAAAAACAGTCAGAGAAAAGGAACTGCAACTTGAGGCTGGTCAACCTGCAAAGGTGGACTCTTTCTTTAGTATCACTAAGAATCATATTATAAATGCTTCCCATTGACATACTTTTATATAAAACCATTATTAAAAAAAATACATGCTGAAGTTGTATTTCCCAACTTGATTGTATATCGGTTAAACTTTCTGGGTTTATTAATATGCCATTTATTTCCTTGGAGAATCAGAGTAGCTGTACATCTGGAGGGAACCAGATTGGGAAAGGCTGCCTGAAAAAATAACATATCCTAGAGTGAATGCTTTTATTGTTGATGGAGCAGTAGGGGAGCTAAAATGTTTCACTCCTTGGCAGATTATAATACCTGCAGTAAAAAAATACAGTTTTGTTGTACTTTATATGTTTTCATGGAGCATCCTGATTACTAAAAGTATCTGTTGGTCAATAGATGTATCAGAGTCATGAGATGGAATTGAAACTGATTTTAGATTATTAAAAGCAATGAATGAAGAGCATTGCTGTCCATGAATATATTTTTCTGTTAAAAATTGCAAGATCAATGGTGCATTGATGCATTGTAGATCTATCCTCTATAAATCATGCTTGGTCATCTGCCAGGAATTTTTCCAGTTTCAGCCAGTCTACCAGCAAAGCAACCATATAGCTAATTGAGTATACTCATGAAGAGAAGGATGAGGGGGGACATGATAGCAGTGTTCTAATATCTCAGGGGCTTCCCTAAAGAAGTCAAGCTATTTTCCAAAGCGCCTGAAGGCAGGACAAGAAGCAATGGATGGAAACTAATCACGGAGAGAAGCAACCTAGCACTAAGGAGAAACTTTCTGACAGAACAATTAACCAGTGGAACAACCTGCCTCCAGAATCAGTGAATGCTCCAACACTGGAAGTTTTTAAGAAGAGACTGGACAGCCATTTGTCCAAAATGGTGTAGAGTTTCCTGCCTGAGCAGGGGGTTGGACTAGATGACCTCCAAGGTATATTACTACTACTACTACTACTACTACTACTACTACTACTACTACTACTACTATTATTATTATGGATCATTGCACAGTCAGCCAGATGTTCAGATTGGATTTGGCATTTTGTCTACCTATCGAGTCCTTAGCCAGGACCTGGGATAGGCAGATGTGGATGTTTGATGGTATTACAGGTATCGTCGCAGGATGGAAGCAGTTCCTAGTAAGGCCGCCTTTTGCAATTGACAATAGCAAATTTGTCAATACTACCCTTGCTTGCTTTTGCCACAGTCTTTCTATTTCTATTTGTAGGTCTTTGTATTTTGTTATCTTCTCCAGTTCTTTCTCGTCTATTCTGCTGTCTCCAGGCACTGCCACGTCCACTATCCAGACTTTTTTGTCTTTCTTATCGACAGTTGTTAAGTCCGGGGTGTTATGTTGCCGGTGCTTGTCTGTTTGAATTCTGAAGTCCCAGAGCAGTTTAATTTTATCATTTTCTATGACTTTCTCTATTTTAAGATCCCACCAGTTTTTGCTTACAGGCAAATGATATTTTTTGCAGATCTTCCAATGCACCATTGTTGCTATTTTGTCATGCCGCTGCTTGTAGTCAGTCTGTGCAATCTTCTTGCAACAGCTTACCAGGTGGTCCACTGTTTCTTCAGCTTCTTTGCATAGGCGGCACTTACTGTCTGTTGCTGTCTTCTCAATTTTGACTTTATATGCATTTGTCCTTAAGGCTTGGTCTTGAATTAGTCCCTCGGTCTCTTTCTTCAATTTTCCTGCTTTTAGCCATTGCCAGGTCTTGTTATTATCTGCTTTCTCAGCTATTTTTTTAAATGTATTGGCCATGTAGTGCTTTGTCTTCCCATGCATCTATTCTGTTCTTCATTTGGTCTTTCTTGTAGGCCAGTTTGGTCTCTTCAGTAGTCAGTAAGCCTTCCTGATATTATTATCGATCATCGCACAGTCAGCCAGATGTTCAGACTGGATTTGGCATTTTGTCTACCTATCGAGTCCTTACCCAGGACCTGGGATAGGCAGATGTGGATGTTTGATGGTATTACAGATATCGTCGCAGGATGGAAGCAGTTCCTAGTAAGGCCGCCTTTTGCAAATGACTAATAGCGAATTTGTCAATGCCAATGGTGTTCAAGTGGTGCTCCAGTTGTTTTGGGATTGCACCCAAGGAGCCTATGACTATTGGTACTACCCTTGCTTGCTTTTGCCACAGTCTTTCTATTTCTATTTGTAGGTCTTTGTATTTTGTTATCTTCTCCAGTTCTTTCTCTTCTATTCTGCTATCTCCAGGCACTGCCACGTCCACTATCCAGACTTTTTTGTCTTTCTTATCGACAATTGTTAAGTCTGGGGTGTTATGTTGCAGGTGCTTGTCTGTTTGAATTCTGAAGTCCCAGAGCAGTTTAATTTTATCATTTTCTATGACTTTCTCTATTTTATGATCCCACCAGTTTTTGCTTACAGGCAAATGATATTTTTTGCAGATCTTCCAATGCACCATTGTTGCTACTTTGTCATGCCGCTGCTTGTATCAGTCTGTGCAATCTTCTTGCAACAGCTTACCAAGTGGTCCACTGTTTCTTCAGCTTCTTTGCATAGGCGGCACTTACTGTCTGTTGCTGTCTTCTCAATTTTGACTTTGTATGCATTTGTCCTTAAGGCTTGGTCTTGTGCAGCCAGAATTAGTCCCTCGGTCTCTTTCTTCAATTTTCCTGCTCTTAGCCATTGCCAGGTTTTATTGTTATCTGCTTTCCCAGCTATTTTTTTAATGTATTGGCCATGTAGTGCTTTGTCTTCCCATGCCTCTATTCTGTTCTTCATTTGGTCTTTCTTGTAGGCCAGTTTGGTCTCTCCAGTAGTTAGTAAGCCTTCCTGATATACTAATTTCAGTGCATCTTCATCATTGTTCTTCAGATATTCTTCCAAAGCCATTTTTTCTTCTTCAACCATCTGATGTACTTGTAGCATTCCACGCCCACCTATTTGCCTTGGTAGATAAAGTCTATCAATGTCACTGCGTGGATGAAGGGCATGATTCATTGTCATTATTTTTCTGGTCTGCCTATCCATTGCTTTTAGTTCTGCTTGAGTCCAGTCCACTATTCCAGCTGTGTACCTAATGACTGGGATTGCCCAGGTGTTGATTGCCTTTATGGTATTTCCTCCATTGAGTTTGGATTTTAAGATCTTCTTCACTCTCTTGATGTATTCACCTCTAATCTTTTTCTTGACTTCAGTGTGCTTGATGTTGTCAGCTTGAAGGATACCCAAGTATTTGTAGTACTCTTCCTCATCCAGACTCTTAATGTTATTTTCGTGGGGCATCTTGATTCCTTCAGTTTTCACTATTTTTCCTTGTTTGATAGTAAGTGTGGCACATTTGTCCAAGCCAAACTCCATTACAATATCTTGGCTATATATACGGACAGTGTTGAGCAGCGATTCTATTTCAGATGATGTTTTTCCATACAGCTTCAGATCATCCATATAAAGGAGGTGGGATAGTCTGGCAGATGTTTTTGATGTTTGATAGCCATGTCCTGAGTTATTCAGTATTGTTGACAGAGGAAACAGTGCAATAACAAATAGTAATGGTGATAATGAATCTCCTTGAAATATTCCTCTCTTGATATTAACCTCTCCCAGCCTCTCACCATTGATCTGCAACTGTGTCTTCCATTGTGCCATCGATCTTTGCACAAATTTTCTGATGTTTCTACTGACTCCTGTTATTTCTAGGCACTTTATTATCCAATCATGTGGCAGAGAGTCAAATGCCTTTTTGTAGTCAATCCATGCCACATTCAGGTTGGTCTTCCTTCTCTTGCAGTTTTCCAAGATCATTTTGTCTATTAGGAGTTGATCTTTTGTTCCTCTGCTATTGGGGCGGTTTCCTTTCTGCTCAGGTGGAAAGAGATTGTTTTCAACTAGATGCTGTTGCACTGCATCAGCTACTACACCAGTTAGTAATTTGAAAGTTGTTGGTAAGCAGGTAATTGGCCTGTAGTTACCTGGTGTTGCCCCTTTTGCTGGATTTTTCATTATTAGGTAGGTTTTCCCAGTTGTTAGCCACTTTTCAATTTCTCCTCCTTGTAGTATATTGTTGAACTGCTTGGCAATGAGTGGGTGTATAACAGTTAGATGTTTCAACCAAAACCCATGCAGTTCATCTTCACCTGGTGCTGACCAATTTTTGATTTTCTTTGCTCTTTTTTCTACCATTTTTGTTGTTATTACTAGTTCTTTCATTTCAACTTCTGTTTTATTTGCATCCACCTCTTTTAACCAAGCCGCATCCTTGTTGTATTTCTTTGGGTTATCCCATATCTGCTTCCAGAACTGCACTGTTTCTTCCTTGTCAGGTACTGACTGATTCCTTGCAGTTTCTCCATTGATGGATTGGTAGAAACGTTTCTGATTGGATTGAAATTGGAGGTTCTGCCTATAGTTTGCAATTCGAGCTTCATATCTACTGATTTTCCTGGCTATAGCTGTTATTTGTTGCTTTATTATTTCCAGTGCTTCCTTGATCTTCCTTGTTTCTAAGTGGTATTTCTTGATTAGGTATTCTTTGGTCTTCTTGTTCTTCAGCTTCTTTTCTTTCATCTGTTCTAGCTTGCTTGCATGTGATCTTAACTTGCTGATCTTATTTTCTAGTCTAACCTTCCATTTTTCTGGTGCACTGTTTGTTTGTTTTTCTTCTTTGTTGATTTTGCATCCCAGGTATCCTGTTATAACTGCAGCTGTGCTGTACATTAGTTGGTTTGTTTCTTGCAATGAATTGGTGCTTATACTTGATATTGCAGTATTTGCATCTTTTAATGCTTGTGCTAGCTGTTTCTTTGGAACAAGCTTCAATGCAGGTAGCCTTATTCTGTTGTTTTTGTGCTGTTCTAGATGCTCAGTTATTCTTTGTTTCAATTCTTTTATTTCTTTAGTTAGAGGGTTTTGTTCTTCCTGAGGAAGAGGTGCCTGGTTTCCAAATGAGAACAGTTGTATATCTCTGCTGGATTCCTTCACTGCCAACTCCCCCTGGTTTGCCTCTACATTCTGAATTACTTCTGGTAAGGCTTTGATTTCTTTGCCCTGGGTAAACCTTTGCAGTTCGTCCAATTCTGTTTCTGTAAATACTTTATTTCGTGTTATAAATCGGCGTTGATCTGCTAGTCTCTGTTCTGTTATTTCTGATTCTGGATGTTGTTCTTTCCAGAATTGGTGCATTCGTTTTAGATATCTTCTTCTTGTTGGACTTGATCTGTAGTAACAGATGTTATTATTATTATTATTATTATTATTATTATTATTCAGATGGTAATGTAAGGGATGTGTACCATTATCTACTTTGGAGATGGAATAAGCTGATTCCAGTGACTTGCCATTCAGAATGTATTGATATGGATAAAAAGGGAGATCAGGGCAGAAGCCCACCAGTCAACATTTTTAATATAGGATAGTGTTTGGTCACTGCTAGGGACTTTCACATACTTCAATTGGTTTAGTAGTTTCAAGATCTCTCACTGAGAGATGGGGCCATAGAGGGTTGCTATACCTAGTCTCATTCAAGAGGCTGGGAGAAAAGGAAACAAGCTATAAAATGTGCTACAAATTCCTATTTGGTAGCTGGAATCTAGCCTCCATTTGTTTGTTCCCCTTCATGATGAATAGACAATTAACTTCCAGGAACGTGGGGTGTTCTTGTTCCTTGCAGCTTGGAAAAGTTGCCCCAATTTGCCTGGGCACAGGCCTGTTTTTTCATTTAAATTAACCTTTTATAATGCTTTTCTGGTCAATCAACTGGATTTTGATTGAGAAAAGTTGCTTAATGTATCAGCCTTAAGGGCTATTTTTGTAATTCTCCCCCAACAGAAATGCATTCTTGGTCATAGCATCAAGGAATATCAGTGGATTTTCTCCTAGCTCAAGGGGGAGATTTTAGGAATGATTGATCTTGATTTACATCTAGAGCCTCTATTGGCTCTATAGTTGATAGCAGATGCTGCCAGAATTTGGAGAATTCATAGGGGTTCATTTAATGTAGCTGATTTGAACACCGTGGATACATTCTTGGCTCCCAATATTAGCTGATTGTGATAGTTACCGTCCAGGTGGAACAATAAATGAAGGTGTTCAGTCTGGCTTAAGGCCAGATTTTAATGTAAGCATCTTGTTAAGTAAATACTGTGATGTCAACATAGAGTTGATGATGCATAAACACCGGTTATCCCAATATGTGAATTTTCCCTCTGTAGGGAAAACATTCATGACACCATTTAATATGCAGAGCTGAAGACCCCTAAGTGCCAGCCTACTATATTGGTTTCCAAGTTCCTGGAAACTCTTATTATTATAGCTTGTTATTACCCATATATCCCTCAGAGAATAAGAATAACAGAACAATGGGATAACAGAGTTGGAAGACAATGGAGGTCTTCTAGTCCAACTCTATACTATTTCAGATGAATCTCTTCCTAAAAACCTCCAGTGATGGAGCACCTACAACTTCTGAAGGCAAGCCGTTACACTGATTAAGTGTTCCAACTGTCAGGAAATTTTCCTTATTTCTAGGCTGGGTCTTTCCTTGATTAGCTTTCATCCATTGCTTCTTGTTCTGCCTTCAGATGCTTTGGAGAATAAGTTGATTCCCTCTTCTGTGGGGAAGCCCCTTAGATATTGGAACACTGCTATCATGTTACCCCTTGTCCTTCTTTTCATTAAACTGGACATACCCAATTCCTGCAGCCATTTGTTAAATGTTTTAGCTTCCAGGTCTCTAATCATCTTTGTTGCTGTTTTATATTGTGGTGACTAAAACTGGATGCAATATTCCAAGTGTGGTCTTACTAAGATACTATAAAGTGGTACTACCATAAGAAATCCTGACCAAAGCAGGAGAAGATTGCTACATCACTAAAGTCACCTGCCACTATTAGGGCTACATTTGAGTGTTCCCAATGGATTTAGAGCTATAGTTTTCCAGATTATCCTAGAGACGTTGGTTAAGCAGAGCCAGGAGGGAGTTAAACATTAACAATGCTCATGAAATATAGACTTTCTGGATAGGTAAATTATCTAAAGTATCTTAATTTTAACAAGAGAGTTGACTAAAATTTGTGCAGCTATAGCATTTTAAATTGATAAATGAATTTTTGAGAATTATACTGATGTGGCCAAAAGTATTGGAACTCTGAATTATTCCCAAAGAATCCCAATTTGCTCTGAAATAATACAGGTAAATATCATCCACCATTCTTTGTTCCATAGTCCATAGAGCGGAGACTTTGCTTTTCCCTCCTGAACATAGCTCCAAGAGAAAAATCGACCCCAGATTGAATAGAAGAATAGTTTGAATGATCAAGCAAGAAAAAAAGATAAAAAGAAAAACTCTGACTAATCTCCAAGATCAAGATACAACAATATAAAGTTACACTATACATTGCCATCTGGCTTAAAGTGCCTTCCATGGTGGAAGACTCCACTTTTGATAGACACAAAAGAGCCACATTGGATATTCCTAAAAGGCATGTTGACAAGCCACAGTCCTTCTGGGAGATTGATTTTTGGGCAGATGAAATAAAATTAAAACTTTTTAGTAAGTCACAGTGGTTATGTTCAAAGAAGAAAAAAACAATGCTTTTAAAGAAAAGAATGCCATCCTTAATGTGAAACATATAAAAGTTCCATAATGTTATGGGGTTGCTTTGTTGCCTCTGGCACTTGAATCTGTGCTAGACACAATGAAATCAGAAGATTATCAAAGCATTTTGCAGCGAAAAATAACTGCCTAATGTTAGAAAGCTCTATCTCAGTTTCAGATCATGGGCCTTCTAGCAAGATAATGACCCTAAACATACATCTAAAAGAAGCCAAAAATGGTTGAAAACCAAACATTGGATTGTTGTAATGTGGCCTGTTATGAATTCTGATCTGGATACAATTGCCCAACTATGAAAAGAGCTGAAGCTCACTGTTGGGAGAAGGAATGCACTGAATCTAAGAAAACAGGAATAATTTGCTCAAGAATGGGTCAAATTGCCAGTTGAGAAGTGAAGTCTCCTTCAGAGCTGAAAGCATTTGATTGTAGTTATTGCCTCAAAAGGATGTGCTACAAAATATTAGGCTGTGAACATTATATCCATGCTCTTTTCATTTGTTTTTTATTTATAAGAAAGTTATATCCCACTTTTTTACCTAGCAGGTGTTCAGTAATAATATTTTTCCATAATACAGGAACTTTATAGTAATGACATAGGAAGATATTTGTTTATGCATATTACATACATCTTTTAGCCCATTTATATGATGCTATCTTCAATGTGCAGTTGAGATAATTAGAACTTATGCAATTTAATTTATCTTTTTCTCAAAGATAAAGAAGCCAGTTCTTCTCATCTCTATTTCTAAATTCCAATTTCATTTTGGATTTGACGAGAACTTACCTGGCTTTCAGAATTGAAAACAATGATTGGAAATTACTTTGTTGTCATTTTTCCTCCAAGCTATGCTTTCTAATTCTGTGATACAGAAAAAAACTACTTTGATTTTGTTCCAAACCAGAAAATAGAATATTTACGACAGGGAGGCAATATAAAATGAGAGAGTGTATTCAGAATTGCCAAATCATGGTTTAATTATTAGGAACGTCGGTATGTATATGTGTGCCTTTGAATCAGTTTTTGCCTCCTAGTGACCACCTGAAGAAGTCTTTGCACTTTCCATAACAAGATGTTATGGAACTGGTTTTTGATTGCCTCCTTCCTATGGCGGAGAGAGAGTGACTGACCCAAGATCATTCAGGTGGCTTCATGCCTAAAGTTGGACTAGAACTTGCAATCTCCCAGTTTCTAGCCTGATGCCTTGACTACTGCACCAAATTGAATCTCATTATGAACATATTATATTTGCTTTATTCAAATCTCACTTGGTCTTTGTTTGCAGTCCTAGTCCAAAGTACAAGTATTAAACAGCAGTGGTTATCATGGACAGAAACCCTGGTGCCTGATGGAATGCATATTCTATATTTTCATATTCATATCCTAAGATTATATTTAGAGTCATGGTTTTACTACTGTTTTGTGCTTAGGTACAAAAAATTACTACCCAGATGCAGGCCTTATAGTTAACCACCCTGAGTGGCTGGTTCAATATAGGTGACTGTATAAATTAAATAAATAAATTACAAAATTGATATCTCTCTGGGGTATGCAAGGAAATATATCCAAAATCAATCAATTTGAAAACAAGAATCATTAGTTAATGTAATAATGTACTAATTTTTAAATAGATAGAAACATTACAAATATTCTAGCCAATGCTTTTATTGATCTTATTATATATAATTTATTTTATTATTCATTTTAATAAATCTTAATTTTTATTTTTATGTTTTTAGTGTTTGTGTGGTGTAAGCTGCCATGAGTTTATCTAGATTAGAAGAGCAGTATCAATAATTTAAAAATAAATGTACAATTGAGCTATTCGCTCTTCTGATATTTGTGGTTTGTTTACTTTTAACATGTGTACACAAATGGTTTGTTCAACAAATCATGGTTATTAAAATCCCGGATTAGCATTAACTCTTAAATGCAGCCAATTTGACAATGTGAAAATGTATGCTTTACGTCAGTTGTTCTCAACCTGTAGTTCGCAGAGATAAGTCTTGATGGTCCATGGCCACAAAGAGTATTGAAGAAAAGGTTGAGAATCACTGCTCTGCGTACTTTTTCCTGAATTAATATATAATATTGTAAACAGTGCTTTCTCCAGCAGGATGGCTGTAGAGTCCAATGGATGGGTTCTATGACAGCCTTCCTGCCCGGCAGACTGGGTAAAAACTTTGGCCACACCCTTCCCTTGGGCATGATCCCAGTTTTGACTCAGTCTCAAAGCCTGTTAGCAGGCAGAGATTTAGCTCCTGAGAAATTCACTTAAAAATAGGATCCTTCCCGTTCTCTGTAAAATCTACAACTACTGGCTCGGGGCTCTGAGCCGTTAGCAGATCTCCGTTCCCTGAGGAATTTTTTCTCGATCGACAGAGTGGTGAGAGTATCCCCCAGGGTCTAGAGGTCCTAGCTAAGGGGATCGAGCCGGCTTCTTCGGAGCGCTTGCCGCGCTCCGGTCTGCCCAAATCAGCTGTAGAGCGCAAGGAAGCAAAGCCCGATCGGCCGACGGAGCCGCCGTGCCCGCTCGCCCCAAAATCAGCTGAAAGGCGCGAGGCTTCGAAGCCCGAAAGGCGCCAGAGCCGCTTTTCATCTAACGGCGTTACAGGGAGGCAAAGATTAACAGGACACAGGCCTTCCCTTTGTCGGCTCCGCGACCCTCCCAGTCACCTGAGGATACCTACGGGGTCTGGGGGGGTGCCCAGTGCAGGATCCGCGCCTCTCTGAGCCTCTAGGCTGATTACCTCAGCCGTGAAACCGCCATTTTCAGCCTCGTGGCTCCATTGTCAGTTAGCTGTTGGAAGGCGTGACCTTCTGTTAGACGCCATTTTGGCTGTTATAGTTTAGTCCTCCATTTTAGGTGGATCTACCATCCGGAGTTTTACCTCATAGATTATATAATTGTTAAAAAAAAATAAAATTAATTAATTAAATAAATAACAACAATAAACAAATAGGTATTGAAATAAGAAAGAAGGAAAGAGAGGGGAAGAAAGAGTGAACCTACCTTCTTACAACTCGTGATCTGTTTTCACAGCCACATATTGGGGAAAATAATTTATCACTTCTACAGGTGCCCTTCTATTAGGCCTGTTCATTGACCTTGGTGAAAGGGGTGAGGAGAATTTGAACTCTGTCTAACTGTTCCTTATTGTGACCTTTAGTCACTGCCCTACAAGTTCCTTCCTCTCCAAAGGAACCTGTCTGTCCGGCCATTGTTTTCTGTGTAGAAGAGGGCCATAGGCCCCAATTATCTGCAACTGATCTGGGTACAGTCTTTTCCCCACTCCAGGTATTGCCTACTCGGGGTACCTGGCCACAATGGCAGACAATGTCTCGCATTCAGCTACGCAGGGCCCCCAACTGCCCCCCCCACAACAACAGCAAAAACGCAGATCTTCTGAATCTGAGGGGGGGGGAAGAAGAAGGCTAAAACAAAGCACCTTATCCAAAGGGGTCCATCCAAAACAGCTGAGTGAGAGGCCTCGAGGAGACATTTGGCTCTAGAAAGACAGTTTGCCAGGGCCCAGAAAAACCCTTTTGTACATTTACAGTGATGTAAGCTTTAGTCCAGATGGAATCCAGCATACTGATGTTTTAAAAGCAGCTGGCATAACCAGGGGAAAGGAAATAGTTGTTACGTTAAAAGATCATCAATAAATAACATATTTGGTTACATTGATGCAATATTGTCCCCATCCTCATATCAATGGGTAACAAATTTAGGATAAACCATATGTACACTTGCATTCAAAAGACTGCATCACCTTGCTAATGGAGGAATAACATACTAAACTAATAGTTTACAAGGAGAAGAAAAAAGAATACTTAGGAATATGCTTTTTTCTTAGGATTTGCTGTAATTGCTTTTTTCAATTTTAGCGACTAGTCAGGTATTTTCCAACTCTATTCATATTTTTCAAAAGCCAGAATTAGGGCTGTTGGTGTTTGCTGCCCACCCCTTGGATTGGGGCCCAGGTTAGTCATACAGAGATCTGGCCCTGAAATATAGATGACTTGATCCCCCAGTATACCAATACAATCTAGCTAAAAGTCTCTGAACTGGAAAATAATTGGTCTTTCAAAAACATTAATACTGCAGGCCATCCAGACTGATAACAGTCTTAAATATGTTAATCTACCTGAGTTTGTTTAGATTGTTACTTTTTGGAGCTATGATTCTAATCAGAAAGTGCAGAAAATTGATAAAGTTTATTGTAAAGAATGGCATTAATGTCTTCTGGCTCTACAATCAAAACTACATTATTTCATTGATAGTTGAGTGTTCAAAACCACTGTCTCCAATTTTCTTTTACAACATCCATGATAGAAGTTCGATCTGATAAGCTTATTCATCATCTATCTCAGTGTTTCTCAACCTTGACAATTTTAAGGCATGTGGACTTCAACTCCCAGAATTCCACAGCCAGCAAATTGTCAAGGTTGAGAAACACTGATCTATCTGGACTGTGATTTTTTTTTCGAAGTAAACATCAATTTGTGGGGAAAGAGAATTTTCCCAAATATTAGGGAACCAGTTTGGTGTAGCGATTAAGGTGCTAGCCTAGAAACGAGATTGTGAGTTCTAGTCCCATTTTAGGCATGCTAACGCCTGGGTGACTTTTTGCCAGTCACTCTCATGTGGTTGTTGTTGTGGAAAAAATAGGAGGAAGGGGTATCGGTATGTTTGCCACTTTGAGTTGTATATTTTTTTTTAAAAGACAAGATAAAAATCCAAAAAACAATAGCTATTTTTAATATTTTAATATTTTTAAAAAATATTAAATTGCCTTGGTATCTTCTAAACATTAGCAATGAAGTGCATCAGAATTTTCCCTGAAATGTATGTCAAAGAATGAGATCCGCTTTCCTTTATGAGCAAGAAGAAATATTCTCATTGTTCTCAGAAATGTGAAAAATACATTATTTTAAAATTATACTTTTTTTATCATCCTCTGCAGAGTATTGGGAAGGGGTCTTTGTGGTGTATAGACCCAGAATATAGACAAAATCTTATCCAGGCTTTGAAAAAAACACCCTATCACCCATATTCCCATGTGTTCAGCACACCTCCAGCATCTCCTCAGGCATATCAAAGGTAAGAAAACTTGAACATACTTTTATATGAACATGGCAAAGTCTGTAAATTAGCTATGTACTGACTTCAGATTTGCAAGTGAATTTACTGTTCAAATATGTTAAATCTAGAAGGAATGTACGCATGCATGTTTTAAATAAGTAAAATATAACTAATATATGATAAGCAGCCTAAGTAGGAGTGAGCAACCTGCATCCAATGAACGGCATGTAATGATCAGACTGATAATTTATTTCCTTCTTTAGTATCTACTTCTTTAGTGTCTACTAAATCAATAACCAGATCCATTTTTTTTTTACATTTAAGGATTACCTTACAATATAAGCCTTAGAATGTATTTAAAAGAATAAAATACCTATTGGTCCCACAATTCTGAGATGCCTACATACAAAAAGTAGGGGAAAAAACTAGGAAAGTACTGCCCTGCTTGTCCCAAAGGTGCTTTTTCAAAAGATAACTGGACTTTGTTTTTCCTTGAAAACTTTTAGACAAGCGAAACGTCAGCAAGGAAAAACAAAGTCCATGTATCTTTTGAAAAAAGCACTTTTGAGACAACCATGACCTGGATGACTGAGAATCTCCATAGATATACTGCCCTGCTTATGACAACCTCCAAGACACAAATTAAAAAAAAATGTTGGGGTCAAAGTCTTACCAAGGTTGTTCACACCAATTGTTGTTCAGAATAAGGCTTACTCAACATTTTTCTTTGAGTGTATCCAACTACCTGATTACATCGAGTGGTCCTCTCAAAACTATGTGATAATTAACAAAAAATTAGAGCTTGCCAATCCCAGTCATGAATGGTTACATTAATTATAAAAAAGGTAGGTCCCCACCTGTTGCCAGACCATAGTCATTCTTACAGCCGTAATTTGAACTATAGAATTTCTTACCAGTTTTGATGAAAGTTACATGTCCGCTTCAATTAATTACTCTATGTTGCACTGCTTCTGTAATTATTACCAAAAATCTTTGTCCTCTGTACTTCAGTTAGAAGCTGTGAAGTATAAGAAAAGATTCCAGCTTTTCATGTTAGGCTTTCATGAGTGGATAGATTGCTGCCGAATCTTTTTCTCTAACGCTATGTTTGGAAGATTGCCTCATATAAACTTTGGCTTCCAGGTGATGAAAGTATGTGTTTTGTTTTTTTAAAACTGCTGCTGTTGTGGTTACCTGCTCTGCAAAGTAAGTGTGAGCAATTATACTAGTTGCCATAGTGCTTTTCTGTTTGGTAAAAGGATCAGTCAGATCTGGCAACTTTAAAATGGCAGGGAAAAAAACTCTTAATGGATGAGTTTGTCTTTTTGTCCTACTGCAGTGGGGAAAAAAGGTATGGCAGATGTAAAACTTGCCACATTTCAAGTCTGCTTGAACATATATGATTTATTACAGGAAGTTTGAAATCCATAATTGCTGCAGCACTTAGCATGATATTAGATAGCTGTAAATAATAAATGTTTTCTAACATCTGTGTAAAATAGAGCCATGCCTTCATTTTCCCTAAGTACAGACATTGGTTACACAAACGATTGTCTGATAGCATTTTTTAAAATGCCTATTAATATTGAGATTTGGGAGTGCAGTTGCACTCTTCAGTTATAATATTCCTTTAAGAAGTGGCAACTTGCAATGTAATTTCATTCTGGTAACTCTAATAAAGTGCCTGAGCATCTCTGCTGAGCCCTGCGTTCCATCACATGGCCCAAACAATCAATCTTCAGGCAGAGATTGGGAAGAACAGCTGGGCTTTTGCAGGGAACGGCTGTATGTCTGCCCTTGCTAGGCGATTAGCTTGATGGTAACCATAGTAACTAGAAGGCCTCCATAGCAACGCATAGCTGAGACAGGTGCAGTTACATCACAAGGCTGTTAGTTGCCTGGCAAAAGGACAGGCCATTAGTACTAAGACATGCACTGTTGCCTTGGTAACAGATAACCTTACATAGAAACTACAATGGGTTTGAACATTTTATCATCCTGATTAAAAAGAAAGGGGGGGGAGGGATTTCATCTTCTTTTCCTTATTTTTAATTTAATTATTAAGAACTCTTTTATACATGGTCATTTGAAATTACAAAATGTTTTGTTGTAAAAAAAATGAAAAGAGAATAAAGAATAGCAATTGAAAGTTTTCAGTAGCTATAGTAGCTTAAGAATTGATAATAACTTAAACATTACAAATTATAATCTACATTGTCTTCCCAGTCAGTGAATTCTATAAAAAAAAATCTTTGCTTCATTCTGTATTCATGTATGAATTAGGAAACATATTTGTTCTCCAAATATGCTGGAATACAACTCAATAATTCAACTAAATCCAGAGATTTGCTGGCTTGAAATTTTGGGAATTATGAGTTGCTGCATTTGAAGGGAACCAGATTGGAGGAAGACTGAGCTAGCTAAATATTTTGTAATTTGGCTTGCAGGCATTCTGGGTGACATTATATGCTTCAGCAACAATAATCCTCTTCTGCAAAGCTCTTATTATATATGCCATTCAAATATTTATTTTGATTTTTTTCCCCATTAAGGGCAGAATACAATTGGACATGTGGGAAAGCTTCAGATAGTGCACAATGAAGGGCCATTTTGTCTTTGCCAGTGTACCGTAGATACCATACTTGCTGTTATCACAATTCTTGGATGCAGTAGTGGAGCAGTAATGGTTTAGAAACAGTGTATTCCCCCCTCCCCTCCTACTAGTTCTGAATGTTGTCATTTCATTCCACCTTTTAATATGGGAAAAGGAGATAATTCAAACAATGTTTCCATGATTATATACAGAGGTTTTCTATGTTTCTTTGTCTAGGTTTGACAATATGTTTCAAAACAGCATTTTAGTGGGTTTCAGAATTACTGTCATTGAGACAATTGACATAATGCATTTTACATCAAAGGAAATATAGCTTGATTTAAAAGTTTTCCTGTGGTAGAAACAAGCTTGCATATCAATGTATTTACATTCTTAGAGAAGAAAACAATGTGGTTAAAATCAGTTCAGTTAAGGCAGGGGTGTCAAACTGCTGGCCCACAGGTCGGATGTATCACGCTGAAACCGTGCCCACCCCATTGCCGGCAATGGGGAAAAAGTTGCGATACGTCACGTGACTTTGCGAATTTGACACTCCTGGGTTAAGGGATATTTGCTGATGCATTAACCTAAACATTATATTGCTAGAAGTTTCTTGGCCAGGCAAATCTGTGGAAATGAAATGTATCAAGTCTGGTTGAAGTTGTCCCTATTCATATATCATAAGGTTACATAACAGTAGAACAGTTCTTACCTAATCAGTGAAAATCTACTTCTGTGTAATACATTTTATAAAAAGACTGCTGCATACTTTGACTATTAAGTCCTTTGAAGATCTAATGAATAGAAATTGTTTTGTTTATGAAGACAGCTGATTGAAAATATAAGAAGAGTCTGTATCACTGCAGATACTAGTATGATCCACAAAGATTTCTCGAGGGCCAAGTACCTGTGACAACTTTCAGCCCAAAATGTAGAGAGGAAATTGCTCTCCGTTCTAGTCATACTCCAGGCTGGAACTTGCCCTCTTTCAGGATACTTTATTTCATGACTGTTTCATAGCTTCCCAGTTCTTCACAATTAAATAGATTAGGTGGTTTTATATACCCCATTAAAGACTTTCTCTCACCTCTGCAAAGCTTGGGGCTCCTCCAAATTAGTTGAGTCCATTTTGAATTGTGTCATTTTGGATATTTAAGAAACAGTATTTGAAAATTTGAGGTTGGTATAAATGATAGCAATTCTGTATTGTCCATGTTTCAGTAATCACTTTACTTTTATGACTGTAATGACATTTGGAGTCCTAGTTATGTAGAAAATATTATGTAACTTCTAACTGATACTTGTTGCAGTGGATATATATTGAACTAATAGAGATGACATTCCATTAAATTTATAGAAAAAATATAGCCTTTAAACAGCTGCAATAATAGTTTATTAAATAACTGGTGATATTTTTCTATAAGAAAAATGAGAATAAATATGGAGATGTAATTTTTTACCTGCTTGGAAATTATTTTCATTTGTTTCTTATAATACTACAGCACCTTTGACTTGTATGATAAAGTTGTCCCAAAAAATAAATAAATCTGCCCTTACGGCTGTCAGCTTGGCCCTAAAGTTGAAAACATAGGTATTCTCTGAAGCTGACAAGAATCAGCTTTTGCAACTGGTTCTTTCTATGCAATATATTAAAAGCAATAATTTAAGCTTCTGCATCTTTGTGTAGCTCCTATTAACTTTGGGATTGTACAGTAGGCTTTTTTTGTTTATTAAAAGCAACAACAATCAAGTTGGTCCATAAGGAAAAACTGAACACCCACAGTAGGGCAATAGCTTTCTGAGAACTAATCAGAATGGCACAACTGTCTTCCTCACTGGACAAGATATTTCAAAATGCAAGAGATGGGGAAGAACAAGAAAAATCTACAAATTAAATAAATTGTGTAATGTAAAATATGCCTCAAGTTGGAGATTGCAACTTGAGATGTATTAGTTAGTGATAAATTTTGTTACTGCAGGATTATAATCAGGGTGCCATGAAACATTTGTCCTGTCTGGTTTTATTTTTTATTATTTTTAGATAGTAATAATGATGGTAATAATGCAAATCTATATTTCTAACAATTCATTTAGTTGTTATAAGACTATGGCACTATGTTTTGTTTGGAAATATGCTAAATTCCCAATAACAAAATACAAAGCTTAGCTGAGGAGTTACAGCAGGAGCTAAAATTGCTGGTGGAAGGCATCCTTATGTGTTTTCCTTCTAGTAAATGAGTGCTATGTGATTGGTTGTACCTGTTGTGTTAAGTCATTTGTGAAAAAATAACCATAAATGTTCCGAATGTATCCACTGTCTCAAGAAGATTGGGAATTTTGGATGACAAGTAGCAGTTGGAGGGAAAAAATATCTGATCTTTCCAGCTCTGTAAACACGGAAGGCTTAGTCCCTCCTGGTTAATATTGCAATATTTCTGCGTTCAACTTTGCTGGAAGTGTTTTGTGGAAGATAAATTAGGAAAAAAAGTTTTAAAAATTAAAATGTTTTTTTTTCTTTTTTCACTTATGAAGTTATTTAAAATACCAATACAGTATTTTAAGTAGAGTATTAGATTAGCAACTTATAAATACAAAATACACATTGCTGAAACTGTTCCTATTATATAAACTTCTGTTGGGAGGTCATTACAAGGTACTGTTCCAAGTTGAAAGCATTTCATGAAATGCTACCTGCCATTTCTTAAATAATGGTTTTGCATATATGTATGTACCTGAAGCATTCATTCTGTTCGGATTCTCTGTTGGTAGAAACCTGCAAAACTAGTTTTCAGAAGTGACTGAAATCTCCAAAAGAGAAGCAGATTCTCTCTTGCAAGTCAGCATTTTGTAATACGACTGTGATGTTACATGAACAGATGCTATCTTCAAGGAGAAATCAAATGTCAGCATTCCACTGCATCCCCCCCAAATGCTGGATCTTGCTACATAGTTCAAACTACAGGCAGAATGGCTTTAACTCTTCCAGTAATAAAAAGCCTCTAGGGGGTTGGATTAAGAGAAGGAATTAGAAGATTTATACAGCTTGTCTGGCAGGAAACCACAGAGGGAAAATGACCCACTGTTCATGTCTTTCAAACCTTGGAAAGAGATGCATTTGCTAAGTTTGACACAGTGTTTTAAAGCTTATTCTACTCAGTGCTGTTGCTGTGATGCACATATTCTTTTTCAGTTATCTGGGATCTGGGTGTACGACCCAAATATTGTATGTGGTAATGTGAATGCAGTGCTGCTTATGCATTGATTGCAATAGCTGCCAGTATTTAATATAGGTTTCCAGTGGTACCAGGAGATGCCAACTTTGGCCAGCTTTTTTTGGCCAGTTATTTTGCTGATTCAACATCAGTTTTCTTTAACAGAATAAGCTTTTTCCAAGCTTTTCTTAACTACATTGCTTTGTATCAAGATCACTTCACCTGAAATATTTTCCTATGTGCTTTTGAACATTTATTAATAAAACAGGTAGTTGTTGACTTATGACCGATCACTTAATTACTATTAGAAGTTACAACAGATTCAAAAAAAGATTACTTACAATGTATCCTCAAAGTTAGGACTACCACCATTACTATCACCCTGTGGGTTGCATAATCACATTACTGAGTCATTGACAACCAGCTAACATTTATGATCAATTAAAGTGCCCTGTGGTCATATGATCATTTTTGTGATCCATCGGATAAGGTGGATTCGGACTTATGACTATGTATTCACTTACTACTATGTGATGCACTTAATGACTATGGCGACTCACTTAATAACCATTGTAAAATGATTATAAAAATCAGATCCTGTCATGTGGTGATCCAACCTATGGCTACAACAACTTATAACCAAAATTCAAAGGTCAGTTGTGATCATAAGTCAAGGATTACTTGTAATGACAATTACATAGAAGATAACATTTGAGCAGACTTCATTATTTATAGATTGGAAATGATAAGGTAATTTCTAGTAAGTTCTCAATAGTCATAGTTACAAATACAGTCAATTATTATTTGTGATAGATAGTTATAGTCTACAAAGTTGCAGTAAACACTGAATTAGCAAATACTGGATTTCACCTGGGAATGTGTGCATTGGGCGACTCAATTTTTTTTTTTTTATGAATGGCCCAATTTTTTTTATGAACGACTGCCAGAAACCAGAAATAAATACTGGAAAAAAGCAAAAAAAACATAAATTGCAGTCACATGACTATGGGACATTGCAAACCCAAAATGATTATGGGGGGTGTCACTGGCCATCAGGTTTTTGAGTCTGGCTCAAGGGGGGTTTTGTCATAATATTGAATGGTCGCTAAGCAACCAGTCATAAGCTGAAGATCACCTGTACACTTATTCATTTACATGTAGCACACTTTCAGCAAAACCAGCTAGGTCTAGGCACCTTGTTTGAAAGGTTATAGAAAAACTTGGCTGGCTGATATTAATTGATATCCTTATATTTCTTGTTTTTCATTATCATTAAGCAAACTAATGTAATGTGATTATTAACCACTGCCCTTGGATACTTAAGAAATTCTGTTTATTCAAAGAATTGAATAGAAAATTTATATACAGATTGGATGTCTGCCTTCTGATTGCCTCTCACCACAAATTGTAAAATAAATTCTCTGTGAACTTTATCAAAATAACAATAGCAATAGACTTATATACCACTTCATAGTACTTTATATCACTCTCTGAGTGGTTTACAGAGTCAGCATATTGCTCCCAACAATCTGGCTTCTCATTTTACCAACCTCGTAAGAGTGGAAGGCTGAATCAATCTTGAGCCTCATCAGGATTGAACTCCAGGCTGTGGGCAGAATTAGCCTGCAATATTGCATTCTAATCACTGCACCACCAAGATTAGAGACCAAATTAAGTCGGATGAAGTCTAGTAGTAGAATCCCAGCAATCATTTCATTAGGAATTAAATCACTAAAATATATCTAATTCCCAGCATAAACCAAATATAGGCAACTGGTTCACATAGCTAATCAGGAATTAGGGGAATTGTTATCCATTAGGGCAGTGATGGTGAACTTTTTAGAGACTGAGTGCCCAGAAACTGGCCCCACCCCCACTCCGTCCCCTGCCCCGCCCCCAGGCCGCCTGCCCGCAGGGCCACTCACCGCCTCCAGGGCCCACTGCAGATCACCCAGCAGCGCCATGGCAGCCATGCCCTCTGCCCGCGTCCCGCAGCATCAACTGTGCGCGATGGGGCATGAGGGCAGAGTCTTGTCTATCCTGTCTGGCTGCCATGTCCTTGGCTGCACTGCTCTGCGTGGGCCACGCTTGGGGGCAACTCTTTTCTAGGGGGCTGCTGGTGAGGGAGTCATGGGGGAGGCAAGGCTAGGACAATGGCACGTGTGCCCACAGAGACGGCTCCGAGTGCCGCCTCTGGCACCCTTGCCATAGGTTCGCCACCACTGCATTAGGGCAAAGATTTTCAACCTTTATCACCTCATGGCACAAATCCCATAGGTGAGACTTCTGGGTCTCAAAAGCAGAAATCTATTGACATCACAGTTTAGTGGAGCTTGGGGGGAAAATGGAGGCAGTTCATCCCTAGTGATGTCATGGAAGTGCAGTACTGGCTGATGCATATGCATGTGGATCTTATGTGGTGTACAATGTGCCACAGTACAGCCATTGAAAACTACTGCACTAGGACAACTAAAGTGTAATTCTTTCCAGGTCCTGGCCTAGAATTGTAAGGTCATTAATTTTATTGAAAAATCTGATGCTACCAGCTGTGTCACCATGGCAGAATAAAAAAGGACAGGTTACATAATGACAAATGTTTCTCCAATCTGTTGGTAAGCAGTTTAAATCTGTGCAGCTCAGGGCAACATGTATGATTCTTCTCTCATGGAATTATAGCCCAAAGACATTGAACTTCATATCACAGATTCAATTTCAGGGTCTCCCAAATTAACAGCAACTGTTAAGTAGAGATGATTTTTTTCCATAGAATTTAATATCTCTTTCAATGAAGTGTTCATAACTTCTTCAAACAGAGTATTTTATCCTACGCTTAACCAGATTTTGTGATCTAGTTTGGTTCTCTCATTCCTTGTAGATTTTGTTAATTTACAATTTAGGGTTTTGCATTAACCAGATTAAGATCCTCATTTAGCCATGAAGCTCACTGAATACTATGTTGCCAGTTGCATTTTTGAAACTAATCTGTTTCTGAGATTATTACAAGAATAGAAATGGAGAGGGATGACTTTAAGTCGCATTCTGCTATAAATATAGTAAAAAGTTAAAAGCCAAAAAAGATATGCAAATGTTTAAAGTTTCTTTTTTACTTTCTACTTCTCTAATCTTGCCAAGTAGAACATTACTTCATTATTCTTTCTTCTCCCCAGTGAGAAGATGTCTACTTTGTGCCAGCCACACACATCTACCTCTACACTTCACTTAGACCCAAGACCACTTGATAAATGGTGTTATTGTTTTGCTTATAAAAAAGCCGCAGAGGTTAAAAAGCAAATCTTTGACCCATTAATAAAATTGAGTTGTGCATAGCAGCAAAGAAGTCCTTTTTCATTGTCCTCTATGCTGAAAGTGCAAATAAACATTCTTCCCCTTTTCAAGTCCTTATCTGACAGTGAAACGTGTCTCTGTAAAATCTTAGTGCTTAATCAGTTAAAAAAATAGTTTTCTGCTGATTATTAAATTACACCCAAAAAGAAAAGAGGGGTTATAGATCTGGGCATTCAACAACATTGAAAAGGAAAAGAATAAAAATGGCAAAGCAAAGTAGTCCTGGCCCCAATTAGTCTTGAGATTTCTTAAAGTGAAATGAAATTTGAAGGCCAAAAAAGAGTAGGGAGTGGAGCAGAAGGCCATGAAAAGTGGCTATGAATTTTATAAAGAGCCTTTCTTTTGTTAAGAATAATTCAACAGTTTTGTTCAAACTAATGAGCCAATCCAGTTTGGAAATCTTGTGAGTTCATTGTCTTGTGAATTTGGATCCTTATGAATGCTAAATATACTTCTATGAAACAGGCTTGCTATACAGCTTGCGTAGCACTATGATGACTTCCAGATCTCTCTCTCTCCCTCCCTCCCTCCCCCTCTCCCTCTACCTCTCCCCCCTCTCTCTCTGTGTCTCAGCTCTTGTGCATGACAGTTTCTCTCATATTGTTGTCCACTAGATGTCATGGTCTTTTAAAGCAGTATTCAGGGATGATGAATGAAAACTACAATCTAGGAATGAAAATCTTTATCCCAGAAATCTAATCATAGGTACAAGATTTGCCCATCTGGTCTGTGATACTTTTAGTGAGGAACCATTGCCCAAGATCCATCCTCCATAAGTGCTCTATATGTTGTCCCTTTTATTTGAAACTATAGCATGGATAAAGCAGAGGAGTGCTGATGTCATGGTTCCGAAAGAAGAAACTCTTCAAAGAACTTTGAGACATTGTTTATCTTAAAGAATCTTTAATGAGAAAGACATAGCTTTGGCACATACATAGGCAAAGCCAAAATCTGAATTCTCCTCCCCTAACACATAGTATCTAAGCATAATTCACTCCTTCATTTAACAGTCATTAATCAGATTTTCCAATTAGTTTGAAGTGCGAACTTTCCCTCCAGTTGCCTAACCGCCATTTCTTATCTCCTCTTATTACATACAACCTTGAAAAATACTCTACTAAGATATTGTTATGGCTAACTAATCTCCCTGCATATTCTTCCCCCTCCCCTCCAACACCATCTAATTCTAACTCTAAAAGTAATACACAGGTTAAATAGAAAATGTCTGCATCTTCGTATATTGTTACAGCAGGAACATCTGATGTTAGCAGCATTGACATCTGGCCCCTCTTACAAAAGGGACAGATCCTGTAATGTGAACAAAAGCATATGTTAGGGACTATTTTTCGGTTTGTTGGGGTGTTTCTCATAAAACCTTTTGATGAGTCTGTCAGCTTTCACCTTGTTGGATTTCATCCAAGTGGCTTCAGACAACGGGTATCCCTTCTATTGTACTAGGTACTGCAGTTTCCCTTATAAAAAGACTGCTAGAATCAAGAATATGTTTCACTTCATAGTGGGTCTGTCCTGCAACTAGGAGGGGCCCGGGTGCCTTCTTAGGGGGAGGTCTTAAAGTGGAACCCCGACAAGGTTTCAACAAGCTGCAATGGAAGACAGGGTGAATTCTCCCTAAAAGTCTAGGGAGTTTTAGTTCTATGGTGACTGAATTGATGATCCTTATGATAGGAAAAGGCCCCAAGAATTTCGGTGCTAACTTCTTATTGGGTAATTTGAGGCGTAGATATTTAGTCGACAGATAAACCTTTTCTCCAACTTGGAATGTTCTTTGGGGAGCCCTCTTTTTATCAGCCTGCTTTTTATAGGTCTCGGAAGTCTTTTTAAAGAGTTTTTGTATTTCTCCAAACTTTTTCCCACCCCCTCACCCATTGATCAAGTTTCTGGGAGGCAGAGGGCACCTGAGGGTATTCAGATATTGGGCTGAACTCTTTTCCTGTGGCTACTCTGAAAGGCGTGTAGCCAGTACTGCTGTGAACAGAATTATTGTACGCCACCTCTGCAAAAGGGAGGAAGTCAGTCCAGTTTGTCTGTTGGTAGGAAACGTAGCATCTGAGATATAGCTCCATCATTTTGTTAGCGGATTCTGCAGCCACATTGGTGGCTGGATGAAAAGCAGATGACAAGCCTTGAGATGATCCAATTAATTTAAGAAAATTCCTCCAAAACTTCGCTGTGAAGTGCACCCCCCTGTCCAAACTTATTTGCTTAGGGGTGCCATGCAGCCAGTAAATACATTTCAGGAACAATTTGGTCAGTCGTTGGGCAGATGGGAGTCCTTTGCAGGCAATGAAATGAGCCTGCTTTGAGAACAGGTCTTTCTCCAGCATGATGACTGAAGAATCCACCAATGGGTTATTTCAGTCCTCCTGCCCAATCAGACCAAGTTGTCAAGTTGTCACGCCTCCTCATTATCTGGGAACCTCCCAGTTTTCATCTTGGTCTTCGCCCATGATGACGTGATCTCTTAACTCTCTGTAGTTTGGAGCAGGTCTGACTAGATTTTTTGATTCATTGGTGGATTCTTAAAGCTATTAGGTTTAGTAAAGTTTGTTTCCCTCTCTGAAGGATCTATTTCTGTCTTTCTCTCCCTTTAGTGTTAGAATAGAGCTTTTTGCTAGAACGGGGGGGCCTTTCCCTTCCCTGAATTCAGCAGTCTGCTGAATCATCATAATAATTCCCAAAAGAAGTGGGGAGAGCTTCTTTTCTTCGGCGGGGATTACAAGGGGATCGCTTGTGCCTTTCCAGTAGCGTGCGTGCTGTTGTTCTGCTTGGTGGCCGCCATTTTGAAGCCTCGTGGCTTCTTCCTCATCGGGCTCGGTAGGGAGGCTCTGTAGAATTCTCTGTAGAATTTACAAAACAGTCTCTTTTATTACGTTATTTCTTCTCTGGGAGATTCTAAAGGACTCGTTTCGGATAGAGACGGGGGAAATAAGCAGATTGTTTACTTTTGCTTGCTTGTGGCTGCCGCTGAAGAAGTGGGAGCCTCGTGGTGTGGTGGCAAAAATTTTCGCGCCTAACAGCTGTTAGGCACAATTCACAGCATCATTCCCTGATTAAGCTGCAAGCCTTTAATTAGCCATTTCTTCTCTAGCTGTCTTGCACTGACTCAGGAGGCTTGATTAGCCTCCTTCTCCCCCTTCCCCCCCTTCCCTTGTTTCTCTCTCACGAGACATCCCAGGTCCACAGCTTTAGGGATATTCTTTCTTGGGCTACGCCCATATTATACCCAGGCTAGGACGCCATTTTGTGTTAAAAATAATAATAATAATAGGAGAGAGACTGATTGCAGTCAATCACATTGGGGAAACACAGTTTACTGAGATTGTTGGTATTCATTTTGTCTTGAGTCTTATTGTTTCAGAAATCACATCTCCTATTCAAGGCACTCTGTGATCGCATATGTGGAATCAGCAGCAGCGCCAGTCCTTCAGGCCTGGTTGCCATAGTGCTTGTTCTGCCCCTCTGCATCTAGTGGCTGCTCCAGCATCCTGACCATCGCCAGTATTGTGGGACATGTGTGATTTCATTGAGGACGGACGAGCGCTTCGGCGCCGAGCGTGAGTTCTGGTAGCCAGTGAGCCGACTCACATCAATCCACATGAGGTCCCTTGCAGACCGAGTCAGGCCAAAGGCAACTTTGGGTTGTATCTCGATTAAAATGGCAGAACCAACTGAGCCACGTCCCTTGGACACGGACGTCACTCCCGCCCCAGCTGAGCCAGCACCCGAGCCACCTTCAGGTGAGGCCAAATCTAAATCTAAGTACGGCAGGAGGGCTGGCGCGGCAAGCAACAGACTGGCCAACCGCACACACAGAGTCCTGGAGAAGCAATTCTCCCAGGCCCAACAATTGTCTGCTGAGAAAGATCTCACACTGTCGACCTCCACACCACCAGAAACGGGAGCACCTCAACCGTCTACATCCAGAGAGTGGTCGCAGGAGATGGTGTATCAGCAGGTCCTGACTCGGACCCTTAGTCAGGTAGGTGCATCTTTATTTGGGCAGGACCTTAATTTGCCAGGTCCATCAGCAACTCCCACAGCTATCATCACACCACCTGCTGCAGGGTTAAGGTTTCCGCTAGAGCAGTCCGTCTCTGACCAGCTCCAGCTGTGGATATCTCAGGCTGTGTGCCAAGCCATGGCATCAACGGGTCACCAGTGGGCATCTCCCACTCCGGGGCCTTCCTCATTGTCGGCACCAACAACCGCCACACGGCCTTCACTGGAGCGATCAGATATGGTCTCCCCATCCCATTCTCTGGATTCTGACTCCGATGTTTCGGATTATGTGGGAGGCAAGGACGGTTGGTCGGATTGTGAGGAGCCCACTTTTGAATCCCAATCTATGTCAGAACTGTTCAATGCTTCGTTTTTTTCTGCCTTGTTATGCAGAGCCTATGAGGCAAGTAAACTTTCCTCCCATCTGGTCCCAACCGCTCAACCTTCCTCTGATCAGGAAACTAATCCTTTATTCGCTATGCCAGTAGATACACACCTCCATATTCCCTGTCCCCAATTATTTCTCCACAATATTCAGGAACAGTGGGAGTCACCAGCTGTTCAGCCGTCACAAGGGGCGACTGAGCGCAAAATAGTAGACATGTCTAAGGCATTAGTAGACCTATTAGAGGTACCGAATCTCTAGCACCTCTATATTCAACTGCCAACCTCCCCGCTGACGTATCTGATGCCCTTAAAGCAGAGGATAAAAAGTCCGACATGGCCTTGCGCAAAGCGCATTTGGCATCCGCCTGGGCAGTCAAGGCAGCGACGGCAACTTCCTTCTTCGCAAGGATATCTATTACCTGGCTGCGTCAGTTACAGGATAAAATTCCGCTGGTGGAAACTAGGGTTCATTAGGACTTAACCAAATTATTGGCTACATCCGAATATATGGCTGACGTCTCCCTGTATTCAGCCAAACATTCAGCCCGAGCAATGGCCTCCAGCGTGGTCGCTAAGAGACTTTTGTGGTTAAAAAACTGGAGAGCCAAAAGTAAGCATAAGTGGCGCGTGGCCACAGCTCCCTTTAAGGGCGGCAAATTATTTGGGGAGACCCTAACGCCTTATTTAGTCAAGAACAAACAAAAGCAAAAAGTAATCTCTCAGGTGGCAAGGAGGTCTACCAGACGGTACACTCCTTATAGTCGCCGGCAGCCCTTTCGGGCAGGGGCAGCAACGGACTCTGCGCAACCATACCTAAATTGGAGCGCTCCTTTGATAGGGCAAGTTATAGGGACAGAACCAGGTACCAGTCACAAACCAAGCATTCCTTTTGTGGCAGAGGGGGTCGGCCCTTCCGCCGAGGCAAATGACTCAGAGGGAGTTCCTCCCATTGGCGGCAGACTAACTTACTTCATATGCCAGTGGGAAAGAACAACCTCCGATTCCTGGGTTCTGCAGACAATCAGAGAAGGTCTGTCCCTGGAATTCAAATCCATTCCATTAAATCACTTCGTGTCTTGCCCAGCCATGAGAAACCGGTAAAAAGGGGGCTCATGGAAGACGCCATCCAACATCTGCTCACCATCAGGGCAATACAGGAGGTTCCCCCAAGCCAGGTGAGGCAGGGATATTACTCCATCCTGTTTGTGGTCCCAAAGTGTTCGGGGGGATGGGGAGCGATCCTCGATCTCAAGGGATTGAACCTCCACCTTCACTACAAGAGGTTCAAAATGCAAACACTGCACTCCATCTTAGCCAGCATCAGGTGGGGGGATTTGTTGACCTCAATAGATCTGAAGGAGGCGTATCTACACATTCCTATCCTCCCACATCATCGCAGGTACCTGAGATTCTGTTATCTCAACCGCCACTTCCAATAGAGAGCTCTTCCTTTTGGCCTTTCCTCAGCCCCCAGGGTCTTTACCAAAATCCTGGCAGTGTTGGCGGCTCACTTGAGACTGATCCCCATACGGGTCCAGTGTTATCTGGACGACATCCTGATCCAGTCCCAGTCAATCTCAGCCGCCCATTCAGACTTGGCCCTCACCATAAAGACCCTTCAGAACCATGGGTTCCTGATCAATTTCAGAAAGAGCCAGATGAATCCCTCTACCCGCCTGCTTCATCTGGGAGCGGTGATAGACACTGAATCGTGTCATGTGTACCTGTCAGAGGAGAGGCGCAGGAGCATCAGGGACCTGGCTTGCAAGTTGTGTAGAAACAGGGCTGTGGCATTGGCCACGCTTTCTCAACTCCTAGGCAAACTAATATCATGCATAGCGATCGTGCCATGGGCCCGGCTACATACCCGCGATCTTCAATGGTTCCTACTTCCGTACCAGAGACAGCATACCAGTACATCCAACAAACTGGTTCGGATTCCTCATCAGATACGTTTATCACTTGGCTGGTGGATTTCATCAGCCATTCATAAGGGGACCCTGTTCAAGGAGCCCAGTCGACTCCAGGTGACCACGGACGCAAGCCTCTTCGGTTGGGGGTCACACCTCCAATCCCAGATAGCTCAGGGCCGGTGGTCGCAGGCAGACCTCAAACACAACATAAACTGGTTAGAGCTCAGAGCAATACATCTAGCTCTCCAAAAATTCCACGCAGCAGTCAAGGGTCAGCATGTACTGGTCCAAACAGACAATGTGGCCGCAAAGGCCCACATGAATCGGCAAGGGGGCACTTGGTCCAAATCACTCATGACGGAGGCCCGAGCATTGAGCTCTTGGGCAGAGAAACACCTCTCCATCAGAGCTGAGCACATCTTGGGGGAGGCAAATCGACAGGCAGACTTCCTCAGCAGGTCGACAATAGATCATTCGGAGTGGATGTTACATCCAGATATCTTCAGGGAGATATCAGTCAAATTTGGCTGTCCAATTGTGGATCTGTTTGCCTCCCCAGAGAATGCTCAGATGCCTAGATTCCTTTCTCAGTTCCCCTCTTGGGGAGCAGAAGGAACAGATGCGCTTCAGAGCAAGTGGCCACAAGGTCTCTTGTATGCCTTCCCCCCATTGCCGCTACTTCCAGCAGTAATCAGGAAGATCCTGGAGGAGCATGCGGAAGTGATCTTCATCGCCCCTTACTGGCCCAGGAGACCGTAGTTCGCGGATTTGGTGAGTCTTTCATCCTCAGCTCCGTGGAGGATTCCCGACACCCTAATACGACTGATATAGGGGGATCTCCAACATCCAGACCCCCAATGGCTTCAATTGACAGCCTGGCACTTGAACGTCGCACCCTAACCGGGGAATCTTACTCGGCGGAGGTGATTGATATGATACAGGTGGCCAGGAGACCGGCAACGAACCGAATTTATGACCATACTTACGTGGAAGCATTTCTGTCATTGGTGCAACAAGAAGCACGTAAGTCTATTACAGGTGACGATTCCCAGGGTACTGGAATATTTAATGGAGGGCGTCAACAAGGGGTTGGTGCCCAACACCTTACGCAGACAGTTAGCAGCTTTGTCCTCAATTCTGTCATGGGACTCCTCGGGCTCCTTATCACGGCATCCAGCCATCCGGCCCTTCTTTAGGGGGATCACAAATACCAGACTGCCTGTGATTCATAGGTATCCCTCTTGGGATTTACCTCGAGTCCTTCAGGCACTAACATCATCTCCCTTTGAACCACTCAAAACGTGCTCACTGCGACACTTGTTGCTCAAGGTCTCCTTTCTGATTGCCATTACCTCAGCCAGGCACATTTCGGAGTTAGCTTCCTTGTCGGTTAGGAAGGACCTGTGCACGTTTTATGAGGACAGGGTAGTTCTCAGGCTAGACCCTTCATTCATCCCAAAGGTTAACACGGTTTTCCATAGGGCGCAGGAGGTCATCCTTCCAAAATTTTGCCCTCACCCGTCACATGAATTGGAACGATGCTGGCACACTCTAGATGTAAGGAGAGCCTTATGTTGCTATATCAAGCAAACGAAGCCCTTCCGTAAGTCAGAAGCCCTATTTGTGTCCTTCCAACCTTCGTCAATGGGACAAAAGGTATCAGCTTCTACCATAGGTAGGTGGATCAGGGCTTGCATTTCAAGCACTTATGTCTCTCTTGCCTTGCCAGTTCCTCATCATGTGACGGCACACTCTACACGCAGTGCTGCTACAACCGCAGTGTGGGCAACTCAGGCGTCCATTGAGGACATTTGCAGGGCGACGATATGGTCATCGCCATCACCGTTCATTAGGCATTACCATTTAGACAAATTTGCTCCGGCTGAGGCTGCTTTTGGTAGATGTGTCTTACAACAAATAGTCACCCTATCTGGGGATCCGGCCCCTATTGACTCCCACCCTTAGGGACTCGAGAAGCTTTGGTACATCCCATTGGTGGATTCTTCAGTCATCATGCTAGAGAAGGAGCGTTGGCTTACCTGAATGCCTTTTCTCAGCATGATGATGAAGAATCCACGCCCTCCCTAATAGTTGTCAGTTAGGTCCGGGTGGGATACTCGCTAGGTGATTTTTGCTTAATACCTGCTTGAGAGTCATCACGTTGAACTGTTGTCAATGGCTTCGCCCATCGATGAAAACTGGGAGGTTCCCAGATAATGAGGAGGTGTGACAACTTGACAACTTGGTCTGATTGGGCAGGAGGACTGAAATAACCCATTGGTGGATTCTTCGTCATCATGCTGAGAAAAGGCATTCAGGTAAGCCGACGCTCCATTACAGTCCAGATAACAGTATTTCCTCTACTTTCAGGTAGGTCTACTATAAAGTCCATAGCTATTTCTTCCCATGGTTGAGAAGGGTCTGCAACCAGCTTGCAGTAACCCAGGAGTTTTCCCTGAGATTCTTTTCATTGTGGCACATACATTACAACACTTTACGTAGTTTTCCACATCCCATTTCAGCCCTGGCCACCAAAATTGCTGGCGGATGAGATGTAGAGTTTTTAGATATCCAAAATGTCCAGCCTGTTTTACATCGTGGCTGTGTTTGAGAGTATTAAGACGGAGGGCTTCAGGCAAATATAGAAAGACATAGCTTTGGCACGTACATAGGTGAAGCCAAAATCTGAATTCTTTTTCATTAAATGTTTCCGCTAGGTCCCAGTATTCGCTGGGGATGAGTGGTTCGCCTGGTGACGGTGAGGCAGCCATGTGAGGTCGCTCATTAGGTGGCCTAAAGTGTCCTGCAACGTCAGTTGAATCGGAGGGGGGGATTTAGAGCCTCACAGTTCTCATTCCTTTCTCCCACCAGATAAAAGCTTCCATTTGTCCAACCAGGCTAGCCCTAGGATCACCACCTTAGTCATTTTTGGAGCCACCAAGAAGCAAATAAACTCCCAGTGCTCACATATTTCTAGGCATAAGGGCTCAGTTAATTGCATGACAAGAGTCCCTCCCATCAGGGAGCCATCGGCTTGCTCAAACCTCACAGGCTTGGAGAGCAATTTTCCTCATATAACCAGTTTCATGGCAAATGGCAAGCTAATAATGCATCGGGAGCATCCAGAATCAACTAACACTTTTAGGTCTACCTGTGCTCCTGCCTTAGGGATTATTAGTTTGGCAGGCAGTGAAAAAGGTGGGACATGTCGACTCACCATTGGGTCGTTCTCTCCTTCATTTTCGCTATCGAAAGAGGGTAGAGCGCGGGGGGGGGATGTGGGGGATGTGACTTGGGCAACCAGTTCCTATGTGATCCAGTTGGATTTTTCTCTCGTTGGCTGCTGATCAGGTTTCTTCTTCGCTGCAGATCCCGGTCTGCTCTGCTCTTGGGGGTAGGGAACTGGGCAGTTCGCTGCTCGATGTCCCTGCTGTCCACATTGGAAGCATTTGATTGGTGGGCCTGCAGGTGGCCTGGGCCTTTCAGCAGTTGTAGCCATTGGAGGTTTTGGGGGGGGGGAGTTGTCATCTGGGTTGCTCTGGTTTCGACTCAGTTTCAGGTGGGGGAGGCTTCTTATAGCGGGTGAGCTGAAGGTCTAGCTTCACCGCGGCCTGGTTACCATTCTTGCAGCTGATCAGGTACTGCTTGATAAATGCAGGCCTGAGAGAGGTAGTCGTCTAATCCCTCAATGGAGAGATGGATTAGGGATTGCTCAGGCAACCCCTGTATTCGACCTGCTATCTTGCAAAACTCTTGCACGTACTCCATGGCAGGCCTGCTGGCTTGTTTTATTTTGTGGATTTGTTCTCCTGCTTTGAGGCCAATGGATGAGTCCTCAAATCTTTCTCTCAACCCTAGGAGGAATGTTGCTGGGGTCATCTTCCCCTCTGCCTTTCCCAATGAAGGCAAACCATGGGACAGAGATTAAACTAGCTGGGAGTTCACCTAGTCTAGGGGTGTCAAACTGCTGGCCCACAGGCTGGGTGCATAATACGGAGGCTGCGCCCATCCCAGCTCTGGCAATGCAAAAAAAGTTGTGATACGTCGTGACATGTCATGTGACATGGCAGGTTGAAACACCCATGATCTAGTCAACACACCTGAAGGACTACAAGAAGGATTGGGTCTCTTCATCCTGTCACATCATTCCCAATGTCAACGCTGCTAACATCAAATGTTCTTGCTTTGACAACATATGGAGATGCAGCCATTTTTCTTCTTATGTTTTACTCTTAGAATTAGAGTTACAATTAGATGATACTGGGGGGGAGGAGGAATGTGCATGGGAGTTTAGTTAGACACAACAATATTTTAACTAGTGTGAGAATCAAGGTTTTTTGGAATAAGAGATGATAAGAAATGGCGGGTTGAAGAACTGGAGGGAAAGCCTGCATTTCAAACTATTTGGAAAATGTGATTTATGACAATTAATTAGAGGAGGGAATTGTGCTTGATACTATGTGCTTGGGAGGGGAATTCAGATTTTGGCTTTGCCTATGTACATGCCAATGCTAAGCTACTCGAATAAAGATTCTTTAAGGTAAACAATGCCTCGAAGTTCTTTGAAGAGTTTCATTTATCGGAACTATGTCACCCTCTTGTCTTAGAATAGTGGAGCATAAGTAAAAATAACAAGCTGTAAGAGCTTATGTACATGTTCCTGCTTCATCTAGTACACATCACTTTGAGAAGATGCCCATCAGACATTACTCTTATCTCAGTGCTTGACAATATAAGGAGCAATGGGGGACATCTGAGAAGGAATGAATGACATTATGGAGTAGCGCTTAACTTGTCACATGATACCCTTCAAGTCCTACTGTTTGACAACATCTGATCCATTAGGTCGAATAACAGAATGAAACCAGTACTCTCAGCCAAATCTAGTTGCCCTCTTTACTATCTTTAAAACTTTCTGGAGGTCATCCACTGAGAAAGGCTGACTTATCACAAATATGTGAAAGGGCAGAATTTTTTTTTAAACATATTTTATTGGTTTTTTAATCCTTAAGAAAAGGTATTCAGGACCCACCGTGGTGTTTGGGTAATCAAACATTTAAAAGTGAAAACATATATAAACAACTCAACTCAATACATTCACTGTCCTCTCTCTATTTCCCTCAAATAGCAAATAACGTTTAAAATATTCCATTTCTAATTTAAATTTCTGTTACTGCTAAACCTGTTTTAAAACTTTTATCAGTTTACAAATACCACAATCAAATTTAACTTTAAATCAACAAGTTATCAATTCAGGTATCCCTTCCAGATATATTCTAATTCTTAATCTCTCACATCCCTCATTTTATCACCAATCTCATTTATTTCTTCTTCCACTACACAATAGATATCCTAATTAAAATAACATATTAATCTACCCTACACATATATAATCCCACAACTGATCAATCTCTTTAAGATAACAAAATAATGTGAAATCTTAAATCATTTCAATTCATTAAACAAAATTCAAATTTCCTCCAATTGATTATCATGTCTTATCACATCTATGTTATCATACAAAAAGGTCATTTTACTAATTTAAAACACTCAGTTAATTATTGAAGCCATCCAAATCTAAAAAAATCAACATTTTTTCAATTCCAATAGATAATAATTTTCATCAAAATAAATCTATTATTCCAAAAGATACATTCTTAATCTATTTAAAATATCTATTCTAATAATCACCCATATATGTGTGTGTGTGTGTGTGTGTGTGTGTATATATATATATATATATATATATATATATATATATATATATATATATGTAGGTAGGTCTTTGATTGTTCGGGTTTTCTCCCGCGTAAAAGTGTCTTGGCGACGTTTCGACGAAGTCCCATTCGTCATCTTCAGGCTGGTGTTTTCAGCTTCATGCTTCGAGCAACAATGTGTGGTCTTAGCTGTTTCTTCCTTTTAACTGCCAGTGGGGGTATGAACTGATTAGGTGGGAGCTTGGCTGTGTTCTGATTGGGTGGAGGTGTGTTCTGATTGGTTAGAGGCTTGGCTGTGCTCTGATTGGCTGGGAGGTTGGCTGTGCTCTGATTGGCTGGGGGGGTTGGCTGTGCTCTGATTGGCTGGGGGAGTGTTCTGTTTGGTTGTGCTCAGGTTAGTCTGAGTTGCAGGGGGGGGTTAAGATTTTGGGCTGCCTTGCTATTTTTTGGCTTCGCGTTCGTGGTCGTGCTTCATCTTCATGGAGGGTGTCAGTTTGCTTCATGTATGGATTGGAGTGGTTTAAGGTGGCTACTGATAGGATAGGTAGTCCTTCAGTTGGATCCCACCTTCGTGCCCAAGGTCAACTCACTCTTTCATAGGACACAGGAAGTCATCTTGCCTAACTTTTGTCCTAATCCTTCCCATGACTTGGAGCAGCAGTGGCAGTGCGTTACATCAAACGCACGGAACCCTTTCGCAAATCTGAGGCCCTCTTTATTTCATTCCGTCCAGCTTCCCTGGGACAGAAGGTGTCCACTGGCACTATAGGCAGATGAATCAGGGCCTGTATAGCGGAGGCATACCGTTCTGCCTCCCTGCCGACTCCAAGTCACATCACAGCCCATTCCACTCGCAGTGCTGTGACATCTGCAGCATGGGCCACTCAGGCTTCCATCAAGATTTGCAGGGCTGCAACATGGTCTTCGCCCTCACCTTTTATACATCACTATAGGATTGACCGCTTCGCTTTAGCGGACACCTCCTTTGGTCAGAGGGTCCTCCAGCAGGTGGTCTCTGGGGACGTGGATCCGGCCTTATCTGTTTCCCACCCATCGGGACAGTGAGGCTTTGGTATGTCCCATTGGTGGATTCTCCATCTCTTGTACTGGATAAGGGGCGTTGTCTTACCTGAACACCTTTTCTCAGTACGGAGATGAAGAATCCACACCTTCCCTTAAGGTCAGTTAGGCCGGCATTAGGAGTTGAGAGCCAACACCTCGTCTAGTATCAGCCACTTTCGCCCTCGTCAAGACTGGATCTCCTAGCAAGAGGGGACGTGTCAAGTTTGGCTACTTGAGCAGGCAGACAGAGAAAACCCATTGGTGGATTCTCCATCTCCGTTCTGAGAAAAGGTGTTCAGGTAAGACAACACCCCTTCTCTTCAATCTGGAATATTGCAAATGGTCAATGTGCCAGAAGGCTCCATGCATAATAATTTATGCACATAGAGGTTTGTAGAAATTTTGCTTTATAAAGTTTACACCTTATTTATAGATTTAGGTAAAAAAATGTGATACCTTTGCATATGACCTATGCATATTCCATTTCTACGTTTTGCAAAAATATTAATTTGTTTACTTCTTTCTTTCCAATTTCATATGTGACTTACTTAACGTTTAGAGTAAAGTTTTCAACACAATTAGTTTTAATAAATGAGAGAGCAAAAATCAATTATCTCTTCAGATTGTGAAAGGAGAATTTATATTAATCTTATCAGGGGGTAGACTTTTTCCTGGAATAGAAATATGCTTGAAATTGGGATGAGGACTGAAAAAGAGTATTTTCAAAGAAAACTGAAATATGGCAAATGAAAGTTACATTCTCAGTGAATTATTTATAGTCATGTAATTAAATTGATTTAGAATTGCAGAGTTTGTAAATATAATGAATAAAGAAAATTTTCCTGAGGATATAGCTCAATCTGAGTTTTGATGCGCTTGTCCTTTGGACATAATTATATGTAAATAATTCAACTTTCTAGCAGTATTCAAACAGTACTGGCTTAGCAGTTTTTAATATAATTAGTTCTATTTTACCATTGAAAATTTATTTTAGACAGTTGTCTGATTATTGAGGACACTGATATTTTATAAAAAACTATTTTTATTATTAAAAGTGTGCACTACCTTTATATTATAAACATTCAGAGCTTACAATGATAGAAATTTTATTTATAAATGAAATGGAGATAATTGTTTATGATTGTCCTAGTGTCATGTAAAATGGGACTGGAGCGTATATGCAACCCTGATGTTCTCTTGTTCTTTGATCTGGCTGATATCTTCACACCTTGTTTTTACAATGATAGCAAAGGGAAAATTCACAAATAAAAAAAATTGTAAAAATTAAATTGAGGGTAGTGGAATCTAGTCATGGTAGTGGAAAGTAATATGTGTCATAGGTGTAGAAGAAATTTTCAGTAGTTTATTTAGGCAAAGCTTTATGAGGCATACTAGTAGTTGCGGGAAGAGAGGAGAAGTAGATTAGTCAAGATGCTTGCATGATGTGCAATGCAACCCCATTTTTTGGGTATTTTACTAGTCATCTGAAGAATTTCAAGGAACACAGAGAAAGTTGACCTCTTTTGCATTCATTATGGAAAGGTCACTGCTGCTTAATGAATTACTGCATTACCTTTGTAATTAGTGTCGTTTGTCTTGGAAAAAGCTAATACAGTGCCTTGCCTTGAATTTAGTAAGGAAATAGACTTTTAACATTCTCAGCAGGCTGACAGCAGGACTGAGTGTTAGAATAAATAAATCTAAATCTCTTAGTAGATGAAGACTGGACATTCTTCCCTTCTAGTGAAATACATGTTATATTTCATTTGGCCTTTATCTCTAAAGCTTGCAGAATTTCAAATTGCAGATACTTGCCTAGGAATTCTAGAAGTTGGACTCTAGAACCTGGAAGGCAAATATTGATTTTAAAAATTACTAGTATGAAAAATAGTCTTCTCATTTCATTTCCAGCTCTACATCAGAACTGGTTTCTGTATGTGTATGTATATGTCATTTTAGCACAGAATTTTTCAGTTTTGAGAATGGACCCCAGATTTTATACATGAAGTCCTCAACTTACAACAATTTGATTAGTGACTTATGACTGTTTTTCACACTTAGGTCTGCTACAGCGTCTTCATGGTCATGTGATCAAAAATTGGGCACTTGGCAACTAGCATGCATTTATGATAGTTGCACTCTCCCAGGGTCATGTGATCACCATTTGTAACTTTCCCAGCTGGCTTCTGACAAGCAAAGTCAACAGGAAAAGCCAGATTTGCTTAATGACTGTATAATTCAGTAAACTGGAGTGATTCACTTAACAATTGTGGCAAAAAAGTCATAAAATAGGGCAAAACTCACTTAGGAATGGAAATTTTGAATTTACTTATAAGTTTAGGACTACCTGTAAAACAAATTTACAACAGATCAGTAGATCTACACTAAGACAAAATATGAGTATGAAACCACTTTGGTTTTGGATAGAAACTGGTGCTTATTTATATATTTATAAAGTCTATGTGCTGTATTTCTAAACTGTAATTTTTTAAAAAATAGAAGTTGCGTAAAATTAATAATAAATAATAATGGTCTATAACTTCTGCTTAAGGAGAAGATATTTCCAATTAACAGTGCTAAATATACAGCTTAGGGGATTCCAATAAGTGTATCACTCAGATTTTCTGTTCTTAATTTCAATTTCATTTTCAGCATATTTCACATTCAGTAGGTCTTTCATTCACCTGATAGTAGAAGATATGAATTGGCTATAATAATATCATGTGAAATAAATATTTCAAAAATATTTCAAAAATAAGATATATATGCCAGTTTTCTAACTTGTAAAGCAAAAAGGAATAAAATAATTATATTCACATCTAACAGTTTTTAATCCCTAGGTAAGAAGGTTTTTCAGCTGCAAGAGCCAGGTTTGCTTTAGTAACTCACCCAGTCATTATAGTACAATCTGTAAATTTGTTGAATAAAGTGAGAAACATTAAAATTAAACAGGAACTTCAATGAATATATTCCACATACAGGTACTTCTCAACTTACGACCATAGTTGGGAGTTGAAGTCTTGGTCACTGAGCGAAGCAGTCATTAAATTAGACATCATGTGACTGCTTTACTCAATGATTGTAGTCCCGGCACTCCTGGTTTTTGTTAAATGATCTTGCAGGTTGTTAAGCGGACAAAATCTCAAGTAAGGAGGGCGGAGTGCTTCAGGGTGAGGGAAGCTCTGGGAGGCTCAGCACAGGATGTGCTTCAGTATATCCACAAAGCTCTATCCACCACAGAAGCCTCACTGCCAGCCAGTCCACCAGCACAAATAAAACACTCCACTTGTCATTGCTTTCCTGCTGCTGTCAGGATTTTCAGCAGGATTTTCAGCCCTCAAGTGGAAGGCAATATCTCAGCACTCTTTCTGACCTTTCCTACCCTGGCTTCCTCATCGACTTTCTGAGTAATCATCAGAGAGGATGACAAATGATGATCTCAGTACCCTTGGCAACCCATCATAAATGCAACTGGGTTGCCAAGCATCCAGATTGCAGTCACATGACCATGGAGGCGCTGCATTAGACACCAGTCACAAATCCCTTTATTTAGTGCCATTGTTAACTTTGAAAGTTCGCTGAATGAATGATAAGAAATCAGGCACTACCTTAAGGTTAAAATATTGCTGCAAAAATACTGACAGTATTTGAAGAGAAATATTATTCTCTTCTGTGAAAAGCACATAAGACTATTCACATAACTCTGCAAATTTTCCATTAAATAAATAAATAGTACATTCTTCTCTCTCTTCAGTTGATATATCTGATGCCTATCTACACACAGTGTTTATATAGAATTGCTGCTTGATTCATAGGTAGTAAGCTGAAGTAGGACTGTTTTAACACATAAGCCAGCCCACATCAATTTAGAAAAGTTTGCTAACTGCATCCCTTGCTGAAAAGGAATGATTTGGTCATTCATGCCTTAGGGCCCTGGTGGCGAACCTATGGCACACTTGCCACAGGTGGCACGCAGAGCCCTCTCTGTGGGCACGCGCACCGTCGCCCCAGTCCTAAGCCTTCAGCTGGGTTTTATAAAACCTTTTCGCTTTAGGCCTACGCTGCCGTGTGCAAAAAAAAAAAAAAGGTTCTATCAATATCAATTTCAACTTTTTGTGGGAAAAAAAAGATTTCGCAAAGTTGGAATTGATTGATTGAACTTTTTAGTCCCACCCAGTCTGCTGTTACCACCACACCCACCCAATTGGCCACACTCACCTGGCACCTGACGATGCATAAGTGGGTTTTGGGTTGTAGTTTAGGCACTCGATCTCTAAAAGGTTTGCCATCACTGCCTTAGGACATTCAGGTTAGAATGCTCTGTATGGACTTGGTTTTTGAAGAGTATTTTGAAATTACAGCTGTTTTTTTTTTAGAATAGTTGGCTAGTCTTATGTCTTCCAGATATGTTGGACATGTACATAGCTAACAAATAGCTTCTATCCAATAATGCATGAGCATGTAATTTGTTTCTGAAATTGCATATGACCCTCTAAGGTATCTCACAACATTTTTGGAGAAAAATTGGAATGCCATCTTTTCTCCTGAAATAAACAATCTTTTAAAAATCATCCTAGTCAGTTCTCCAGCACTGGAGATGGAGAATCCACCAATGGGTTTAGACTGTGTTCCTGCCCAATCAGATCAAGTCAGCCAAAGTTGCAATGCCTGTCCTGGCCTAGGGTGTCTCAGTCTCGACTTGATCTTGCCCAGGACAGACGTGCAAGTTGGCTTATAGGCAGGTACACTTCCCATTGGTGGATTTTCCTTTTTTCCACAGTCTTCTAAGCAGCATTATTTTCAACCTGACTGTTCTCCAGAATAATCTTATCCTCACCTTCACAACAAGAGCTTCAAGCTGAGGGGAGCTGTCTCCCCTTTGCAAGGAGGCTTACCTTCCCTTTCTCCAGCATGATGACTGAAAAATCCACCAATGGGTTATTTCAGTCCTCCTGCCCAATCAGACTAAGTTGTCAAGTTGTCACATCCCTCTTTGTCTCTTTGACCGGGACCTCCCAGTTTCATCTTAGTCTTTCGCCTATGAGGACATGATAACTTGACTCTCTTCATTGAATAGCAGGTCAGACTAGATATTGTTAAAGCATTGGTGGATTCTTCCTGGAGAATAGGAGAATTATAGTTGGGTTAGTCCTTCTCTGGGAGGTTTGGCCAATTTTTTGCTTCCCTTTTCCTTTTCCCTTTCCTTGGGAGCAGGGTTGTATTCCTCTCCTTGCTGGGGGGGTGGCGGATGCTTTTTTGCTGAGTTAATTCCCAGTTTGCTGAGTTAATTCCCAGGTTAACGGAAGAGCAGAAATGGGGGGTGCTCCTTTCATTTCAGTAAATAAAGGGTCTGAATTAGTCAATCCCCTTTGGAACAGCGGACGCGTTCTTTGTGGCGGATGCCATTTTGAGGCCACATGGATTCTTCTCTGACTGGGCCCGGTCAGAGCTTTTCACCAACGGCCGCCATTTTGGGTTCGCTGAACTATTTTCTTATTTGATGCAATTTGGGCTATCATCCACCTCTGTTTGCAGCACGGTGTGTAATTTTGGAGAGAAAGCTTGTTACTTGAAATTCCTTTCTTTCGGCTGCTGCTAAAAAGAACGAAGCTTCGCTCCACAGCGACAAACGGAATTACTGATTAGTGGATTGAAAAATCGGATTTCTTTACCTTTTTGCCTTTTCTGGACTTGGAATATTCAGACTGGTTCAGGGATTCGTTTCCTCTCCGTTCCCGCTCCCCCCCGGCAGAGGTAGTATTCCTCCCTCTGAATTCAGGGCGTCCGCCATTTGGCAACCTACTATTCCCATTGGAAAATGCCCAGGGCAGGCAGGGACATCATTTTGGGTTTGATTGCATACTGTTACTTCACAACTATTACTGATATTTCTTTACCTTCATATCTTTTCACCCTAATTTGCAATTAAGATTCAGTTTCAGGATCTACTATCCACTTGCAATCATCAGATCAGTAATTTGGTGGAATTATTGCTAAAGCAGAGGTTCAGCAGGCCCTGCTCGCCATACCTTGTCTGAGTTCTGCCACTCTGCATCTAGTGGTTGCCTCCAGGATCCTGACCATTGCCACTATTGTGAGACACGTGTGATTTTGTCACCATTCTGACCTCAGGCCTGGTATACGGTTGCCCTGTGCCTTGGTGATGAGCACTTAAGAGCGCCCAGCATGAGGCCAGGTTTGCCAGTGGACCGGCTCACACTTTTCCACGTGCAGTCAGTCCCTCTTCGGGAGAGCTCCTGACGTCTCTTGCAGAGCAAGTCAGTACCAGAGTCTCGTCTGGGGTGCATTTCGATCAACATGGCAGAACCCACTGAGCCACAGCCTTTGGACACAGACAACACCACTGTCCAAGCAGAGCCGGTTTCTGAGGCGCCTATAGGTAAGGCCAAAGCAAAATCTAAATACGGCAGAAAGGCTGGCAAGACAAGCAATAGGCAGGCCGACCGAACACATAGGGCCCTGGAGAAGCAGTTCTCCCGGGGCCAACGCTTGTCAGCAGAACAGGGTCATACTCCTTCTGGTTCCATACCACCTGAGACGGGAGCACATTTGCCGTCCACATCGAGGGCTTGGTCACTTGTGAGCGCAATTCAGCAGGTCTCCACTCAGATCTTTGGTCAGGTGGGTCCACCCATGTTTGGGGAAAACCTTGATCTGCCCGGCCCATCATCTGCACCCACTGCTACATTCACATCAATGGCTGCGGAGTTGCGGCCTTCGCTAGAGCTATCTTTTTCAGACCAACTCCAAGCGTGGATATTGCAGGCAGTAATCCAGGCCGTGGCATCATCAGGTATCCACCAAGTGTCACCAGTTCCGGGGCCTTCTTCTGCACAAACTTCCTTTTCGCGACTCCCATTGGAACCTTCAGATATGGTTTCCCTGTCCCATTCTCCTGAATCCGGGTCTTCCAATGTCTCAGATTATGACGCAGGTGGGGACCGCTGGTCTGATTGTGAGGAACCTGCACATGAATCTAAGCCCATGGCAGAGTTATTCAATGCAGTGCTCTTTCCCTCCTTGCTGCACAGGGCCTGTGCAGCGAGCAAACTCACCTCCGTTACAACTCCAACCCCACAGTCTTCCTCAGATCAGGACTCTAATCCTCTGTTCGCCGAACCAGTAGATAAGCACCTCCATATTCCATGTCCCCCAATATTTCTGAAGAATATTCAGGGACAATGGGAATCTCCGGTTGCTCAACCTTCTCAGGGAGCGTCTGAGCGCAAGACTGTGGGCATGGCAAAGAATTTGACTGACCTTTTGGAGGTGCCTAAGGTGGATGAATCTCTAGCTCCACTGTTCTCTGCAGCCAGCCTTCTGGCGGATGTTTCAGATGCCCTTAAGATGGAGGGTAAAAAAATCTGAACTTGCTTTCCGCAAAGTTCATCTGGCATCCACATGGGCAGCAAAGGCTGCAACTTCCATCTCCTTTTTTGCCAGAATATCCATTACTGGCTTAGACAATTACAGGATAGGATCCCACTGGAAGAGGTCAGGATCCATTAGGATCTGACTAAATTTATAGCCACGTCTGAGTATATGGCAGATGTCTCCCTGTACTCGGCCAAACACTCAGCCCGGGCAATGCTTCCGGCGTAGTCATCCGGAGGCTACTCTGGCTTAAGAACTGGAGGGCTGAGAGCAAGCACAAGTGGCGTGCGGCCATTGCCCCCTTCATGGGCGGCCGACTGTTTGGGGAGGCATTAACTCCATATCTCAATGAAAATAAACAAAAACAGAAGGTCATTTCTCACTTGGCTAGGAAATCCAACAGGCGTTTCCTCCATTACAGTCACCGTCAGTCCTTTCGGACTGGAACCACGTCAGAACAGGGACAATCTTACAGGCCCCCTACTCTGAAGGCAGAGCGCCCCTTTGATAGAGCGGGTTATAGGGACAGATCCCGGTACCAATCCCAGAACAAACCTTCCTTTTGTGGCAGAGGGGGTCGCCCCTTCCGCCGCTCCAAGTGACTCAGGGGGGACTCCCCCCATTGGCGACAGGCTTACTCTTTTTATCCGCCAATGGGAAAGCACAACCATGGACTCCTGGGTTCTGCACACCATAAGGGAAGGTCTGTCCGTGGAGTTCAGATCTACTCCAATAGATCACTTTGTCTCTTGCCCAGCCATAAGAAATCTCATAAAAAGAGGGCTCATGGAAGATGCCATTCGACATCTTCTGGGTATCAAAGCCATAGAGGAGGTCCCCTTGACATAGCAGGGATTGGGGTATTACTCCATCCTATTTGTGGTTCCAAAATCCTCAGGAGGATGGAGGGCAATCATCGACCTCAAGGGGCTGAACCTCCACCTACAATACGGAGGTTCAAGATGCAGACGTTACATTCCATCCTAAACAGTATCAGGAGAGGAGATCTATTAACATCAATAGATCTCAAAGAGGCATATTTACACATCCCTATCCATCTGGCACATCGCAAGTATCTACGGTTTTGCTTTCTCAGCCGCCATTTTCAGTACAGGCTCTTCCATTCGGCCTCTCCTCCGCCCCCAGGGTCTTCACCAAGATACTGGCAGTGCTGGCAGCTCATTTGAGGTTTGTTCTGGTGCGCGTCCAGTGTTATCTGGACGACATTCTGATCCAATCGCTGTCAGCAACAACCGTCCAGTTGTATTTGAAACTCACAATCAGGACCCTACAGACCCACGGGTTCTTAATAAATTTCAAAAAGAATCAGACGACCCCTTCAACTTGCCTGTTACACCTGGGGGCAGTCATAGACACGGACACTTGTCACGTGTATCTGTTGGAGGAGCGGCGCAGGAGCATCAGGGACCTGGCACTCAGGCTATGCAGGAACAAGACAGTTTCATTGGTTCTCCTTTCCCAGTTGCTGGGAAAGTTGATATCCTGCATAGCAATAGTGCCATGGGCCCAACTACATGCTCGGGCTCTCCAGTGGTTTCTGTTCCCATATCAGAGACAACACAACAGCTCCTCCAACCAGTTGGTGCGCGTCCCTCGTCAGGTGTGTCTCTCGACTGGTGGGCTTCATCGGCCATTCATAAGGGGACTCTATTCAAAGAGCCCAGTCGCGTCTATGTGACCACGGACGCAAGTCTCTTTGGTTGGGGAGCTCACCTCCAAAACCGGATGGCTCAGGGTCAGTGGTCACGGACAGACCTGGGACACAGCATAAATTGGTTGGAGTTCAGAGCAATCCACCTAGCTCTCAAACATTTCCACACAGTAGTAAGGGGGCAACATGTGCTGGTCCTGACAGACAACATGGTGGCAAAAGCTCACGTGAATCGGCAGTGGGGTACCCGGTCAAAGTCCCTCATGACAGAGGCTTGCGCATTGTGCTCCTGGACAGAGAAACGCCTGCTCTCCATCAAGGCAGAGCACATTTCGGGAGAGGCGAATCGGCAGGCAGACTTCCTCAGCAGGTCAATAGTGGACCATTCGGAGTGGAAGTTACACCCGGATGTCTTCAGGGAGATCTCGGACAGGTTTGGTCGTCCGATCGTGGACCTGTTCGCCTTGCCGGAGAACACCCAGCTTCCCAGATTTTTCTCTTAGTTCCCCTCGCGGGGAGTGGAGGGGGCAGATGCCCTATGCAACCAATGGCCGCGGGGCTTCTTGCATGCTTTCCCCCCATTGCCTCTGTTGCCAGCACTTATCAGAAAGGTCCTGGAGGAGCAGGCAGAAGTAATATTTGTGGCTCCTCATTGGCCCCGAAGAACATAGTTTGCAGACCTGCTGAGCCTCTCCATCTTCGCCCCGTGGAGGATTCCAGATAAGCGCATTCGATGGACGCAGGGGGACCTTCAACATCCAGATCCCCAATGGCTTCAGTTGACCGCCTGGCACTTGAACACCACACCCTGACTCGGGAGTCTTATTCGTCAGGGGTGATTGATATGATTCAAGCGGCCAGGAGACCGGCGACTAATCGTATTTACAACCATACGTGGAAGAACTTCTGTCGTTGGTGAGACAGAAATCACGTGAGTCTGTCACAGGTAAACATTCCCAAGGTGTTAGAATACTTGCTGGAGGGCGTCAACAAGGGGTTGTCGTCCAGCACTATCCGTAGACAGCTAGCAGCCCTTTCCACGGTACTTTCTTGGGATTCTTCAGAGTCTTTGTCTAGACACCCGACCATCCGGGCTTTCCTCAAGGAAGTCACTAACAGTAGATCCCCTGTGATTCATAGGTATTCCTCTTGGGATCTACTCCGGGTTCTCTAAGCAATAACCTCTTCTCCTTTTAAACCACTTAGAACATGTTCCTTGCTTTACCTGTCACTTAAGGTTTCATTCCTGATAGCTATTACTTCTGCCAGACGTATATCAGAATTGGCTGCCTTATCGATCAGGAAGGATCTGTGCATGTTTCACGAGGACAGGGTGGTTCTTAGATTAGATCCCTCATTTATTCCAAAAATAAATAGAGTGTTCCACAGGGCACAAGAGGTTATTCTTCCGGACATCTGTCCTCACCTGTCACATGACTTGGAACGGCAATGACACACGCTAGACGTCAGGAGACCCTTGCACTGTTGTATCAAGCGCACGGCGCCTTTCCGTAAGTCAGAAGCCCTGTTCGTATCCTTTCAGCCTTCTTTGATGGTCCAAAAAGTGTCAGTTTCCACCATATGTAGGTGGATCAGGGCCTGTATCGCAGCCGCCTACATATCTCTTGTCCTTCCTATTCCTAGTCATGTGACGGCTCACTCCACCCGCAGTGCTGCCACAACTGCGGCGTGGGCAACTCAAGCGTCTATTGAGGACGTTTGAAAGGTGGTGACATGTCCTCGCCTTCCCCCTTTATTAGGCATTACCATTTGGACAAGTTTGCTTCGGCTGAGGCTGCCTTCAGTAGATGTATTTTACAGCAGGTAATGACACCATCATGTTCACAGGCCCCAACTGATTCCCACCCATAGGAGCTTTGGTACGTCCCATTGGTGGATTCTTCAGTCATCATGCTGGAGAAGGAGCATTGGCTTACCTGAACGCCTGTTCTCAGCATGATTATGAAGAATCCACGCCCTCCCTTCTGGTGGTTAGTTAGGTAAGGGTTGGGGGCCTGTTTCCTTTCTTGTTTTTTTCTGGATACCTGCTTGAGAGTCATCACGTCAAACTGTTGTCATTGGCTATGCCGTCAATGAAACTGGGAGGTCCCGGTCAAAGAGGGGCATGACAACTTGACAACTTAGTCTGATTGGGCAGGAGGACTGAAATAACCCATTGGTGGAGTCTCCATCATCATGCTGAGAACAAGCGTTCAGGTAAGCCAACGCTCCTTTTCAGGCAGCACTGGGATCAGTGCTGCAGTTCATCTCCTTCTTAGTCTTCGAGGCTCGCTTTTCAGCTTTCCCTTCCTTTGAAGACTGGGGCTGGAGCTCTAGCTGCGAAACATGCGCGTGAGCCCAAAAAACCAGCCATTTGAGGCCAGCGCGTGTTCGGGCAGCCATTTCTGCTGCTTTCACCATAATTTGAAGCCTTTTACCTACCGGAGCCTGTGGCTGCAGCTCCAAAGCCGAATGCGCACGCAGGCTGAAAACAGCTCTTTGAAGTTAGCACGCGTTCGGAAAGGGCCGCTTCTTCCATTCCATCCCTCTGCCTTCAATTTACAGCCTCTCCTCCTGTCAGTGACTGCGGCTGCAGTCTTAACGGCCAGATGCACGCGCAAGCCGAAAACGGCCGTTTGAGGCTAGCGCGTGTCCAAAAAGTTAGACAGTTTTTTTGACGAAATCAGAGGATTCCAAGGGGAGAACGGGGGAGACAACGCAACTAGCCTCCCTCGTTAACAGACCCCCGATCGTAACTCCCTCATGCGGCTGCCATCTTGTGGCCTACACAAAGCCTAATTTATCTTAGCGGCCGCCATTTTGAAGACTGCACAAGCTGCCTTATCTCAGCGGCCACCATTTTGGGGGCTGTGTGGCCTTCGTTCTTGTGTGCCTGGGACACTCACGGAGGGGGGAGGGGGATTTCTCCTCATTCCACGACTGACCTCCTCACCTTCACAGGGCCGGATTCTCATCTCCCCTGCCTTTTTCTTCCCTCTCTCTCCCAGTCACATAAGGGAACCAGCACAGCTGCCATTTTGGAAAGCACCTAGGCTGCATCCACTGAGGCCTACAGGCCCACTAACCACCCCAGCAGGCTGTAAACAGAGCTTACTTTCTACTCAGTTGACTCTTCAAGCATCATCTAGGCCTCAGGCCCTGGCTTTGGTGTCTCCATACCTGGTCACCTAGAGGCAGGCAGTGCCTACTGTGACATCGCAAAGGGGACTTCGCCGTCCTGCAGGCCCATGCGCCACATACGCTGTGTTGCCACTCTTCACATAGCTGGTTGGCAACATAACGCGGCTGCCCACACGTCCGGTCAGTCAGATAGCATCGGCCTGGTGACCAGGGGGGCAGAGCGACCATCACATCCCCTGCTCTTGAGTTCCTCCCTCCCGCTTACGCGGTATCAGGATACCAGGGGTACCCTGTTGTGCACCTGAGTTTATCTACAAGAATGGAGGATACTGTGGCTTCCACAAAGGATGTCTTACGTACTTCATCAGCCCCAAAACAGCACAAATCATCCAATCAGGAGGCCACAGACAAAATTTCAGCCAAAGCCAAGGCCAGATCGGCGACAAAGACCCCCAAAAGGGCAGAAAAGCAGGCCAGCAGGAGACACCAGGCTTTAGAGAAAGAGTTCTCTAAAACACAAAAGCAAGCCAGGATTGAGGCTAAACAAGCCAAAGCTCTCCTTTTTGATTTGCCCCTGGGTCCCTCCACCTCTTCCCAGGGAGTCTGGTCAACAGGGGAACTTCTCTCCTGTTCCTGGTGACCCAGTTGGCACAAATCCCATTTCTCAGCCTCTCGCACCACGGACCCAACACTCGGCCCCTGAAGCCACCTTCACCCCCACGGCAGCTGGACTCAGGACAGCCGAACCGGTCTTCTTTCCCATGGAAGACCACCTGCAGACATTGATCACACAGGCGGTAGAGCACGCTCTTGAGGCTAGGTCACAAACACCTAGGCCAGACTCAGTCATTTCCTTCCCGATTCATCAGTCAGCTATCATGGCTTACCACGCGCCTTCTTCCCCTTCTCAGTCCTCTTATACCGAGGCCTAATCCCCTCGTGAGTACGATGCTTAACTGAAGGCTCCTTGGTCAGATGAGGAACTTTCCCCAGAAACACCATTGTTTAGCGGTCTGTTTAACCCTTCCTTTTTTGTTCCCCTGCTCCGCAAGGCCAGCTCCACTGCTCATATCGGGCCCGGTCGCTCAACACCTGCAGCGACAACAACATCAGATTCAGAAGGGGGTCCAGTCTTCACTGAACCGGTAACGACCCAACAACATATATCTTGTCTGCCCATGTTTCTAAACGCAGTCCGGAAACAGTGGACCTGCCCAGGCACCTTTCACCTCCCCAGTGGTAACAAGAAAAGGCTCTTCAACGTTGCCCAAGATCTGACTGATGCCCTGGAGGTTCCCACGGTGGACGAGCCCTTAGGTCCCCTGGTATCCCCCACTGCCATTTCTGGCAATATATCTGAAGCCCCAAAGGCAGAAGATCGCAGATGGGAACTCACGTTCCACAGAACCCACCAAGCTGCAGCGTGAGCTATTAGAGCAACCACCTCTGCATCCTTTTTCACTAGGTCCTCCTCTGGCTCCGACAGCTTCAAGCCAGGATTCCTCCAGAGGATATCCGACACATCAGGACCTGAGCAAGCTGGTGGAGGCCGTGGAATATGCTTCTGATGCCACATTGCATGCCGCCAGATTTTCCTCCAGGGCCATGGCATTTAACATTACGCACGCCGTATGTTTTGGTTAAAGCACTGGCATGCTGATGCCAAATCCAAATGGCACTTATCAGCAGCCCCTTATCAAGGAGGAAATCTGTTCTGGTAGGCTCTTGAACCATACCTTACAGAAAATGAGAACAAGCGTAAGGTCCTTAACCATCTCATTAAGCGCTCCCACAAACGGGCCAACCCTTACACACGGAGACAGTCCTTTCGGGCAGGAGCCAGGTCCAGCTATTCCCATCCCAACTGCCCCTTTCCTGTCAGACAGGACAGACAGACTGGTTTCTAGACCCAGGCAATAATTTCAGGGCAAACGGCCCTTTTTTCGGGAGCGGCCGCCCATTTTGCTGGTCCAAGTGACTCTCGTGTGGCTCCTCCCATCGGGGGCAGACTTTCTCTCTTTGCCCACCAGTGGGAGGCCACCACCACAGATGCCTGGGTCCTGAATACCGTTCGTCACGAACTGTCCCTGGAGTTCATCTCCAACCCTCCGAATCGTTTCATTTCGTGTCCTCAATTAAGAAATCCCACAAAGAAAAAAACTAATGCTAACTAAGGCTACTCCAGAGTCACAGGTTCTCAGTAAATTTTTCCAAGAGCCATATGGTTCCCACAAACAGGCTACTACACATTGGGGCCATCATAGACACGGTGGAATGCCAGGTCTATCTCTCCCAGGAATGTCAGGACAGTATACAGGAGTTAATTCTCCAAATACACAGAAGTCAAACAGTGACATTGGCCAGCCTCTCCCAATTGTTAGGGAAAATGGTTTCAGTCATATCAATCGTACCTTGGGCCAGGCTTCACTCCAAGAACCTCCAGTGGTTCCTGCTCCCCTTCCAGAGGCTGAACACCAGTTCCTCCAATCGAAGGGTGAGGGTCCCTCTTCACGTCTCGTGCGCCTTCAGGTGGTGGCTCTCATCGGCCATGCTTAGAGGATCCTCCTTCAAGGAACCCGATCAGCTCACCCTTACGACCGATGCCAGCCTGTTCGGCTGGGGAGCGCACCTTTGGTCACAGTGGTCCAAGGCCGATGGTCCTGCTCCGACCTTCGCCACAATATCAACTGGCTGGAGCTCAGGGCCATACACCCGGCACTCCGGCACCTCTGCAGCATGGTAGCGAAGCATCATGTATTGGTCCTCACAGACAATGTTGCGGCAAAGGCCCATTTGAACCAGCAAGGGGGAACCCAATCCTGTGCACTCTTGACAGAGGCCCTTCTGGTGGGCTCCTGGGCAGAAACCAACCTTGCCTCCATCAAGGCCGACCACATATCAGGGCAGGCAAACACACAGGCAGACTTCCTGAGCATGTCGACAGTGGACCATTCGGAATGGCATCTGCATCCGACTATCTTCAGGGAGATCTCCGACTGCTTCAGATTACCAATAATAGACCTCTTTGCCTCCCCGATGAACACTCACCGAGATTCTTCTCCTGTTTCCCATCCCTAGGGGCAGAACGGATGGATGCTCTTCGGAGTCCGTGGCCGGAGGGACTGCTCTCCGCCTTTCTCCCTCTTCTTCCAGTGGTCATCCACAAGCTCCTTCAGGAGAGGGCGGAGATCTTTCTAGCGGCCCCCTACTGGCCACGGAGACCATGGATCGCCAACCTCGTGAACCTTTCCATAGCGACCCCATGGAGGATTCCCCTGGACTGGGTCTCGCTCAGCCAGGGGACCCTCCATCCAGATCCCCAATGGCTCCAGTTAGCTGTCTGGCACTTGAGCTCAGGGTCTTATCCCAGGAGTCCTGCTCGCCAGGCATCATTACCATGATCCAGGCCTCCCGTCGGCCCTCTACCAACCGTATGTATGAGGCCACGTGGAGGAATTTCTGTTCGTGGTGCACGAAAAATCACCTATCCATATCTGACTTAGCAATTCCAAAAATATTAGACTATCTTCTGGATGGTCTGGAGAGGGACTTGGCTCCGAACATGTTAAATAGACAAGTTGCTGCTCTCTCCACTCTACTTACCTGTGACACTGCAGTATCGCTTGGTCAACATCCATTGATTTGCTTGTTCATCAAGGGTGCCACAAACACCAAGCCCCCTGTAGTGCATAGGTACCCCTCTTGGGAACTGCCGTGGGTTCTTCGGGCTCTCACCAAACCACCCTTTGAGCCTCTCAGGACGTGCGATCTGCGATTCTTATTACACAAGGTCACCTTCCTGGTGGCAATTACATCTGTGCGACGGATATTGGAATTAGCGACACTTTCCACCAGGGATGACTTATGCATCTTTTACCGGGACCGAGTGGTCCTTCATCTAGACTCTATCTTTCTCTCTAAGGTCAATTCTCTATTCCACAAGGCTCAGGAAATCGTGCTTCCAGATTTCTGTCCTAATCCATCACATGCTCTGGAACGGCAATGGCACCTTCTGGATGTTCGCAGAGCACTCCGTTACTACATCTCACGCACAGCTGTCTTCCACAATTCTGAAGCCCTCTTCGTTTCTTTCCATCCTTCTTCCAAGGGTCAGAAGGTATCCTCCTCCACGATTGGCAGGTGGATTTGGGCGTGTATTGCAGGGGCGTGCCAGTCTGAGTCATTGCCAGTTCCACTACGTGTCACAGTCCACTCAACCCGTAGTGCGGCTACTTCTGCGGCTTGGGCCACTCCCGCATCAAATCGACATTTGTAGAGTGGCCATGTGGTCTTCACTATCTCCCTTTATACGTCATTACAAGATAGACAGGTTTGTCTCGGCGGAGGCCTCCTTTGGCAGGAGAGTTTATTAAAATAGTAACAATTCATTCTAAACTAAATTTGCTTAAGTCTTTTAAATGTTTTTGACATCAAGCATCTCCTTTAATCTATCCCACTGAAAATATAGATTTTGTTCCTTCCCTAAATGTCCTGGTATAAGAACAGTAAAATTATCAACGCTGCTAATATTGAATATTCTTGCTTTGACAAAATATGCAGAACTGTTTGGTACTTTTAGAGTTAATTCAGATGAGAATGAGGGAGGAGAGAAAAGCCCACGAAAGGGAACGGAAGTGAATCTTTGCCCTCCAGGTTAATTGGAAGATGTGAATCATGACCCCAAAATAGGGGAGGGGAAATGCCTGGAATGTTATGTGCAAAGGAAGGGAAATTCAGATCTTGGCATTCACCATGCCGTGCTGACACTCTTTTACACTAATAAAGGCTTTTTAGGTTAAACCATGCCTGAAAGTTCTTTGAAGTGTTTCATTAGTCAGACACATGACAAAAATATTAAAATACAATTTTAATTAGTCTAGTTACTTTTCTATTTCTTCTATGCTTTGACTTGTAAAGAATGCTACTAGCTGTTGCTAGGAAACAGCTAATTGTGATATTAACTGCCAACAGTTGTCAGGAGGTATAGTAATAGTAGTAAAGTTGGAAGGGACCTTGGAGGTCATCTAGTCCAACCCCCTGCTCAGGCAGGAAACCCTACACCATTTCGGACAAATGGCTGTCCAGTCTCTTCTTAAAAACTTCCAGTGTTGGAGCATTTACTGCTTCTGGAGGCAGGCTGTTCCACTGATTAATTGTTCTAACTGTCAGGAAGTTTCTCCTTAGTTCTAGGTTGCTTCTCTCCTTGATTAGTTTCCACCCGTTGCTTCTTGTCCTGCCTTCAGGTGCTTTGGAAAATAGCTTAATTGCCTCTTCTTTATGGCAGCCCCTGAGATATTGGAATACTGCTATCATGTCCCCACTTGTCCTTCTCTTCGTTAAACTAGACATACCCAATTCTAGCAACCGTTCCTTATATGTTTTAGCCTCCAGTCCCCTAATCATCTTTGTTGCTCTTCTCTGTACTCTTTCTAGAGTCTCAACATCTTTTTTGCATCGTGGTGACCAAAACTGGATGCAGTATTCCAAGTGTGGCCTTACCAAGGCATTGAAGAGTGGTATTAATACTTCACGTGATCTTGATTCTATCCCTCTGTTAATGCAGCCTAGCACTGTGTTGGCCTTTTTGGCAGCTGCAGCACACTGCTGGCTCATATTTAGGTGATTGTCTACTAGGACTCCGAGGTCCCTCTCACAGTTACTACTATTGAGCATGGTGCCACCTATGCTGTACTTGTGCATTTGGTTTTTCTTGCCTAAATGTAGAACCTTGCTTTTTTCACCATTGAATTTCATTTTGTTAGTTAGTGCCCAGTGTTCAAGTCTGTCCAGATCCTTCTGTATCTTAAGCCTGTCTTCTGGAGTGTTGGCTATTCTTGCCAGCTTGGTGTCGTCTGCAAATTTGATGAGTTCCCCATCTATCCCTACTCCAAATTGTAGTAAATTCTTTTCTCTTGTTAATAAAAATTACTGAAGTGATTGCCATATATAAATATTCCATTTTAATTAAAAATTATAATGCTGTAATATAGTTTGGCTTGCTATTAGACTTTTTAAAAAATTCTGCTAAAGAGCTTTCTCTTGGCTTAAATATTAGCAACTTTTATTACATTGTGTTGAGGACTATCTTTTGGTATGCATAATGATTAATCATGCATACATATATATAAAATACTGGAATAATAGCATATATCACATGTGGTTATATAGTTTCTCATTGCCAACTGCCAACTTGATAATGAACAATCAGTTCCACCCATATTTGAATGGTTTTGATATGGTAAATGCTCTTCCCAGAAATAATAACAGCCGTGTAAATACATAGGAAGGACTTTTACAAACAGGGTGTGTGTGTAGCTGGCAGTTTTTCTTTCTGTCACTCACGTCATTTGAGAAGATCTTCCAGTTTCTGTGACAGATTTTCAAGGAATAAAACAGGGAAATAAAGGATAGTAATAAACACTCTTAAGATGTTTTTCACTGTTTGGGTCTTTAGCCGAAAAAGCTGTTGGATAGTATGACAGCAGTATCGTAAAACTATTATTGACAAATGAAGTAGAGGCTATCATTTACTTCCGGTTTCTGGCAAAAAATGCTCATGATGGCCATGACTTATAACTGTAATTTTGGACTCAATTACAATCATAAATGGATGTCTCTCTGTATAAGGAATATTGGTGAGAAGGGATCTGTAGAGTTAAGCAATACCTATTTTTGTATATATTTTAGTGAACATAATGTTTGGAAGTAGCACGTGAGAATGGATTTTGCCCACATATTAACATTAAGTATATTTTCATATGATCTGTATACTAAATTTTACTTGTATACATATTTTGAACTGAGATATTGTTTCCTCAAAACTTATCATTTGAAGAAATTTAAAAATGTTAAAAACAAAAGTTCAGATAATTTAATAAGTGTTACTTAAATGTTGGGATAAATATTTGTGGAATTAGAAGAAGGAGGCTTGCCATATTTTTTTTGCTTTGCACTTTAAATATAAATATTAGGATTCAAATATTTGAACATTGTTGAAGTAATTGAGAGCCTGTTTCTATCTGTCAGTAATTTCATAACATGTTTGGGGTACTGTTCTTTATGAGGTCTGATGCATATCTGCTTGAGACCCTGAAAAATCACAGCTAATCAGGATTAATCTTGCATAGATCATTTTTAGGAAATACTGCTTTATATTGTACTAGTAATAATGTTCATTACTAGTCTAAAGTTGCCAACTAGTGAAGTTGGCAAATCAGTTTTTCTGTAAGACAATGATGCTTGTATGATAGCTTCTGTTAATTCATTCTAGTACAGCAGAGCAAAAATGTGGTACATCTTATTTGTTTAAAGCTTAAATATCTTCAAATCAGTCAAGCTATGAAAATAGCTGGTTGGTAATTCCATGTATTTATTAAAACATACGGTACATATTTCATTGTTCGACTTCATACATATAGTCTTTTGAAAATCTGACACTCAGTTGCAAAACTTTGGTGTAAGTATGTGTTTTCTGGCTACTGCGTTTTTGCAAATACAGCAGCATTGTGTGATAAAATAACTGTAGGGTGCCACATAGATGGGACCTCTAATACAGTTTAAAAGCCTATTATTTTTCCCCCTGAGTGCTCTTTGTGCTCATTCCAAATCAGATTGTGAGCAAATTGTTGCCTTAATTTGATTTGGAGGCCCTAATGCAGATTTTACTGTGGAAGTAGGCAAGTTCCTAAGTTATATGTGATTTAACACCTATGCAATTTTATTTATTTTTTTATTGTGGCTTTATTCTATCTATCTATAATTTTCAGACCAAGAATGTTCCAAAATCTAGATTTATGGTAAAAATATACTTCTTTCCCCAAATGTTCTTATTCTGGTTTCTGATATCATGTATCTATCAAAGACGTTTCTTGTTCTGCTATCCATAAGTCTTTATATGATTTATATATATGATTTGACAATACACACAGAAATGATTAGCTTATTTATAGTTTACTTGTACTGGACACTTGCATTTAATAGTGTATTAATATTCTACATGTGTTTAAATTTCATGAAGGTTAGAACAGCTTATCTGCTGTTTTTAATAGTAGAGGTTTCCTAGACTAAAATAAAATAGTATCTAGTTCAGGGCCATATCCAAGCTTATATAGTTCTTTTTAAAATTGTTTCAAAGCATATGAGAATGTAAAATAGTGTTTTAAAATTAAATTTAATGCATGCTTTACTATTCATGGTTTTTAAAGAAATAATACATAGGTTAAACATTTTGTTTTTAGTTTCCCTTTCTTAAATGTGTGTAGGTTCTTTTTTCTTTTGCAAATTGAATATGATTGATAAATATTTTTTATAAAGAGATAATTCTGCTATTCAAAAGATAAATGTTATTTTCTTAAAACTGCTATCCAAATTTACAAAAATGTATAAAATGTATGATTAGACAATTTGCAAATAACCAAATATAAATGTTTCCCCTTTTTAAACTTTAGCACATCCAGTCCACCCATTTGGCCAGGAAGCACTTTTATCAAGAGAAATGGAGCTCTTCTGCAAGGTAGGTCAAAGATTCTTTGTTACAATAGTTGTCATAACTTTCACATCGTTTCAGGAGAAAAGCTTATTTTAGCGCTTTTATCCTCTTCCAGTATCTACATTCATATGTAGTATACTCATGAGCTCAATTTGTTTTAACCTGAAATACTTCAGTATACTATGAATACATCTCTTTTCCTCCCTCCATGGTTCACACAGCATGATACCTTTCAACTTGTGTTGATGAATATGATAGTTTTGCTTCTGCATGTATCAGTGGAAAAATACTTCCAGCCGTAGTCGTGTGGTAGCTGTATCCCAGAAGGCGATGTACAGTCGTTGATATGTAAGACACAGTCACTTTTTTATTACAGGTAGTCCTCGACTTACAACAGTTCACTTAGTGACCGTTCGAAGTAACAGCGGCACTGAAAAAAGTGATTTGTGACCATTTTTCACACTTATGACCATTGTAGCATCACCATAGTCACATGATTTACATTTGGATGTTTGATAACTAACTCATATTTATGATGGTTGCAGTCTCCCAGAGTCATGTGATTCCCTTTTGCAAATTTCTGACAAACTAAGTCAACCAGATTCACTTAATAGCCGTGTTACTAATTTAAGAACTGCAGTCATTCACTTAACACATGTGGTGAGAAAAGGCATAAAATGGGGCAAAACTCACTTATTTCTCACTTAACATAAATTTTGGGCTCAATTGTCATATGTTGAGGACTATCTGTATAACTATGAGTATATTTCTCCAGTTCAGTACTGGAGGCAAGAATAGTTGTTCAGTAGTTAAGGAATAGCTTGCAAGGTATGATTGTTCTCTTTATATTTGTTGGTTTTCATTTTTCCTTTTGAATGATATTGATTAATTATTATGGAGCTAAACTTGGAAATTAGATCGGATAGAATATGAAAGAGTTTTAATTTTTTTATTGTTGCATGCCAGATTTGAATCTTTGAGGGTGATCGAAATAATCTTATTTGAATTTAATTGTCAGTGATGGAAATTGATATTCTGTGTAATTTGAATGCCTTATTGAAGAGGAACTTTATTGATCTTTTGATAATCCTTGGGGAGATAGTAAGTATCCAGAATGTCTCATTCAGCTGCTACTGCTTCATTCATGTTCAGAACATAGAGTAAAGCTAATTTTCTACAGCCTTAAATATATTTTTAATTTCTGCTTTAATCATGTTGGTTAAAACTTGTGTCACTGTGTCATTTTTAAAGGCTTGTATCTTTAGAATACATCATAATAACCATATTAGATGACTGAATGGATATCAAATTAAAAATTGGTATCTAATCTACCACTTACCTATATAGTGCTCAGAAGAGGAATAAAATATACCAAGTATTTTCTTATTATTGTTACTATTTTTAATATATAATGAACAAATACTGTTATTAGTTGAAGAGATATTAAGAATTCTACTCTTTAGGTCGTGGCAGAGAAAGACATCTTCTATTTGAAACTTTTCAGATTTACTAGGACTGCAATCCTCTACATGTTTATTAGGAAATATATTAATTTTATCCAGAAATTTAGATATGATTATGATTTATGTGTGTATATTGTTCATGTGTTCTTGCATTATCATTCATGTTTTTCATCTAGAATTTCTACTTTAAAGAGGCATAAACTATTAGTGATGTATTCCTTACCCAATATAATTATGATCTCAATATATAGAAAATAGTTCTAGGAAAAAATGAAAGAATGTCATAGAATAGCAAAATAGAAAAGTAAATAAAATAGTATTATTGGTTTTGCCTATTTCTGATTCTTTTGTAGGACATAGACTTCTGGGAATATCGAACAGCATAGAAAAAACTCATAGGTGAAAAAAAGAGAAAAAGCTAATATATGTACAGTGGGGCAAAAAAGTATTTAGTCAGCCACTAATTGTGCAAGTTCTCCCACTGAAAAAGATGAGAGAGGCCTGTAATTGTCATCATAGGTAGACCTCAACTATGAGAGACAAAATGAGAAAACAAATCCAGACAATCATATTGTCTGATTTGGAAAGAATTTATTTGCAAATTATGGTGGAAAATAAGTATGTGGTCAATATCAAAAGTTCATCTCAATACTTTTTTGCCTCACTGTATATATGGAGAGAGAGAGAGAGAGAGAGAGAGAGAGAGAGAGAGAGAGAGAGAGAGAGAGAGAGAATTTAATTAAAGAATTTAATAAAAATGTTTAATTAAATCTTTTAGAACATGGCATTTTAATAAGCTAGAATTTTAAATTCAGCAATGGAGTTATTCTTATTAGTAAACATTAATAGAAGTACCTTTGATACATTTCTTCCTTATGTACCTTTATTTTAATAGTAAAGTGTTATTGTCTGACCATTGCAAGATTAATCCATGAATGGTTCATGTCAATAGTTGTACAAGTAAGAAACAATGCAATTACTTTGCAATAACTCAGACTCTTTTACAAATTACTGTTAATACAGTTTTTATTTGAGCAACTGACTATATTTAGATGCAAATTTAAAGCTATATTTTTGTATCATGAAAAATTATATCAGTGCAAAAAATGAACAAAACATAAAAACTATTGACCCATTGACCCTAAATCAGTTTACCTCAGTTGACTACATGCATTTATTTCATTATGTTTTACCCAGGTTGATTGTAACTAGAGGGATAATGTGCTAGAATATTCAGAATCTCAGTAATGCTTTTAGAATAGAAATGTAATAAAGTTTCTATGTTGATTACCAACATAGCTACCAACGGATATGAGGATTTTGATTAGCAAACAGGTTGTAACACATAATATATAACATTGTCATCATAACCATCAAATGACAATATATTTATTCGACTGGTTCCGTCTTAAATTGGTTTTGACTGCTCCAAATAATCTATAGCTTCACTATTTTGATTGTAATAACTTCACTGTATATGCAATTAGCTTTTTATGACCTTGTGCAATTATTATATGTCAAAGTATTAATAAATGTTCTTGGTTACAGTGTATCTTAAAACCTTTGGTTCTATAATTCTCATGTGTAATTGAAACTTTTCAACAAAATTCTTTGGGTGTATAACTGGTTGCTTTCTAGCTTTCCCCCTCCCCCCATCCAACACATAGAAATATCTTTCACTCCTATTTTTTTTTTATTTAATTTTTTTCAAAAATTTTACAAATAAACATCCACCCCCCCCCCTCCCAAACCACCCCACCCTCCCCCCCCCTGACTTCCCAGAACTGAATATAGGATTATTGAACAAATTTTAAAAAATAACGTATACAATTTATAAGATAATTAATAATAATAATAAAAATCATAATAATAATATATATAATAATAATATACGTAACATAAACTTTAAAGTAAATAATATATATAAAAAAAAGGGAAGAAGAAAAAAGGGAAAGAGAAAAGAGAGAGAGAAAGAAAAAAGAAAGAGATAGGCGAAAAATAAAACATATATAGAAAAGTATATAAATAATAATACAGAAGAAGAAAGAAAGAAAGAAGAAAAAAAAACAATCATTACAAATTATAAAAAGGCTAAATAATATTTTTCCATATCCAAATTATGTTGCATAAAATTTATCCGTTTTTCCCATACCGCAAAAAATTTCTCTTGAGATTGCTCCTTTAAAAAAGCCGAAATCTTTGCCATTTCTGCCAAATACGAAACTTTATAAAACCACTCTTGTAAATTAGGCAAGGATTCCTTCTTCCAATATTGTCCTATTAACAGCCTAGCGGCTGTAATCAAATTTAGCATCAATATAACCTCCCTAGCATCACAATCAGTAACAATACCTAATAAAAATAATTGCGGAGTAAATTTTACCCTCCTTCTAAAAATTCTCTGAATATTCCACCATATCTTAATCCAAAAAGCTTTTATATGCTTACACGTCCACCAGATATGATAATAAGTAGCATCCAAGTGTCCACATCTCCAGCATTTCGGCTGTAAATTAGAGTACATAATGGACATTTTCTTTGGATCAAGGTGCCATCTATAAAACATCTTATAAAAATTCTCTCTTAAATTTTGCGCTTGTGTGAATTTAACATTTCTTATCCAAATAAGTTCCCAAGTATCCATTGAAATCGATTCACCAATATTCTGTGCCCATTTAATCATACAATCTTTAACTAATTCAGATTCTGAATCCAATTCCACTAAAACCCCATAAACTCTCTTAATATGGGTTGGCCTTTGATCTCTTACTTGTTTTAGGAGAATTTCATCTTCTCTAAGCCAGCCCATTTTACAATCCATCTTCCATCTGTCCACTATTTGTCTATATTGGAACCATGAATAAGTTAGATTTTCATGTATTAGTTCTTCCAAAGATTTTAACTGCCAGTCTTGGCCATCCCATCTAAGTAACTGTGCATAAGAAACCATATCCATATTAACCCCTTTCCTTATACCTTCTATGGCATGCCGAGGTATAGCCCATAATGGTATTTTAAAATCAAATTTATAATACTTCCTCCACACTCTAAGCAAAGAGATTCTTATAATATGAGACTTAAAAACCCAATCCACTTTTTTATTAAATATTAAATAGGCATGCCATCCAAAAAGTAAATCCCAACCTTCCAAATGAAGTATTTCTATATTTGTTAAATTCACCCAATCGCTGATCAATGTTAGTACTACAGCATCATAATACAATTTCATATTTGGTACCTTGAGTCCACCTCTCTCACGAAAATCTTGCATTATTTTAAGTTTCACCCTTGGTTTTTTCCCTGCCCAAACAAATTTATTAATACCTTTTTGCCATTCATCTAAATTACGGTCACTCTTTAAAATAGGTAACATTTGAAACAGAAAAATAAACTTTGGCAGGACATTCATTTTAATAACTGCAATTCTACCCATAAGGGATAACTGTAAATTGTTCCAATTTTTTAAATCCTTCTGTATCTCCGTCCACAACTTTTCATAATTATTTTTATACAGTTTTGCGTTGGAAGCAGATAATGTAACCCCCAAATATTTTACCTTATCAACAATTTCAAAATCTGTTAACTTAACTAGAACCTGTTTATCACCATTAGTCATATTTTTAGCTAATATTTTGGTCTTATTATTATTAATTTTAAAACCAGAAACACGTCCATATTGTTGGATCAATTGTAATAATTTTACCACCGAACAAATAGGTTGAGACAAAGTAACAACCAAGTCATCTGCAAAGGCTCTTAATTTATATTCTTTTTTATTAATTTCTATTCCTTTTATTTCTTGAGACTCCCGAATTTTAATCAACAATATTTCCAATGTTAAAACAAACAATAACGGGGATAACGGGCATCCCTGTCTTGTACCTTTTTCTATTACAAAAGCCTCTGACAAACCCCCATTTACAATAAGTTGAGCAGTCTGTTTTTGATATATATTAGATAGTACTTGTAATATATTTTGTCCAAAATTCATCTCCTTAATTAAACATAACATAAACTGCCAGTTCACTTGGTCAAAGGCTTTTTCAGCATCCAAAAATATCAAGCCTGCAGAGACTTGGTTATTCTTTTCTAAATACTCTAATAAATTAATAATTTGTCTAACATTATTTTTCATATACCTTCCAGTTATAAAACCCGATTGATCCTTATGTATAATCTGCTGCAAAATCCCCATAAACCTATTAGCTAAAATTTTTGCAAAAATTTTATAATCCACATTTAAAAGAGATATAGGCCTATAATTTTTAGGCAATGTAAGATCTTGATTGTCTTTTGGAATCAGTGATATAAATGCATTGCGCCAAGATGGAGGGATCTCTAACCCCTGTAATAAGTTATTAAACAATTCACACATCGGTTGAGTCATCTCTTCTACTAGAGTTTTATAATAAATAGATGTCAACCCATCCGTACCCGGCGCTTTGCCCAATTTCAATTGTTTAATAGCTGTAACAATTTCTTCCTTAGTAATTAAACCATTAATCTCTTTTTCCTGATCTTCTGTTAATTTAGGAAAATTAACTTTACCTAAATAATTGTTTATATCTGTAGTTTGAATATTAGTACTCTTGTATAATTTTTGGTAGTATTCTAAAAAAGATTTCTTAATCAATTCTTTCTGATAAACCAATTTACCATTATAATTTATTTTATCTATATTCCTCTGTTTCTGTTTCTTTCTTAACTGATAAGCCAACCATCTCCCTGGTTTATTAGCATTACAAAATGTATTTTGTTTCATAAATAGTAAATTGGTTGCAACTTGATCAGCCATCAACATGTTAAATTGTGTTTTTAACAGTTTTATAGCTCCTTTCACCTTTTCATCTAAAGGATTTAAAATTAGAAGTTTCTCTTTTAATTTAATCTCCTCTTCTAAATCTTTACGTTTCTGAATCTGTTTCTGTCTGTGCAAGTTATTCATTTTTATCAAAATACCACGCATAAAAGCTTTACTTGCATCCCACACCATTGACATTGATGTTCCCTTATTCATATTTAAAGCAAAATATTCCTTTAAACATTCCTTTAGTTTATGGACATTTTTTTCTTGTTTAAATAAATTCTCATTCACCCTCCAGGATCTCCTGTCTTCTTTCTCAGCAAACAGTTCCATCCAAACTGGACTATGATCAGACAATGTCCTAGGAAAAATTTTTACATTCTTCACCCTGTTGTATAAATCTGTTGTAATAAAAAAAAAATCAATTCTTGAGAAAGATTGGTGTCTATCTGAGAAGAAAGTAAAGTCCCTTTCTTCCTGATTACGTTCAAGCCAATAGTCTCTCAATTCCCAATCTTCTTTCATGTCAAAGAAGGCTTTAGGTAGCTTAGCCTGTTTAAAAAAAGTAGAAAAGCCTTTTTTATCCTTTTGTATATCTAAGACGCCATTCCAGTCTCCCATTAAAATCACAGATCTATAGTCCAACAAGGTTATTTTCTGGTGTAGCAACCTGTAGAATTGCTCCTGTTGCTGGTTTGGTGCATACAGCCCCACAATAAGAATTTTCTTGCCATATAAACCAAGTTCAAGCATAACATATCTTCCATGAGGATCTGATTCTAACAGGATAGCAGATAAATTCTTCTTAACATAGATTACCACACCCCCTTTTTTCCCAGGGGCGGGAGATACAAAATGAGATCCCAAACGAGGATTGTTTAAGTATTTTTGGTCTTTAGATGTAATATGAGTTTCTTGCAAACAGATAATATCATTGTTGTGTTGCTTTAAATAATGGTAGATTTTTTTTCTCTTTTGAGGAATATTTAATCCATTAACATTCCAGGTCAGGAGCTTTGCCATCTCCCTTGGCCTTGAGCCTGGAGAAGATCCCCTCAAATTCTGCTACTGAAGAGTATGTTGCAGAGCTTTTGGGTCTTGCTCCTCCCACCGGCATTGAGACAATTTGCTGAGTAGATTCTTTAATTTCTTTTTCTTTTTTCTGTTGTTCTTTTTCTTTGCGTTTATGTGCTGCACGGGTCATTCTCTGTTCTTTAACCTCTGCTTGGGACATCCATACCACCTGTCCAGCAGTCATCACACCTGTACCTTCAGGTTTCTGTTCCATCTCTTTATCACTCAAGACTTTGTGCATCATGGGCAGAGGTGAGCCTGCACCCAGGACCGTTTTGTAAAAATCCTTAGCTTTAGCAACTGTATTAAGTCTGTAACGTGTCCCCGCATGGCTCAGGACAATACCCATCGGAATCTCCCATCTAAATGGCATCAGTCTTGCTTTAAGTTCATTTGCTAAAAAAGCAAAATCTTTTCTGCTTCTTAAAATTTTAGGTGGAATTTCCTTTAATATAATAATATCTTGGGCAGCAATCTGGAATCTTTTGTTGTAGAAAATTTGCAAAATCTGGTTTCGCAAAGACTTCTTAGCAAAATATATCACCACATCTCTAGGCAGATTCTTCTGTTTTGCAATCCAAGAATTAACTCTATAAATTCTTTCCACTTCCCCACGTAACTCATCTTTATCTATGTTCAAAATAACAGCCAAGTCATTAATCACCATTTCCATCAAGTCTTGGGTTTTATCTTCTTTCAGGCCTCTTATTCTCAAAGCATATTCCATCTGTCTATACTGGAACATAAGAATATCATCTTGTGAAGCTTCCACTTTTTTCTCCATATCTTGGAATTTATAATCCAAAAGTTCTACTGTTTCTTCAATTTCCTCCACTCTAGAGTCCAGCTTCACAACCACTGAGGCCACTCCAGATAAAGCTAAAAGTATATCATCCCTCAAAATAGCATTATTCTGTTCTAAAAGTTCCTTCATCTCTTGCTTCATTTCTTCCTTACTTTCAGATTTATTCTGTTCCAACAATTGCTTCATTTCCTCCCTAAACTGTGACACAGCATTTACCATTATTTCTTTAATGTCTTGTGCTGATGTACCAGATGGGGGAGGTGAAGGTGGAGTAGTTTTAGGTTGCTGCACTGAGGGTATTATTTTAAGTTGTTGTTGCCCAGTAGAAGTAACAGGAGAAGAGATTACCTTAGGAGCTGTAGTAGCTGGTTGTCGTTTTGAAGCCATTTTAATTTATCTTCCTTTCTTCATAAAAATACCAGTAAAAAATAAAAAATCCAAAAGATTAAAAATAAAATAAAATAGAATAAAATAGAATCAATTTAGAAAACTCCCAGAAGATAAAATAAACTTAAAAAAGAAAACAGTATTAAGCAATAATTCAGCCAGTCCGTCTTTCAAAAGAAAAACTTTCAAAACACCATTTTACTTTCACTCTCACTTTTCCGCCCGCAAGAAAAAAAAGAAAGCTCAAAAAATAAAAAAAAATCAGCACATACTAAATAAACTAATAAACTAAAAAAAAATAAAATAAAGCTAAACTATAAATAAAGTCCTTTAAACAGTTCTGTCCGGTTTAAAATTACTCACGGTTACTTTAAATACGGAGATGGTAGCGGCGTTTCGCTTTGTTTCCAAAGAAACAAAGACAGCTGAGAGGCGGAGAAGGCAATGAACTCCGAGGGAGCACTCTTTCTACCCCCCTAAAATAAAAATCCAGGGAAGGTTAAGAGGTTCTACCTCTATTCATGCGATCTCTACCCCTTCCCTTCGCCCGGGAAGAGGATTGCGAGCCGCGGGCCAGCTGATGAACGCTGTGCTCCGCGGATCTAACACCATCTCAGGAGGACGGCTACAAAGTAGCCACCATCTCCACCGCCTTAACCACCGGAAGTCTCTTTCACTCCTATTTTTATAGCAGATGTAGACTGCTTTAATTGGTTAATAATGAATTATTAATTATGCAAACATGCTCAAGGAGAAATAACATTACACATAAAAGTGTGTACAGTCCTAGTAATCCTTGAATGTTCCAATCCAAATAATACTAACTTTTCTGTGTAGCTGGATGCTTTTAATTTCTGGAGTGTAATATTTTAGTATTGTCAGAATGTCATTTGCTAAATTGAATACAAAGGTTTTTTTTAAATCAAAACATGGTACATTAACTAAATGCTCAAGATTCTGAAATTGTGTCTTCAACAATACAAGCAATGACAATTTCCTGTTATAAAAACAAGATTCAGAAGAGACAAAGGAACCCAAGATCAAATTGCTAAAATCTGATAGTTTGTAGAAAAGACCAAGGAGTTCAAAAAAGATTTCTATTTTTGCTTTATTAAATATACTAAGGCTTTTAACTATGTAGGAAACAATAAACCATCCTTAAAAACATAGGTACAATGGATTGCCTGAATATCCGGGTACACTGGATATTCTGAATTTATAAGGAATTGAGACTGCAACAGTTAGAATAGAATTTGGAGCAATTAACTATTGTGTTTCCCCGAAAATAAGACCTGGTCTTATTATTATTTTTTGCCTCAAAAAAAAGCACCAAGTCTTATTTTTGTGTGTGTGTGTTTGTGTGTATATGTGTTCCACTCACCTCCAGGACCAACAGCCCTGCTCAACCAGCCCACTTCTTTTGCGGCCAAAGAAGCAGCTTCATTCTGCATCTGAGAATGGAGCTCTGGCCTGCATTTTGCCATATTAGGCAAAATGCATATTAGGCCCATTCCCAAAAGTCAAGCTAGGGCTTACTTTTGGGGTAGGTCTTACTTTTGGGAAACGGTAGTTGAAAATTGGAAAAAGAGTGTGCCAAGGTAATTGGGAGTAGGTATGTGTCTGCCTGTGTGTTAGTCTGAACAGCTGGCAACAAGTCCATAAAGTTTTTTTGTTTTTTGTTTACTGTAAGACTTATATGCAGATTACTTCAGGAGAAATGCTAAACTATAGAAAATAGAAAATGAAATTGAAATTGTTAGGAGAAACATCAGCTAGTAATGCCATCATTATTTTTTTTCCCAGTTCTAATTTATCAGAGTAAAAGCTGGATATTCAGAAAAACTGAATGAAAGATGAAATTGATGCCCCTAAATTGGGGTGCTAGAGGTAACTGAGAATCCCTTTGCTTATAACAAATCACTCAAAACTAGGTGAAAGTGAAACAAGGCTGCTCATCGCAGATCCTAAGAATAAATCTTTAATATTTTGGACAGATAATGCAAAGGCAAGACCAATGAAAAAGACTCTGATGGCTGGAAAAATCAAAGAAAATTAAAAAAAGAAGCTGACAGAGAACAAGGTAGCTAGGTACTATCCTTGATAATGGAAGCATGAGCTTGAGCTTGAAAATGCAAAGAAGCAATTACTGCAGGCAGTTCTAGTTAAACTATGTCCATTGGGTCATGTAAATTTATTGCGGTGGCCTTTAGCATACATAACTCCTTTCACAGCTTTGCTCTTTCCCTAGTTTTTATATTGTTTGAGTTATGAAATACATGGCTGCCCATCTTAAAACACAATTCTGGGCAGCTCACAGTGACAATAAAACCCCAAACTATAAAAATCATAAAAACACCACCAATCCCCACCAGCTCGATCATTTCATAGGGATGCTCCAACAATTGGCCTAAAATATCCTCATTTTACTCCAGCATTTGGATAAAATGGCACTTCCTGATAGCCTTGTAGAAGACTGAAAGGGTGGGGGCCTGCCTGATTATTGGGGGGAGGGGGAAATGGTGTTCCAGAAGGTAGGGGCAACCACAGAAAATGTGCACTTCTGAGATCCCACTAGATAGCAACAGTTTAGGAAAGGGACCTGGAGTATGCCTTCCCTATCTGATCTGATGGGATAAGCAGATACTCTCAGAGAGAGGTGGTCACGCAGATAACCTACTCCCATACAATGTAAGGCTTTAAAGGTGATAACCAGTACCTTGAATTACACCCAGAAGGAGACTCTGTATGCATCTCATGCAACAGACTCATTACTTGGGTAAACCTAAAAGTGGTCAACATTCTGCACTGCTTCATTCTGACCAGGTTGTTGTTTCTGAATGGTTTTCAAGGTTAGCCCCATGTAAAGCAGTAAATCCAAATGGGAAGTGACTAAGAGATGAGTGACTGTGAGCCAGATTTCCAGGTCAGGAAGAAGCACATTTTGGCTCACAAGATGAATCTATACAATGCCTCCCTATGCACACCTGCCACCTGCTTGCTCACCAAGCATGAGCTGTGAGTCTAACAAACGCAAATTGTGCACCAGCTCAGTCCATGGAAATGCAACCCACATTCAGCGTCAAAGATATCCAGACTCTGAGGGGCTAAAAAGTCAAAGCTATTCCATTTTGCCAGGGTCGAACTGAAATCAGTTCTTCTCCATTGAAACCCTTACACTTTCAGACACTCAATCAACACCACAACAGCATCATCATGGAGATTTATAGCCGCATTTCATTAGTATACATATCCATGGGGTCGAATGACTTCATCCATCAGTTTCATCTAAATATCAAAGGGAGAGATGAGAGGATTAAGCCCTGAGGCACCCCACACTGTAAGATCTTAGAGCTCTCCCCCCCAACACACACCAGTTGGAACCATATCCAGAGAAAGGAGGTGAGCTGCAAAACAATGCCTGTTACTCCCAATCTCCTTAGATGGTCCAGAAGGATGTCATGGTTGATGGCATCAGAAGTCACTGAGAGATCTGGGAGAGCCAGGATAGTTGCATCACACCTGTCTTGAGCCCTCCGGAGGTCACCCACAAGTGCAACCAATGCCATCTCAGAACAGTACGCTCACCTGAACCCAGAGTGAAAAGGGTCCAGATAATCCACTTCATCCAGGCTCCTCTGAAGTTAACACCAACCACTCTCTCAATAACCTCCAAAAATGGGAGGTTGTAGATTAGACAAAAGTTGTCTAATAGTTTAGGCCCAAAGATGGCCTCTTAAGAAGAGGACATATCATTGCCTCCTTCAAGGCAGGTAATATCATCTCCTCCCTCAAAGAATCATTAACCATCGCTTGAACCTTACCATTGGCCACCTCTTGGGAGACCTTAAACAACCAAGAGCAGCATGGTCCAGAAACAGGCCAAACTCATTTCCTCAGGATCAATTGGCTCAAACTTTCCAAATAACAAGACTCACATGTGTCTCAGTCACTTCTAAAGGTCTGCCGAGTCAGAGTCCAAATACGAGCCAAAGTGCATTTCATTGCTAAGAGAGAGCTAGAACAGTTTTCTGGGTTTTAGGCCAGCATTTTCACCAAGTGGAACAAGTCCTATTGCAAATGCAATAAGGGCAGAAAAATAAGTATACTTTTACACCCTTATTGCCACAAGGTAAGTCCTACTATAGATTCTGGTTTATAGCTTGGTTAACTTCACTTTTTGTCTTCCTTCAGCAATGTTATAAGTGTCTCTTTTCAATCCACATTAACCCTTCAGAGCAAAGGTGAAAACCGAGTGTTATGAGACAGGGTGGTTTATAGCAGCAGCATTTTCAGCTCCCGGGAAAGGTAAGACAAAAGATTAGGCTGTCATAAAAACGTATACTGTCTAGTTTCATGCTGCTGCAATGTATTATGGCAGCTTGTAATGCTGGCATTTATTGAATTTTCAGCATTTGAGAATTAGTTGCCACTTATCAAATTGCTACATAGTTACTTTGAATATGGGAGAAATATTTTTAGCATGTTTCAGAAATTTAGCTAGTTTTATTTGTGTATCAAATGAATGGCTTATTCCCTGTTAAAATTCCTCAGGGCAAAGTTTACCCTTTGTTTACTTAGCCTTGACAACTGACGGGAGTGGTACAGTACCTCAGGGTAGGTCAGAGTGCACTATGAATGTTAGGCTGGGTGTGTTTGGGCTGTAGTAAACTGAGTTTCTATATAATGTTCAGGGGGGAAAAGCCTCTTGTTTTCCTGAAGTGTACCTTCAAAAATAGGTTTTGCTGATGACAGTGTTCCCTCATCTTCCTTATGCCCATTCTCTAGGATGTAGTAAACTAAAGGAGACATGAAACAGCTAAGAAAAATAATATGCTTAGATCATGGAAAAGAAGAGGTATATTTTGTAGAAACTGAATGTGGTATTTTTACCCAGCCCATACTCATGCTTTGTTAAGCTAACTTATCAAAACAATTCTTTTTAAAATGGAAGTGTTATTATTGATACACTTAGAAACTAAATGTGGAATGGAAATAAAAGAATATCAGTTGAATTAAAATATATAAAAATACACCAAAGCTAATCAGCTTTAATTTTAAGGGAACTATAGAATGCCCAAAATTTACCATAAAGAGAATAAGTAAACTGGCCCAGCTACTAAACTATTAACAATATATAACTAATTCAGTCAACTAAAATTAAGCAACGTAGAACATTAAAAACCATAAAAACCTGTTGCTGGCAGAAGGCACAGGTTCCTAATTAGAGGAGCCTCTTTATTCTCATGTGTTGTTTCACTGTTTCCCATGGAGTGGGTACATTCCAAGTGCAGTGTTCTGACTATAGTTTTCCATAACGCTTTGGATTGTACTGTCTTCTGCCATTCATTTATTTACCTGCATCCCATCTTTATTATTTTTGTAAATAACTCAAGGAGGTGTACATTACATTCCTTCTCCCTCCTGTGAAATAGGTTGGGCTGAGAATGATTGGCCAAAGTCACCCAAATAGCTTTCATGCCTAAGGTAGGACTAGAACTCACTGTCTCCCAGTTTCTAGCCTGGCACCTTAACCGCTAGACCAAACTAGCTCTAGGCAGTACCCATTAAGGAGCTGAGAACCAAAGAGGCTATTCTCTCACCTTTTTCTAAGCCCCCAGAGCTTGTTTGGGTGAATTTTTCAGACAAAATTCAGATTGAATTTGATTTTGATGTTAACTTCACTATGGTTTTTGAGTTAACTTTCTCTTGTTTTGGTAAATTGTTAACACTAACATTAGCTTCCACTTTTGAAAAATCAAAATGCTGTTAGTTGAAATTATTTGTAGGTTATTCTTTGTTGTTATTCCAAAAAAGGAGGGACAGGAAAGTTCAAGAGTTGAACATTTATGTGCATAATGTTTAATTGTGGTTTAGCATTGCTTGCAAATTTTTCCATTGTACGTGGAGAGCCAGACAAATTAGACCTATAATTGTGTCTTGTTTCCTTTATAATGAATCAGATTTGTTAAATATTTTTAGTGAGACCCTGAACCCCTACCCCCCCCCCCAAAAAAGCCCCAGAGCGTTTCCTCCTGGATAAGCATTCTTTTCTGTCTTCTCATTTATCTACGTTTGCTCCCACACTAGAACTATCAAACCAATTAGTATAAATTGAACTTGCCGATAGTTTTTCATTAAAGGAAGTATTATTTTGCGTTCATATAATTTAAAATAGCAATTTCTTAGTAAAAGAATTCTAAGCAGATTTTGGAAATAATTATATAAATAATCTTTCCTGGGAATTAAATCATTTTGCATATTCTAAGTCATAATAGAGATTTGAGATGTTGTGATTTCAGAAACTTGGCACTAGAAGGGACTAAAGTTTCTTATTTAGTGATGGAGTTGCCAGTCGCAATTGGGATTGTTAAGTGAGGACTACCTGTATTGGAGAAATACAGCTGTTATAGATTGATGAAGATTCTCAATCTTCCAGGTAGACTTGTCTGGATGTTGAGCCATAGTAACTGGACTTCTTTTCTTTTTTGCTTTGAAATGTTTCACTGCTTATCCAAGTAGATAGCTTATGAAAAAGCTACTTGGACAAGCAGCGAAATATTTCAAACAAACAAACAAACAAAAAAGAATAGCCAAGTTGGCATGACTCAACTTCCAGACATGGCTTTATAGCAAATTGGATAAAATAAAAAGAATTTCTTTTACAGTGCTAATACCCAGTTTCTTAATGGGATATATCTCAGTATTTTCCCTTTGTTAGAAAGAAAATATCCAGGTCTATGAGATTTAGGTGGATGGCAGATGTTACATTTTGATATTAAATCCCCTATGCCTGTCAAACACCAGATGGATTCGTAGCTGGCTGACCAGCTGTACTCTGCGTGTGGTCCTCAATGGAACTGCATCTACATGGAGGAAAGTGTGTAGTGGGATGCCCCAGGGCTCTGTTCTGAGCCCAGTGCTCTTCAAATCTTCATCAACAATTTGGATGAGGGGATAGATGGGGAACTCATCATATTTGCAGACAATACCTAGCTGGCAGGAATAGCCAACACTCCAGAAGATGGGCTTAAAATACAGGAGGATCTGGATCAACTTGAACACTGGGCGCTATCTAACAAAATGAAATTCAGTGGTGAAAAAAGTAAGATTCTACATTTAGACAAGAAAAACCAAATGTGCAGGTATAGTATAGGTGGTACCTTGCTCAATAGTAGTAACTGTCAGAGGTGTCTTGGAGTCCTAGTGGACAATCACTTAAATATGAGCCAGCAATGTGCTGCAGCTGCCAAAAAAGCCAATACAGTGCTAGGCTGCGTTAACAGAGGGATAGATGAAGATTGTGTGAAATATTAATACCACTTTACAATGTCTTGGTAAGGCCAAACTTGGAATACTGCATCCAGTTTTGGTCACCACGATGTAAAAAAGATGTTGAGACTCTAGAAAGAGTACAGAGAAGAGCAACAAAGATGATCAGAGGACTGGAGGCTAAAACATATAAGGAACGGTTGCTGGAATCGGGTATGTCTAGTTTAACGAAGAGAAGGATGAGGGAGGACATGATAGCAGTGTTCCAATATCTCAGGGGCTGCCACAAAGAAGAGGGAGTCAAGCTATTCTCCAAAGCGCCTGAAGGCAGGACAAGAAGCAACGGATGGAAACTAACCAAAGAGAGAAGCAACCTAGAACTAAGGAGAAATTTCCTGACAGTTAGAACAATTAATCAATGGAACAACCTGCCTCCAGAAGCTGTGAATGCTCCAACACTGGAAATTTTTAAGAAGAGACTGGACATCCATTTGTCTGAAATGGTATAGGGTTTCCTGCTTGAGCAGGGGGTTGGACTAGATGACCTCCAAGGCCCCTTCCAACTTTATTATTAACTTTGACTATCTTTCATATAGAAATCACCTTCAAATAGATAGTTGCCCTGCAGCAACTCCTCAAATGTGGGTGAAGACTATATTATATAACGTTGGTCTCATAGTACACACTATCATGTGAACGTTTAGACAGTACAGTGAGATTTCCAAAATGAAAATAGAATCAGTGATTGGAATTGATGTTTTAAATGAAATACAGACCCTATGATGGAAACATAGCCTTTATTGCAATTCTAAATTTGTGTTTATATTAGCTTTAATTTTTCTGGCTTCTTCCCCAAAATTCTGGAATTAAGTTCTAATAAGAATACCAAGAATTCTGTAACAGATCTATAATCATTTCTCAAAATTACAAGTGCCCAAGGGATGTTGAGGGGAAGAAGTAACTTGGTATACATTGGTAATGTGATAAATCTTGGAAACTGAAATGGCTAAAATCCCAGAGAGAGAAGTTTGCTAATGAATGCTTTAGCGCTTGCTCTGTTAGAAAATAAGCTATTTTTCCCTCTCAGTAGCTTGTTCCCTGTGCTCTTCATCTTACGAATTAAGCTTGATCTAGTCTGGGTAGATGATTAGCTATCTTCCTAGAAAGAATCAAGCTATGGACTGGTAGTATCCAAATGCCGAATTTGCTGTCATAAAGTAAAAGGGTGCAATGTGATGAAATTCTTAATTTAAGCTTTAGAGGTAGATTTTGTTTGTTTGTTGTCTTAAGGTCAGTGCTCTATTAAGCTTTGTTTCTCTGATTTAATAATTCATTTCTATGACCCCTTTTTCAGGCCCTGTGACTTAAAAGGCATGTGATATGTATAAACATTTTGAAGCTTGCTGCTTTTATAAAACATAATAGTGAGCTAGAAATCTATGTAAACTTTACAAAATAAACAATCACTTTGCGTACCAGAGTACCAGTCTTCTTGATAGCATATCTATCTATCTATCTATCTATCTATCTATCTATCTATCTATCTATCTATCTATCTATCTATCTATCTATCTATCTATCTACCTACCTACCTACCTACCTACCTACCTACCTACCTACCTACCTATCTATCTATCTATCTATCTATCATTGCTTATTGTTTTTTACCTTCCCCTTTAAAAATGAATATAGTTAGGGAAAAAGCAGAAATTCCATTCATATAGATAGTTGACCTCTACCAGCAGTTTCATGCTCATATTAATTAGCATAGGAGAGAGGAATGAGCCCTGAGGATCCCCATCAGTTTGTTGTCACTCCTCTCAAAGGTACAGAAACGGACACTGCCAATTTAGGAAAGGGTAGAACTACTGCAGAATAATGCATCTAAGCCGCATTCCTGCAGGCAGCCAATAAGAAACTCTGGTTGATTGTATCAGATACTGCTTGAGATACCTCATTGTTATTTCATTATTTCAATCCCAATCAACTACATAATACCCCTAAACACTTCTATATCCATCATTTCATTAACTTACTTTGCAGTTGCTCCCTTCCCTAAAATCTTCTCCCACTAGGCCCCCAGGCAATGGGGTGCACCCCCCTTGCTGTATTTTCACTTCAGGATGGTCCACTTCCCTTGCCTCATGTCTAACCTATGAGGCAATCCCAGATCATCATCTCACAGCAAAAACAAGTCAGCTGAACAATCTTCTAGACATACAAGTTGATCACAAATTCAGAAGCAATAAACCCCAGCTAGGGAAGGAGTTTAGACTTTCATTCTGTGTGTTCTCAGGTGGGAGTGTGGGGGAGAAAGGGTTTTATGCATGCTTTCTTAGTTGTTTTACCTTAACATTAAATAAATCAAATAATTTGCAGGAATATCTCACAGAATTTTATGGAAATGTAAAGTTTTAAGTCAAATATATTGTAAGACTGTAGTAGGAGCCAATTTAAGAGATGTAGCTTACAAGATAAGTTCTGTAAATGTAATAATTTATTGCCCGTAATTATTTGTTGCAGTCATTTAGATTACTGCTGTAACTATCAAAGTGAAGCCAAGTGTTTCTAGTTTTTGGTTTTTTGCATTTGGCTTATTTGAAAACTTTGATTTAAAATTATTTACAGGACTTTTTAAAATAATCCAGGTATTAATGATCACATGAAAGAATAATACTATGTATTTGTATTAACTGTGTAAATTTAATTTTTAAATTAGGAGAGTTGTTCAAAGAAAGAGATTACTGCAGGATTTCTGATTCCTGCACTTTAAAATTAACAGCTGAGAGGCCGCTAAAATTGAACTGTATTTCAATTTATGTGGTATATTTTATATTTATGAATGATTGACAACTGTCCTGCATCTATCTGTGGGGTGTATTCTGTCAGGAAATGAAATTATACAGGAATAGAATCAATGTAGATATAGTTTGAGGTAGATGTGGACTTGGAACCATGGCTAGGTTTGGAATATCAATCCTTTTTTTACCAGTAATCTGTAAAGGGTTTCCCTTCTATTAGAAAAGCAGCAGAATTGCATTTACTAGATTTGCTGAGTTCTTTCAAATAAGAGCAAACTGATAGATTATGCTGTACATTTTATGTAATGATGAGTACATTAGGATTATTATGGCATCGAAGGCCGGGTGCTTATCTAATAATTAAATACAGCCTAACAATTAATGTTTGAGCTGGACATGAAGAGTAGCTTTGAAACCTTTTAAATTTAATTGCAACATCTGTCACAAAAGTCAACCCCATTCTAGTAACGTCTGATGTGCCTGTTTGTATTTACCCCTGAGCTTGGCTTCACTTACTAATTAGAGTGAGTGAATGTTGTCTCCCCCCACCCCAATACTTTTTGTCTCTTTTCCCTCTACCCATCTTTCCAAATTAATTTAGTGACTTGGCTGCATTATTGAGCTGTCTAGGTCAAAGTGACTTGCACAACAGTGGGAAATGAAATAGACCATTACATTTATTTAGCATTACTAAAATACTTGGGGCTTGGGTTGCTCTCTGCTGAAAGGAGAGCATTGCCATAATATGATAGTATGATTATGTGCATATGTTTGTAGTGAATGGCAGAGAATGGCAGAGAAGTTACTGCAAGGCTAAAAACAGATTTGGTGTTCATGTGGAATTACCTTCTGATATTTCTTTGCTGCAAAATACAAGTTAAAAATATATTCTCTAAATTGTGTAGTATTAACCTAAGGAGGATTTTTAGGAAAGCCAATAGAAAGGAAATCTATAAAGAATTGTCAGCTAAATTACCTTTTTAAGATACGAGTGATATAAAAACTATATAAAACGTATTAATAATAATGATGATAAAGTTGGAAGGGACCTTGGAGGTCATCTAGTCCAACCCCTTGCTCAGGCAGGAAACCCTATACCATTTCGGACAAATGGCTGTCTAGTTTTTTCTTAAAATCTTCCAGTGTTGGAGCATTCACCACTTCTGGAGGCAGGTTGTTCCACTGGTTAATTGTTCTAACTGTCAGGAAGTTTCTCCTTAGTTCTAGGTTGCTTCTCTTATGTAATGTCCACTTTTGCTTTTCTGTGTATGCTATGATCTTAAATGTGGAAATATTAAAACATAATAGAAAAGCAAATATAGCATCATATCTACCAAGGCAATGCTGGCTGTGGAATTCTGGGAGCTGAAGTCCACATGCCTTAAAATTATCAAGATTGAGAAACACTGTACCAAGGGAAAAGAGAAAATAACAATTAGACTAAAATCACCAGCCAGTTGCTAGAAAATAATCAACCCTGACTGCCAAGACGGAAGGTCAGTGTTCTGATTCCAGTCTTTGTGGATCAACTTTCCCCATTGGTGCCTTTCAGCTGTGTTTTAACTACAGAAATTGCCAAGCATACGCAATAAGAACAGTGACCCTGTCCACAATGGTACAAAGTCTATCTCTGACAGTAAATACTGTGATAAGTTTTATCCAGCAAAGCAAATAGTGATCATATGCTGGCTGAGGAAAAATTCATGGCTCTGCATCATTTCTTGGAATTTGTGTAGCTTTTACCTTGCACTTAGCTGTAAAGCATAGCATTCATTTCCTACATTTGTATCTGCTGCTGGTTAACTGAATAAATACTTAATGTCACTACATAATCACCTAAGTGTGCTTATTTGGCAGGTACAGGATGGCACAAGAATACTTGCCAATTAAAAGGGAGGTAGTCCTCTGCTTTTCCATATTAATATCATTTTAAATATAGTATTAGGGTGATACTTTGGGAGTGGGTAACAGTACCTGGCCATGTAGGCAAAAGCTATAGTCACCCCTTCAGTATATCATTCCAAGAAACTCTGCAGAATAGTACACAAAGGGGACTAGAATGGCAAATTTTGTGATTTAAGCATAACGACAGATCTCAGACAGGCAGCAGTTGAAAGTATTTCATAGGCCCAGTGGACTGTCATACCCAGTGAGGATGCAGTCTTGGGAGAGGGCACTAACATTCTATGTACTGTGCTGTATTTTCTAAGTGCTACAATTCACTTTTCATGCATAGGAACATCTTCTTAACATTTCAGGCCATTGAATGGCTAGATACTAAATTGAAAGCCCAAGATTCATCATCTTTGTTAGCAAAACATCCATTTAATAGGGCATTATTCTGGGCTGTTGATTGCAGGATATTAGATTGCTTATTTACAAATGCAAATTTTTCCTAATTGTCATTGACAGTAATGAAAATTGCACATCTGTTTTAAGTTCTGCCAAGATAATAGGAAAAGTGAAAGTTTTTCCTTGCTAATAAAGTACAGTGAGTTGTATACCTGTACACAATCCTTCCTTGGAACATTCCAAGATAAAAACTGGACGGTATTGAGAATTCCAGTTGACCCAAATCCTGCTGATTGTTACAAGTAAACCAGGGACTTTGTGGTTTAAAATAAACTAGCTTGCTTAAAAAAATAAGTCACTGGAGTCTTTCATGATTGACTTATTTAGCAGTCTTCTAAAGTTTGTAATGAAAACTGTAATGCTTGTTACACATTACAACAACAATCCAAATTAACAGAAATTACATAGACATCCATTTTTTTTCTCTTCAGGACAATGATGGAATAGCACAAAGTACAAAGTGAGCTCTTTTCTGCACATACTTACTGTGTTAACCATGGATTACTGTTGTGTTACATAACCGTCCCATTTGCTAACAAGCTTTTTATGGCCAACAGAAGTATGAAAAACAAACTCAGAGGTGAAGTTGCAGGTTGCTGAACTAATTAGGGAATCCAACTTAGAACATTTTATCCAATATACCCAAACATGGTGAAGTTGTCCCAAGATAAACTTTTAGGTCTGTGATGATTATCTGAATGCTCTCATATATACAGGGGAAATGAAAAGATTACATTTCACCTATTTCAGAAAATACATATTTTCATGAAACGTGAGTTGCTTTTTTCCATGTGAAAGATGACTGAGATAGCAGTCTTCCTGAAAATAATCTTGATTTAAAGAAAGTTCTGTCAGTCTGTAACATTTACAGGTATTGTAGCGTGATGCATATGTGTCACATGATTATAACCATTACTTTTCATGATAAATGTTTCCCCTTGCCCTCTCAATAGCAATTGTGATGAATTTTCACTTATTTCTAAAGTGACCATAATGAATTTAGTCTTTTGTCAAGAAAAATACCAAATAATTATTTCCATGCCCATGATATAATATAATATAATATATTCCATGCCACCCTTTTGAATTTGATCTAAATTGCTGTAGACCATTCATCAATCACATGAATATTTGCAACTGTTTTGTACTGAGTCAGACCCCTTGTTCTATAGCCTAGAAATGGGCAATATAACACTCCACTTCATCTTGAATTGCAACCCTTCAAACCCCTTCACTTTTGCCAGTTCTGGCTGGAGATTTTAAAAATTGTACTTCAGCAACATCTAGAAGACCATAACCCTGATCTAATCCCAATTTTTCTTCCAAATGGCAAACAAAAGTGTTGCCTAGTCTACTGTCCCACCTAATAATATTTTAAGCTAGGAATCTACTTCATTACAAGCTGGATATTTCTTACGATGGTTCTTGCAATAAATTGTGCATCTCTGCAAATATGTATGATAAAACTTTTAGAGTCACATCTAGATAATATAGATTATATTTTTTTAATTGCACAAAAACGAAGCATATGAAGAAGTGAATTTGTGGACCAATCAATATAGATCTCTGGATGTGCGCAACATACCGTAATACAAAGAAGTCCGGTTGTTGCCCTAACATCTTTTGTGCTGGATTTTTCTTAATGTAATTTCCTTCAATAAAAGAATAGAAAGTATGTTCCTAGATCATTTTGCTTGGCAGCACATTCAGAAGAGAAAGGGGCTTTCTTATTACTTCTCAGCTCCTCCTCACACAAAGACATATTGTATTTTTTTAAAAAAATCTTAGTAATATCTCCTGTCACAAGTCATCAGCATTCTACTTTTTTTGACTTGGCTGCAGTTGATAATGCAGTTTTATAAATTTATTGTACCAAATACAGTGATATTTCACAAAGATAAGCCCTAGATAGATTATGTTTGTTTTTGATTATGATGTTTCTTTTATTGTTCCCAAATATTTAACAGAGAAAAAAATGGCATGATGGGCATGCATGTAAGGACATCTATTAAAGATCTCTATAAACATCTCTCTTCCAATATACTTGTAGAAATCATGTATTACTTAATTTTTTCATAGTTTATTTTGTTATCTTGTATATATAATCTGCATATTACTAGTAAAATCACTCTGTAGCAGCTAGTTCAGATCTTATTGACTGTTTGTGTACTATTATTTCAGAAAAAATCCATTTTTTATTTCTGCTATAATTTTCACTAAGGGGATCATGAATATAATCTTATATAAGATACGTATATGTTCCTCCTATGCATGCTTCTTTCCATACTCATTCCATTATTTTTGTTTCTTATCTTTCATTTTTTATATTTGACAGGTTTCTGTTTCTCCCATTTCTACTGATGTTATTTGCTAATCTGTTTTGGTGTCATATTGAAGCAGTGATCTCTTTAAAATTTCATGTAATTAAGCTTCAATGAAAAGTCTCGATATTTGGAGGAAATTGTAAAGTATGAAGTTCTTACTGTATTTATTTGTGGGGGAGGCAGTTTTTCTCAAAATAATTTATCTTTGAAATGGATAGGTAGTGTTAGACCAGTCTTTCTTAATCTTGTAAAGGTGGACCATTAATAAGCATTTGAAAAACACAAAGACATCCCTCCCCTATTTAAACTAAATTCCTTTGCCTAACTTTTCATGTTTAAAACCATGTCAGTTCACATTTTTGGACAAATAAGATTAAGTGCAATCACAAAAAAATTAATAAAACTATTTGTTTGTAGGACTGTAAAGAGTTAACTTGTGGTAAGATAGGCGGCCAATAAATTGGATAAATAGATATAATTCATTTACTGACTACTGTGATGTTTATTTATTACACACTAAATAATATATGAACTTTGTAAAAAAGGGTGTCACTTTCAGGTATAATAAGTTAATATATAGAATATTTTTTTAAAAAAGAAATCCCTTCTCACTCTTGTATGTGGTATGTGTTTTCTTCAATATTGGATCCTCCAACAGAGGCCTGGAAGTTTGAGGATTCTATGCAATATCTTAGTTGTTCCTGGAGCTTTGATGATGTTCCTGATGATGTTGGAACCATTCTCCCAGCTTAGGAGTCCAAAGACCTGAGTGCTCCTACCATCACTGGGACCACTTTGGGTTTACTTTCCATGTCTGCTCTAGTTCCTCCTTCAGCCGTGTGTGTGTGTGTGTGTGTGTGTGTGTGTGTGTGTAATTAAATATATTGTAAGGTCATTGGCCCTAGGCAAAACTTGAGAAGTCATAGAAAAATCCAGTTATGAAAATTCAAGCAGGTGCTTCTTAAAGATACAGCACTTTATTTTCGATCGAAATAAGTCCTGGGTAGGAACACAATCTGAACACTGGCAGAGTTGCATTCAGAAGTGCCACACCTTAGGAAGTTAATAGCATTGCTTTATAAAGTTTGTTAGCCAATGAAAATCAGACAACAGTGTCATTACATTAAAAGGAAGACATCGATCATTTCTGTACACTCCCTTATTCCCTCCTTCAGTACATCCCATCCATGTACATGTTTCCCAGGCTTGCATGAAATTTGTCCCTGATGCAAACGCTGATTACAGAAGTGAAATAGCAATAGTTAGGCTAAAAAATTTCTTTTTGTTCCAGTTACAGAACATTTCAATATAATAATACAATAAGAGAGCCAGTTTGGTGTAGTGGTTAAAGTGCTGGCCTACAACTTAGGAGACCATGAGTTCTAGTTCCAGTTCCATCTTACCACGAAAGCTGGCTGGCTGACTTTGGGCCAATCACTCTCTCTGGAGCTGCTAGAGTGGGGCCCCAGTTATGGGTCTAAGGGGAGCGGGAGAAGAGTGAAGGTATTTGTGAGGGGGAGTCGGGATGAACAAGAAAAAAGGAGGAGAATTTGCTCCTGGAAGGTTATTTCAGGGTTGCGAGGGGTTGTGTGGAGCTGAGGGAGTAAAAGGTCCAGAATGCCAATCAAGGAGAATATTTCTGGCTCAGGATTAAAATGAAGAATCCTTGTGAGGGTCTCTGAGGATGGTGGTTTTCTTGCAGATGTTTCAGGACCCAAAGTGGGATAAATGAACTAATATGTTACCTAATTTGGGTTATGAGACGTCTAAAAGAAAGCCACGAAGCTCAGAGAGGACCAATGAACCCACAACCGTCCTCTTCTTCTCTTCTCCTCCTCCACAAACCCTGCTCTCTTCTGGCACTGCTGATGTTACCTAGTTTGGTTCATGAAACGTCTGCAAGAAATGCTGAATGGAAATGCCGCCTTGCCTTTCTGACAGATGTAACAGAGCTACTCAACAGTTTCAATGTGCAACTTCAAGGAAAGGGGAAGCTCATCTGTGATATGCATTCAGATGTGAAAGCATTTGAAGTAAAATTGGACATACTTATTAAACAAGTGAGGGAGGAAAACTTATGCCATCTTCCCACAACTCAAAAACTATTTGCAGAAAAACCAGCAGTTGCATTCCCAAACAAAACATGTATGGATTTACTGGAAATGTTGTATATTTTCTTCACTTAAAAACTCATTCAAATAATTAACCAATTCATTTTTCTTGTTTCATTTTTTTCATTTTATACTTGATTTTACATTGTTCTATTATCATTATTTTTTTTCAAACTATAGTCTAACACCGCCCCCCAACAGTCTGAGGGACAATGAATTGGCCTCTTCTTTAAAAAGTTGAGGGCCCCTGGTGTAGAGAATCATGCAGATGATCTTGAGAGAAATGGGCAAGAAGCAAAGAAGACTGAAACATTCCTTAAGTTGTGAGAAAAAACTTAATCACCATCAGGCTTGCAAGATTCTGTTAACAGTCTGTTAACAGTCAGTTTCAATAAAATATAGCACTTGTCTTTCTATAGCAGCGGTTCTCAACCTATGGGTCGCGACCCCATTTGGGGTCGATCGACCATTTTTCGGGGGTCGCCAAAGGCGGCGATCCGCCATTTTCTCCCCTCCGGGGGCGGCGCCACACATGCGTGCCGCACATGTGCATAATGTTTGTGTGACGGGGGTCGCCGTCGCACAAACGTTGAGAACCGCTGTTCTATAGAATCATTTTACTGATCTGCTCTAATTCACAGGGTTTATATCAGGTGGTGATCTGATGTGAAGAATCTATTATGTTTGGAGTTTGGATAAAGAATTTCAATCTTTCTCTAGGCAGTTTTGCAAAAAGAGAAAAATGAGTTTTCTCCCTTTTACTGTCCCATGATTAGTTGTAATTAGGAAATGCAATTAAACATTTTATGAATAAGACTTTATGAGACAACTCCTATGTGGGAAATAAGGCAAAATAACTCTTTAGTTTTGATTTTACAAAGCACATGTGTTGGATAGATTAAAACACATTTGGGTTTTTGCAAATAATAAATTAGCAAGCAGATTGTACATAAACAATAGTATTTTACTCTAATTGCCTAATGCATGTGAGTATTTTCTTCTTCTTTTCTTTCCTTTAAATTAAGGTGGCTTTCTAAAGTATATTGTGGCATTTCCTGTTCAGCCTGGCTTTTATATGATATAGTGCTTGTGGTATGTGAAATGTTACTCGTTGCCATGACAATAGATAGCTGACCTAAACTGAGGAAGGAAATGATATGTCAGAAAATCTTGAACTGGGAAACGGCAAGGCATTGTATTTCTGGGTTGTAGAAAGTCCTTTGAAGCACATATATTGAGCCCATTTTCATGTGTAAGTCTGGCAACTAATACAGTACTGGTCTATTTTTAGGTTTTGAAAAACTATGCAGCTTGAAGATTACAGTTCTCCATTTTTCCTGGAATGAAATTCAATTTTCAGTAGACAGTGTAGCTATTATTATTCAGATACAAAAAATATTGCAAAATCGGTCTATGTGAATGCAAAAGTGTCTAAGACTAGTACTATTTTCCATATTTAATTTCCAGAAATTTGCTTCCAAGATTAAAATCAATAATCTCCTTAAGAAGAGAATAGATTTTCGTTGATCTTTTATTTTGAAAGATCTTGCTGAAAACTAATCCTTTTTGTTTTGTTTTGCTTTTTCCTCTTCACTTTCTCCTCCCCTCCCCTTTTTGGTGGCGCTTTGTGCCCAGTTAAGATCTAACTCTTCATAAGGGCTTTCCTTTTGAATGTTACCTATGAGTCTTTGTTTTTAAAAAAATATTTTATAGGAAATTATTTTAATTATAATTACTTTATATATGTTAAAATATTTTGACTACATAGTTGATGAGATTCATATACATCACTTTGACTGAGAGCTACAGATCTACAGTGATATAATGGGCAGGGACCATTTATGCCATCCCCACCCCTATACTCTGCCAGTTAGAGCAAGCATCTAATTTAAAATACCTCATTCAAATAACTGTTTAGCTTTGGTTTGAATAAATCCAAATAAGGCAGCTTGCTATCTATCTTGGTAATTGTGTCATGATGAAATTTCACCTGGGAATAGGCAGTTGGAATCTGCCTTTCTAGGACATATGTGGCCCTACAAGATCGTAAACTTTTAACATTATGTGATTTTTAGTGATATTAATATACATTAGCTATATTATGTATTTTATATGTGGACCAGTCAGGCAAGCCAGAAGTTTGGACACCCATGGATTAAATCCATTACTCTCTATCCTGCCACAGAGAAAGAACAATACTTGTATTTCTTATATATTACTTCTTTTAAATTATTAGAAGAGTTTTATTATATCTTCCTTCAATTATCTTTTTTCACAATTAAAAATATCTTTACCTCCTTCAGAGGATTTAGTTTCATTTGTCTAATTCCTGTTGCAGTTTCTCAGGATCTGTCTTAAAATGTGCTCTCTAGAACTCCACACAGTAATAGTGATGGAATTTGACCAGAGCAGAAAAAAATGAATGATTACTTTTCATGATTTGGATATTATATTTTATAACACCCCACTTAATATCTTTTTCAAGTATGATAAGGAACGATTGATAAGTACAATTTTTGCAACCATTGATTTTTGCAACTTTCCCCCAATATTATCTACATGCTACTAAACTCTCCTGTCTGTAATCTTCAATTAGCTGAAGTTGTACATTATAGAGCAACAATTTCTGAATCAAGATATCTCAAATGCATTAATTTGAAGAATGACCCAAGAGTCATTTCTATGGAATTTAAATTTCAAAGTTCTTAAGACTAGTTATACTCATAAACATATGGCCTCTGCAGTGTAACACATCAGTTGTGGTCACATGGTCATGATTTCCAATGCTAGTTTCCATAAGCAAAAGCAATGGGGCAGCCAGCAGGAAGTCTAAAATCTCTCCTGCTCACCCTTCTTTTTTGCTTGCCTGTGGTCATTCTGTTTATCTCTTTAGGTAAGTAAATATTGACAAAGGATGACCCTAAGAATTATTTATTGGTTAGAATCAAGTCGAGAATAGCTGGTTCTTTTTTCTGCCTTCTAAATAAGAATGTTATCAGCCAAACAAATCATGCATTTCCTGGAAGAACTTCATGTGGTAAAGTTTGTCTTTCCACAGTTGTTTGGCTGATTAAAACCGCATTCATTATAAATTAATTGTTTCTTCAAAAGTCTGCAGTTTGCTTTTGGAAGGTATCGACATCTTTTTGTTTAAATAGTGATAATAAGTTTTAATAATGATTTTGTTTTTTCCCTTCAAATATTAAAAAATACATATTAAATTCACCATTAGAAAGTCAGAACTTGTAGCAGATGACCAGGCTGAGCTGAGGGAGAAGTCAACACATCACGAATCTGTGCACACCCACAAGAGATCTAAATTGTTAACTATATTTGGTCAATTGGCCAATTGTATTCATTCAAAACATTGATATCTTGCCAGAACACTGATAAATCAATACCTTGCCAGAACATTTGATACCCAAAAAATGCTGCATGATGGAAACCATCAGAGAGAAAGTGAAGGCTGGGTAGACCATGAAAAACTTGGTGTCAGATATTAAAAGATGACTTATGGACAGTGGGCATCAAATGTGAAGATGCCAAAGACACCGCTATGGATAGGATTCATTGGAAGAAGTTTATAGCCCTATGTGCTTCTCATGAAAGGAATCAATGATGATAATGATGACTCATTCAAGCTATTTTCTTGTTCTTTTTCTTCTTTCTCCTCTTCCTCCTCCTCCTCCTCCTCTACAGAAAGATTCCTTTATAGTGGTATTTTTAAATGAAACAGAATTATTGAGAAACGAATTAAAACGAAACCCATTACATCATGTATTTGTATAATCTATAAATTGTTGAGGCATACTTTGGGAGCATCTGTGGTCTATGCTCAAAATCTCCAAGGCTGCTTCTCAATCAAGTAAAATACATTTCTTTTAAGAAATATGCTACTATCACATCTGTGACATAGAACAAGCTTAACTTCGAAGAGATTGACAGATTATTGAGCACTTGCAAAGCCCTGCTGGCTTTTCTGGACAAGACATAAAATACAAAGGAAAGATTGGGCTGTGAAATTATTCTCTCTTGAAATCCATTGGAGAGGATTATATTACAGGAGCACATTTTAATTAGTTTATCAATATGTGTGTGTTTCTGTTTGCCTATGAAGGGTAGGTTTGATTTTACGTTAATGTGTATTTTGTTAAAATAAAGATAATGTGAAATATGGCAATAATGTCAATAGCTCATGAATGTTGTTAATTATGGGATAACAAGAAAAGCATAAAATGCCTCTAGCATTCTAAGCAGAAAAATCCCTAGTTGGAAAAATGTAGAAAGGATGATTGCTTATTTGCAGTAAATACAGATGTTACATTCCTTGTGTCCAACTGCTTCACATAAAGACCTTAGGGAAGAGATTGTACAAGATGAAATCGCAATCATCTAATAGAATTTTAAAAACATTTGTACTGGAAAAATGAAATGCTTAGGCACAATATGGGTGATACAGAATGAGAAATGCAATAATAATAGATAAAGATAGCAAATGCATTCAAAATACAGAGGATTACCAAAATTTGACATTGTTCAATAAAAGAGAATATAGGTACCTCAGGGTTGAAGTATAGAGAAGACCAACAAAGATGATCAGGGGACTGGAGGCTAAAACATATAAGGAAGGTCCCTTCCTACTACTACTACTATTACTATTACTACTACTATTACTACTACTACTACTACTACTACTACTACTACTACTACTACTACTACTACTACTATTATTATTCTTATTAGTGAAGTCCTTGGTGCTCCCTGAACATGGTTGTTTGCAGACATTTCATTATCCAGCTAGGTAACAACATCTTGCATTGTTTGTGCTTTTATTTTACTGACTATTTCAAGAATGTTTTTAATTCCACAGAAAACATTTGTAAGATCTCTGTATCAAAGTCCAAGCTTAAAGATTTGTATAAAATCTTTAACCTACATTTCAAGAAGTGATGACATATCTTTTTAATACATTTTTCGGTGGATACCTGTGCAACTGTTAAAAATCAGAAACGTCATAACTTTTCTTTGGATCATATGCTCTGATATTAGAACGAGTTTGGTGTAGTGTTTAAGGTGCTGACTTAAAAACTAGGAGACACAGCTAACTCTTCACATTGTTATGAACAGATAATAATAAGCAACATCTGCCTATCCCAGGTCCATGCGAAGAACTCAATAAGTGGATAAAAATGCTGAATCCAATCTAGACAGCTGACTGTGCGACCAATATGATAATAATAATGAAGACAACAACAGAGAGTAAATGCTGTCTCTGCAAAGAACCTAAAGATATAGTGGACCAACTAATTAACTGCTGCAAGAAGATTGCACAGACTGACTACAAACACAGCATGACAAAGTAGCAACAAAGTTGCATTGGAATATCTGCAAAAAATACAAGTTGCCTGCAAGCAAGAAGGCCATACAATAGGCAAAGTAATAGAAAATGAAGGCACCAAAGTCCTCTGGAACTTTGGAATTCAAGCAGACAAGCATTTGCCACATAACATCCATAACAACAATAAGAAAGACAAAAAAATCTGGATAGTAAAAATTGCAATACCTGGACACAGGAGAATAGAAAAGAAACAACTGGATAAAATCACAAAATACAAAGACCTGTAAATAGAAGTGGAATGATTGTGGTAAAAGAAAGTAAAATAATATCATTAGTAATAGACATCTTGAGTGCAATTCCAAAATATCTGGAGCACCTCTTGAACACCATTAGTCAATTACAAAAGACAGCTTTACTTGGAACAACTTTTGACAGATACTTTTGACATTATTAAATAACATCTGTCTGTCCCAGATCCTTAAAAAGAACTTAATAGGTGGACAAAAATGTCAAATTCAGTGTAAACATCTGGCTGACTGCAATCAACCAAACTAATAATGCAATGTCATAATAGATCAGTTTGAAGAGTTGCTCTGAACATATTACACTTCAACTTAAAAATTGCTTTTCTTGTAGAAATTATTGTCTGTATTAATTTCTGTCTAGAAAAAATACAGTCAGGGAACAGTTTCTTCTAATCAAGCATCGTTTAAATTAAAATGATATTTAAATAGCCTTTTTTCAGGGTATCATTTGGGACCAATTTCTTTACCTAGCTGAACAAGATATACAGTGGGGCAAAAAAGTATTTAGTCAGCCACCAATTGTCAAGTTCTCCCACTTAAAAAGATAAGAGAGGCCTGTAATTGTCATCATAGGTAGACTTCAACTATGAGAGACAAAATGAGAAAATAAATCCAGACAATCACATTGTCTGATTTGGAAAGAATTTATTTGCAAATTATGGTGGAAAATAAGTATTTGGTCACCTACAAACAAGCAAGATTTCTGGCTCTCACAGACCTGTAACTTCTTCTTTAAGAGGCTCCTCTGTCCTCCACTCATTACCTGTATTAATGGCACCTGTTTGAACTTGTTATCAGTATAAAAGACACCTGTCCACAACCTCAAACAGTCACACTCCAAACTCCACTATGGTGAAGACCAAAGAGCTGTTGAAGGACACCAGAAACAAAATTGTAGACCTGCACCAGGCTGGGAAGACTGAATCTGCAATAGGCAAGCAGCTTGGTGTGAAGAAATCAACTGTAGGAGCAATAATTAGAAAATGGAAGACATACAAGACCACTGATAATCTCCCTCGATCTGGGGCTCCACGCAAGATCTCACCCCGTGGGCTCAACATGATCACAAGAACGGTGAGCAAAAATCCCAGAACCACACGGGGGGACCTAGTGAACGACCTGCAGAGAGCTGGGACCAACGTAACAAAGGCAACCATCAGTAACACACTACGCCGCCAGGGACTCAGATCCTGCAGTGCCAGACGTGTCCCCCTGCTTAAGCCAGTACATGTCCAGGCCCATCTGAAGTTTGCTAGAGAGCATTTGGATGATCCAGAAGAGGATTGGGAGAATGTCCTATGGTCAGATGAAACCAAAGTAGAACTGTTTGGTAGAAACACAACTCGTCGTGTTTGGAGGAGAGAGAATGCTGAGTTGCATCCAAAGAACACCATACCTACTGTGAAGCATGGAGGTGGCACCATCATGCTTTGGGGCTGTTTCTCTGCAAAGGGACCAGGACGACTGATCCGTGTACAGGAAAGAATGAATGGGGCCATGTATCATGAGATTTTGAGTGCAAACCTCCTTCTATCAGCAAGGGCATTGAAGATGAAACGTGGCTGGGTCTTTCAGCATGACAATGATCCCAAACACACCGCCTGGGCAATGAAGGAGTGGCTTCGTAAGAAGCATTTCAAGGTCCTAGAGTGGCCTAGCCAGTCTCCAGATCTCAACCCCATAGAAAACCTTTGGAGGGAGTTGAAAGTCTGTGTTGCCCAGCGACAGCCCCAAAACATCACTGCTCTAGAGGAGATCTGCATGGAGGAATGGGCCAACAAACTAGCAACTGTGTGTGCCAACCTTGTGAAGACTTACAGAAAACGTTTGACCTCTGTCATTGCCAACAAAGGATATATAACAAAGTATTGAGATGAACTTTTCATATTGACCACATACTTATTTTCCACCATAATTTGCAAATAAATTATTTCCAAATCAGACAATGTGATTGTCTGGATTTGTTTTCTCATTTTGTCTCTCATAGTTGAGGTCTACCTATGACCATGGTGGCGAACCTATGGCACGCATGCCACAGGCGGCACACGGAGCCGTCTCTGGTGGCACGCGAGCCATTGCTGGGCCGAGCTGCTCCCACCTCCTCTCCGCATATGCGCAGTCTGGGAATAGGTGAGAGGCTATAAAAGGAGCAACTTTCTGCGGAAACAGCATTTGCTGAAGACAGCGAGCATGAGTCGGAGTGGACAGCGAGCAAACGAGCACAAGCTGACAGCTCGGTGGACATGTCCACTCGGTGGCCACGCCCACCCGGCACCCGGCAATGCATAAATGGGTTTTGGGTTGCAGTTTGGGCACTCAGTCTCTAAAAAGTTCGCCACTACTGACCTGTGATGACAATTACAGGCCTCTCTCATCTTTTTAAGTGGGAGAACTTGCACAATTGGTGGCTGACAAAATACTTTTTTGCCCCACTGTAGGTTTGCAAGGTTTTTCCTTCCTTTCAAAAGAAAATAGATTCTGGTTATGATGTATAAAATTGTTTTTAGCATTTAATTAATAGAATGGTGAAAGTTCCACCAATACTAGCCAGTTTTAAAGGATAGGTGGTGCTTCATGTAATATTATGTAGGCTTTTGCTAATTAGTGTGTTGAATTATATGGCAGCATGCTTTTAGGATTTTCTTTTTCCTTTAAAAGGGGTTAATAGATAACTTCAGTTTCAAGAGCTTAATGCAGAGGCATTGGCGACTAGACAGATGGTTTTTGTATGCAAAGGGTTGAATGAACATCTAGGTATATAATGCCTGAAATAAATTTAATGTCTCCGCACAACAATGCTGGTTATAACCCTATGTAAATATGAAGATTAGCTTCATTAATGCAAGCCTTGTAAAATAAATGTTTCATACAAAACAAAACAGCCGGCCATTTGTTAAATAGCCAATTTAAAAGTGTTTTTAAACAGTTATACATCTGAACTAATTCAATGTTCCCAGTGTCATCAGATACGATCAAGATGTACTAAGCATGGAAAGACTGGTATTTACCTTGAATTTAAAACAATCCTCTCTCAAGGAAGGCTAGGCAGAATGAAGGTTGCAAACTGACAAATCCTGTATTCTTCTCAGTTTCCCTGTCATCAACTGAGGTTGCCATCTCCCACTGAAACTAATGCTGGTGATTTTTTTCTTTCAACAAATATGTGTTTATGACATTTTCATGTATGTGTCACATATACCCAAGACAAGACAACATATGGATTAATATTTATTGGAATTTATGAATGATTAACCATTTAAACATCTGCATATAGACAGATCATTCTTTCTCAGGCACAGGGAAATGAATGAAGTTACACTAAATAAAGATGAATCGAATGAATTACTAATGTATTTTTTTTCAGTAGCAGCTACTTTTATGAGATGTGGAAGCATGACACAGAAATTCTATATTAATTAGAGAGACAGAAAGATGCTTTAACAAAGAGTGCAATAACTTTGTATAGCCTATTAAGACAAGCACTAAATATTATAAAAAGGAGGGGGTAAGTGTACGTTCTTCTCTTTGTATGTTTTTATGTATCTTTATCATCCAATTCTGAAATGTTAGAACTTTCTTTTGAATGATTTCATTGATGATAATCTTCTCTAACCTGAGATTCTTGAAGTATAACACATTTGGCTAATTCTGCACTAAGGAAGGGAGATTTACAGGGTGCATGTTCACAGAAATGAAATTACTTATTTTTTTTATAAAAGTCTTATTAATTTTGAAAAATTACAGTTTTTAGTGCAAGGGTCTTCAAACTTTTCTGACTTGTGGACTTCAACTCCTTCCTCAGCCAGTGTGCCTAACTGAGGAATTACGGGAATTGAAGTCCAAAAGTCATAAAAGGGCCAAGTTTGAAGACCCCTGCTTTAGTGCTTAGTAAGCAACATGTTGTCTGGGTTCAAATATTTAATATTAACTTCTTCAATATAAATCTGTTCAATACTATACAATACAGTGTAGTATTGAACAGATCCTCCTTTCTTCTCCATATTTTTTCCATTTTCCCTTCATTACCCCATTACAATTTTTGGTCCTGTTAATGTATACAGTGTTAGATATAAGCATCTTTATCATATTTTACTAATGTAATACAAATAATAATATCAATTCATAAATCAATAATGCCAATTCATTAATCAATATACTGTTTTTCGTGTTCTTGTTAAAGTTTGATTTCCCATCAGTATTTGAAATGTCTTTATCAGTTATGATTTTCTCAATATTAATTACATTTATATAGCTGAAAGTTTTATTCAAATCAATCCTCTTATTTTCATATTTCCCATATAAAAAAGAGAGCGAGAGAAACGCTATCTTAATTCTAAATCATATCTTGCATTATAAAGGTCTAATTATATCTAAGGGTCTTCTGTTCTTTTAATCTTATTCAAAGAAGTATTTAAACATGTAATGCCCCCTCTACAAGGTCAAATCTTCTGTTTTTAAAATCTGACTCTCGCTTTCTTTCTTTGCCAAGTCACTTTCCAAGCCAGGGCAATTACATCGCCCAAGAATTTTCTTTCTATTTTTGTAAAAATTGCTTGGCATGATGAAGACAATTTAGGTGGGTATTGGGGGGGGGGGGGATTCCACCCATTTATATTCTTTAAACAACTCCCAGTTCCTTTCTCCCTCCATTTCTTTTTTCAATCCCTATCTCCTAAGTTATTTCCCTTAACAGCTCTACATTCCCATTTTAAAAATCTTTTTCCTTGCCATCAGATATATTTTGCAGAGCTGAGGGGTAAAAGATCTTTTGCATTTTTGTTGTTATAGCTAAGCCTTGCAGTATTTTGTTTGTTTATAGTCGTTTCTATTTCCCTTTTATCTCTTCCATCTCTAAAACCATTTCCTCTGTTTCAACTTCTGATTTCTGGATTGTTTGTTCATATTTGTTATCTGGGAGCTTTCTAGTTGTAGATTTAATTTGGAGATTTGCTCGCTTATATTGTCTACATTGTTTTTAATCTCATTATGATTTCTTTTATGTCCTCTTTGCATTCAACAAATGTTTGGTGAATTAGTTGTAGCATAGAATATATTTCTTTCTGAAAGTTATTTATTTTTTCTTGGAGCATCATTCCTGGAGATTAGTTTTCTGGTCTTTAAATGTATCCTTTATAATCAAATAGATTCCAAAGTATAGGTTCAGTTCTGAAAGCAATATTTTATAGTAATCCCTTGTCTCAAGTATCCCAAAAATTGTCAATCAGGCAAGATTGTAATCCACAATGTTCGAAATGTTAAAAAACAGCTCAAAAGTCTCTCCCAGCCTGGTGTAGTCCAAGGTCAAATTTTAAAATCCAAGCTTAGTTTGTATTTATAATCCAAAAAGGACAGGATGATAAGTATGCCAAAATATTTTCCTTTGTTGCTTGTTCTCCCAAGGTAGGAATCACCAATCAAAGCAAATTATGCTGCTATACACAAATCCACCACTAGATGTCATTCAAAGTCCATTTTCTACTCTTAAACAAAGGCTTGATTTCTTATATTTCGCCTCAATGGTTTTTTTTTAAAGAAAATCTTAACAGTTATCTCAGTTCTCAAATTTATCAAAACTGTAGCTTTATGTTACTTCCACTTCAGTATTGTATGTTTCTGTCCCCCATAAAATTAAAATGCCGCTTCTGTTTACATTCTGAGATTTTTAGCTTCTTGGGAGCCTTTCCCAGGAAATTCAGTTGTAAAATAGTAAAGAAAGGATCAATATTCTCACCCAGTTCCAAACATGCTGTTTACAATGTCTTAAGTAGTGCTTTTTTCTCCTTTAGTTATTAGCAACTAATGGCCGGCCAGAGGAATATAGCCGGTCTTTCCCCTGCTGGTTTGGAGGGCTTTCCTTGGATCGAACGGAAAGATCTCCATCTCTCCATGATCAACAAGGTACCTCTCCTCTTCATCGCCTCTTCAAGGTGATTTTAGGCCCAGCAAGGAAAATCGGGCACAGAATGCAGAGCCCTGCCTTCCTGTGTTCTGTTCCACCACAACGCAAACCAGAAGTCTCTGAAATGTTTCTTATTGATGCAGCCATGGGATGATACCATCTCACAACTGCTTCCTTATAATTATAATGTACAATGTTTGAGTCATCTTTCAAGCTAGAATAGATCCTTAAAATGACCATATTATTTACATGCAATATCTCAGGGGTTGCTACAAAGAAGAGGAAGTCAAGCTATTCCCCAAAGCACCTGAAGGCAGGGCAAGAAGCAATGGATGGAAACTAACCAAAGACAGAAGCAGCCTAGAACTAAGGAGAAATTTCCTACAGTTAGAATAATTAATCAGTGGAACAACCTGCCTCAAGAAGCTGTGAATGCTCCAACACCGGAGGTTTTTAAGAAAAGGCTTTGTGTGAAATGGTTTAGGGCAGTGGTTCTCAACCTTTTGGTCGGGACCCCATTTGGGGTCGAACGACTATTTCACGGGGGTCGCCAAACAACGCAGTCCGCCATTTTTTCCCCTTTTCCTTAGCTGTGCTACTCCCTTTTATTCTACTGGCTTTTGAAAGCCAACAGAATAGACTCTCTTGAATAGAGTCTAATTCTATTGGCTTTCAAAAGCCAATAGGAATTGTCCAGGCTGTCTCTGCCCTGCTGAACCCGCCAAAAGTCCCATTTTGCAAACGGTGCTGCACCAGTTGAGTAGTCCTCGACTTACGACCGGTTGAGTAGTCCTCGACTTACGACCAGTTGGGGGTCGCAACATTAAAAAGGTTGAGAACCACTGGTTTAGGGTTTCCTGCCTGAGCAGGGGGGTTGGACTAGAAGACCTCCAAAGTCCCTTCCAACTTTTCTTATTATTATTAATAATAATAATAATTATCATCATCATCATAACATAGACTGTGTGCCATATAGCTGATTAAAAAGGGGGAGAGAAGAAGCCAGTCCTTTGTTAAATATAGCAATTGACGAGACAAATTTGATTACAAAAACTAAATAGAAATGTGTCTTTTCTCAGCCAAGACTTGGCTGCTTATCTCAGAAACTTCTCTGTCCAAAAATCAGTTTGCCCCTCTTTTTTTGTCCTCTATTGCTTTCTTGCAAAAGGAAAAATGACTTCACAATTTAAAGTCTATTAAATGAACTCTAGTTCCTTATTTGCTGCTTAGTTGTTGTGGGCAGTGAAAGCAAAGTATGTAAAAACAAAATTACCCAGATCGAAAGACCAAAATCCTATACCAGTTATTTCATTTAAAAATAGCACTTGAGATTGTCAAATAATGGCAGAGGTATGCATATGTGCTTTTGGATGGCTATTCTTTCTTATAATTCTCGTAGAAATAAGGACCCTTTCATTGCTACTTCAGCTATTTCAACTTAAATGACAATAAAAAAGAATAGTAAATTTACCATGAATTAAGTTCCATGATGACTCCCTGTGTAATTTTCTTGGCAACAATATGGAAATGGTTTTCTATTAGCTTTTCCAAGAATGTTTTTTTTTTTTTAATTTCCCAGTCTAACCTATAGCTTTGACATTTCACAGCCCTGGCCTTTTATTCAAGTATTAACCAATTCTGACTCTGCTCAGGATAATAGACCATGCAGTGTCTATACATCATACTAAAATGTTCTTTGTCTTACCCATAGTTCATTGCTGTTTCTTGAACTATTGTGGATTGATTAGATTGAATACAATCAAAGCTTATATTCCCAGTTGAATCTAATGTTAAACAAGTAGTTACTGTTTCAAAAAGTGGCTAGCTGCTCTAAAACTGACCACAGCTTATTTACTACACCATGTTCACATTAAATCAGAATCAAGTCATACTATGCTTAATGTAAGTGTGAACCCAGCCACAAATTTGAGTAACTTTTAATCCATAGGGAGATAAAGGTATCTCTTGGTTGAATCTAATATCTAGTTTTATATAATATCTAGTTTTATATTGAGCTTATGTATTTATTATTGGCATAATCATCGTTGGATTCAGATAACTGAATCTTATTTTTACTTTGCACATTATTTGAATTTTGAAGATAATACTCCCTGGTTATTCTTATAACACCAGTATATAGCAGACTTATATGTGAGCTGAATAATATTATTGATGAAATAAGACCAGCAACAGAAAAGGCAGTAGAATGAAGATGCTAACAGGGAATTATTGGTTTGGTCTCCTGCATAAGGTAAGGACAAAAAAGGCCTCTGGCAGTTATGTGAAAAGTATAATTTCCAAAGAGCACTCAGTATTGGCTGGCAAAGCAGAATTTTTTTTTCCTGGTGATTTTTTGGATTAGAAAACTAAGAGAAAAAACTAATAAATTAATTTGTACCATGTTTTCCCGAAAATAAGACCTACCCCGAAAATAAGCCGAAGCTTCATTTTTGGGAGCAGGCCTAATATAAGCCCTGCCCCAAAAGTAAGCCCTAGCATTGTGGTTGCCCAGGGCATAGAGAGTGGGCATAGCCAGTTTGACATCTCTTGCGTGGGATGTGAGGGAGCCCTTGGGGGCTGGGGGAGAGGGACAGGAACTATGGACTTTTGCATGATACAATTGAAGTAAAAGATACTGTTATCGCACCAAAGCTATTTAGTCCGAGATGAGCAATGAATGCGGTTTCAACTTTTACACTGTCCCTTGACTAGAAATGGTCTAATTCAGGGATCACTCCCCTTTTCCTTCAGCACAGCCCAAGCTGCCCACACTTCTTTCCAATTCTGCCTCAAAGCCTCAGCAATTCAGTTCTCTCCCGGCCTTCCCAGCATTCAAGCCTACCCCCACCTCCTTTCTTCCACTACCACCTCCTCATTTACCTATTTCCACCGACGAGGGGCAGGCTTTCTTTTTCATCGCATGTTCTTCTCTGGGACTGTTTTCTTCCAAAAGTTTTGCTCATTTACTTTCTCAGCAGCAGAACATACCCGACTCTGTAAGGAGAGGGGAGTACCGCCCATTGGTTTTGGTTTATTGGAGGGCTCCACCCAGTTTGGTGATTGGCTTACAGGAGGGCTCCTCTTCAGCCTGGTGTATACTAGGTGCTGAAGTTCTGTCCAAGTGAGGTTTAGCAGGCCAAGAGCTCAGGGACCCGTGTGTGTGTGTGTGTGTGTGTGTGTGTGTGTGTGTGTGAGAGAGAGAGAGAGAGAGAGAGAGAGAGAGAGAGAGAGAGAGAGAGAGAGAGAGAGAGAGAGAGAGAGAGAGAGAGATCTGATCCAACTTCTTTGTGTGCCTGTGAGAGAAAGAGATTCAATCCAAGCTCTGTGTGTGTGCGTGTCTGAGAGAGAGAGATACGATCCAAACTTTTGTAATGCAGCAAATCCACAGCATCGAGATGCCACTCCTAGCAATTGAAAATCACCCAGCTGCTGCCTCAAAGCCACGCAAGAAAACAGTCCCAGAGAAGAACATGTGATGAGAAAGAAAGCCTGCCCCTCCTCAGTGGAAATAGATAAATGAGGAGGTGGTAGTGGAAGGAAGGGGGTAGGGTTCGGCTTGCATGCCTGCTGAGGAGTTCTGGGAGTTGAAGTCCACAAGTCATAAAAGGGCCAAGTTTGAAGCCCCTGCTCTAATACTTTTAGATTATAGATCTCTGATTCTTGATCAGTGGCCTTGTTAGTGGAATCTTATGGTATTGTAGCCCAACTCATCTGAAGGATCTCAGCTTACCCTGCTCCAGTGTAACTCTGTCTTGATATGCTGGAGTCATTAGTATCAGACTATATGATGTATAGGCCAGGCCATGATTAGGAAGTATGGTCCTATTTACATACTTAATTTTGAGGGGAGGGATGCCCAATTGACTCTAAATGCTCTAAGAATGTAGGAAGAGCCTTACAGGATCAGGCCATTAAGGGAATTTACCATTCACAATGTTCACATTATGTGCAGTGAAGCAAACAGGGGAACAATGTCTTTTTTAAAAAAGTAAAAATTGACTTTTGACAAGCTAGAATGCAAAAACAATGTTGAAAAGTCTATTTTTCTAAGACATGACATGGCCTGTGCATGCCAGAAACCTTTCGCCATCAAAGAAGCTATTTGCTCCTTCCCAGAAAAGGAGCAGGCAGCCTGTCTATTTGGAGTCTTTTAAATGAACTCTAGTCATTTATTTGCCGCTTAGTTGTTGTGGAAGCAAGACCAAAGGCTGTAAAGAATTTAGCCAAACAAAAGACCAAAATCCTATCTAATCCAGCTTTCGGTGCCACTTAGTAGTCAGATACATTCAGGAAATAATACACAGGCATGGACACAAGATGATAGGCTCTTTTACTGTTTCTCTCTAGCAGTTGATTAGTTAAGAATGCTGCCTTTGTTTTTGCAGATAACCATTGATTACATTAGTGATTGAGACTAGAAGCTCTTAATACTGTATCTCCATTCTCACTGAATCTGTCCAGTTTCTTTTAAAATCATATAATAACCATCAGTTATACAGAAGAATAATTCCTTTTGTCCCTCTTGAATCCATATTATGTTTTAGTGGATGATACTGTTTTTAATATCCAAAAAGAAGCAAAACTTCCCTTTGTTCACCTCTTATGTACCATTCATGATTTTATGTCCAGTATTTCGCTGTCATTACTCATCTTCTTTGTAAGCCAGAAAGTTCATAGGGGAATTATTTGTATGCATACATAATTTTGCTTGCACTTTTTTGCACTTATTTTAGCAAAATTATGTAATTCCATCCAGACTACAGTCTAATCTAATGCAGGCACTCAGGAGCTCATCCCAGCTAATGTTGTTGGAAAAGTTGGACCTAAGTGGACTTTTCAAAAAGATGACATCTAGGCCTACAATTCCGCACCATCATGGAACATAAAGTACAGTAGAATAGAACAGAAGAGAAACTACCGGTATATGCATGCCATGTCTCCTGGTTGAAATGGATCTCGGCCCACAGCTTCATCCAGGAACACTTTAAATTGTTCCATCAGAACATTCTTAGTCATTTTGGTCATGAATTGAATATTCAAAAGTAGCCTGAAAATATTAAAAAGTGAGCAATCTAATGTTAGCTTTTCGGGAAGAAGTATATGCAAATACCTCTTTTATAAACCTTTTCCCTGCTGAGGAAGTTATTAATATTAAATGCAACCTCTCCCTCATCTGATCCCTCCCAGCCAGTACCAACCAAAAGGGAGCAGGAAACATTGTGGTCCAAATTCATCCATGAATCCTGTTCATATCTCCAAGGACAACAAACTGGAACTGATCCAACAATTTCTCACACTATTGCCAAAATTCTAGCTGATCTGTCACTTTGATGAAGCGGTTAACATGCTGGAGTAGAAACAGGAAGGCCATAGGTTGTAGTCCTATATATAGAAGCCAGTTAGATGACTTTGAGCGTGTCATATTGTTTAGTCCAACATACCTCAGGTAAGCTGCTGAGTGCCTGGATTAAATTAGGTTGTAGTCTGGATGGAATTACATAATTTTGCTAAAATAAGTGCAAAAAAGTGCAAGCAAAATCCTGAACCTAATTTATTCACCTGACTTCAGGCTGACAAAGTTCGTACATTTTCCTAAAGATCTATATTCCAGTTGATAGCAGCTACCTTACAAAGGAATATGAAAGTTTGCCTTCTGAAGGAGAAGAGGATTGTTTATCAGGATTACCTGTCCATGCTTAGTGAATACCAAACTTCCAGTGTTCTGCCCTATGCCCTGTGCTAAAATTGGCAAATTGCCCTTAGTATTGGAATATTTCCAAATCCCTTGAAAGAGTTGACTACCATTTGCTAAGGCTTTTATTCATAATGTTTTGAATTTTGAATTATTTTATTCAAGGGTTTGTTTAAATTTCAAAGTAAGGGCTTTTAAGGACCTAGTAATACAAAAACCAGTCACTCTGCCCAATACTCAGTGCCATTGGTTATTGCATTTTGGATGACACATAGCACAGCAAATAACATATTGCGGTGATTTTAACAGTTGGGTGGAACTGAAGTGGTCTGGAAGTAGCATCTTCTCTCTGTTGTGCTATATTTAGATATGCAATGCACTCCTGTAGCAATTAAAAAAATGAATACTGTTACCCAAAATAAAATTATTCTCAACCTTCAAATGTGTGTTTGAGTCATTATTTTTAAACCTAAGCTGTAATTTTCAGCACCTCTTAAGGGATTTAATATTTATCCATGTTTCCATATTTTTTGAAATTTTTCAGCGAAGCTCTGAATGTTCTAATCAAAATAAACTCTCAACATAGTAAAACAACAAACCCAAATTGCCTGGTGTTTGTTAATTTGAAGTTCATGAGCTGAAACTAGTATACAGCTGTGCAAGTCTGTTTACATTTTAACTAATGCTATAACATGTTGGGAATGGTCAGTTTCCCAAATAATTTCTTTAAAGTAGTCTTCTCTGCCTCCTGAATGACTGTCCATATATGTGTAACAGTGCTGATAGGGAGAAAGAACTTGCATATATTATGCCAAATATAGGCATCCCTGCATAAGAATAATTCAGTTTAAGAGATTCTTCTCAGCCTTGCTGAAGGCATTTTAAGTGGAAATGCCATGGACTCCATTGTGGCATTTTATAAGTAATTTTAAAAAGATGTATTTATTTATACTTTATTATTTGTTTATTTACTCTGAAATGAGAGTGAGTTTGCAGTGAGATATCGTCAATATGCCATGCTAGCGGTCCCCAACCTTTCTATCTTAGCGGCCCGGCACGGGGGGGATGTGTGAGTGTCAGGAGCACGTGCTCATGCAAAGCTCCATTAGTGCGAGTGCACGCACCCTCCACTTGCACAAATGCAGCTTCTTGCGCCAGCCAAGGGCGCTTGTGCTCATGTACAAAGCTCTGCTCGCACAATTGGAGCTTTGCAAGTGAGCACAGGCTACTTCCACTCAAGCACCCTCTGCCTGCGCAAGTGGAGCTTTGCACGTGAGCACAAGGGCTCATCACTCGCACAAGTGGAGTTTTGCAATCGTACTTGCCCATTACTTGCACGGCCCAACGTCGAACAGGCTGCAGTCTGGTAGTAGACTAGGGGTTGGGAAACCCTTTATTATAATATTCAGCTTTATATTTCTACCCCAAATTACCTGATATCCACTGATATCCTGGCCCAGTGCCCAGGTTCCAGAGACATGGGCTGTGACAGAGAAGGCATACCTCCTAATTCCCACCAGCTGACATTCCTTCGCTGAAGAGACCTGTAGTATTTACAATCTGCTGGACCAATCTGAGTGGGTAGAAACAACTAGGAGAAGATGGTCCCTCAGATAACACAGTCCCAAACCAAGAGTTTTAAAAGTAATAACCAGCACCCTGAATTTCATCCACAACACACTGGCAACTAATGTGACTTATAATTCACTCATCAGTTCCTGGGTCTTTGCTGCAGTCACTGGTGCTACTTTCACCTAGCCATTTACAGTTCCCCTTACCTCCCCCAGAAGTCCTGAGCCATTTTCCTTTCATATAAATGGCAATGTTAGATTCTAGAAAAGGCAGAATAAAGACATTGATGGACCGTTACAAAAACTTGATTTTAATTAATTTCAGAATTAGCATATGTTTAATAATTTTTCCTTCCATCACAATGAAAAATTTAATTTGATAAAATCTTTCAAAAGGGCTGTGGGTTGAGAACAGAGGTATTTGGACTCTGGGTACAGTTTTTACTTCTGGAATAAACAATATTATGTAGAGCACAGAAATGTGATCTAGATGCTAGAGCAATCTTGACTTTTGAATCTTTAGTTACTTAATTAAATAAAAGGAGTTTATTAGGGGTTACAAGATCCTTCCAAATTTACATACTTTGTGAAGATTATAGAAACAATTGAATCAATTGATACCAGAAATACAAAGAACTGGAGTTCCATATATATAACATAAGCAGAGAAAATTGAACATAATAAGCCAGCTAGGGATAGTGAAAGAATGAGGCTGGAGAAAAGCCTAATCAGTGCAAAAGTAAATCTCCCAATAACACATTTGTTACTAAAAGGCAAACCCAATATACAGTAAACACTGTTAATAGTAATGAAGGGAATTATACAAATGGACATAATCCAGAACAGCCAGAGTAATTTGCAAAATAACAAAAATTGATTACCAACTGAGATGGAGAAAACAATAAATATAAATAATGCAGGAATTTGTAAGACTACTGCAGAAGTGCATGGAATAAAGTAACAAGAATTAAAATCAAACTCAAGACCCTTCAGGAAAATCCAGGATGCAACCTACAGGTTTACACCAAATATCCCTGGGTTAAAAACAATTGTGTTTGTGAAGATATTCAAGGAATTTTAAATTTAATAGAATATGTGAAATAGCCAGAGGGTGATTCAGATGCTTCAAAGGAAAAAGGAATGGCCAGAAGATATGCCATACTTCAACAATTTTGCAAGAGAAATAGACGAAGTAATTGTCAGAACAAATCCGAACTGGTTAATCAACAGAGTTGTCAAAAATCTAACATGAAAACAACTACAATTAAATGCATGTCCTGGAACATTGCCGGTTGGACAGGTAAATGCATACATGGGGATTTTTTCATTTTCTACAAGATTACAAAAACTTGGTTGATGGGAAGTAATATGATAACATCACTTGACTATAGGTGTTTTTATAAATGGGTCAAGAAGGATAAAAAAAATGGGGCATGCTAAAGGGGGGCTGAATGAACCTAATCGCAGAACATCTTGATATGAGAATAGAAGAAATTAATCTGGAAAATTATGATATAGATGAAATTAAAACATTAAAATCTAAAGAGAGAATGTTAATGGGTAAACAACAGGTAAATTGTACTAACCTGGAACAGTCTTTAGTTGATATGTTACATTAGCTCGCAATTGTACTATAGATTTAACTAGCTATGAAGATTTTAATTCTAGAATCAGCCCAGATTTGGAAATGTTGAATTTAAGAAAATGTTTTTTGAAATGGAGGCTATTTTCCATTTGGGACATTCATCACACATATTTCGTGTAGAGCACAGGGGAAAAAAATAAAAAGTATACCAAATAATTTAAATGGGGTGAGGGGAGTAAACATATAGTTGTTAATTTAATTAACATCACTCACTGTATCTCTTTGGGGAGTGGGACAGCTTGCCACAGCCAACTTGCTGCAGCCAACTCACCACAGCCAATTCACTGCAGGACAACTTGCCATGGTCAACCCACCACAGGACAACTCACTGCAGAGCAATTTAACAATTCTATTTAATTATTTAAAATAAATTTTTAAAAATTATTTTTTGCCATTCACATTTCATTTTGCCCCTCTTTTTGCATCCTTTCTTTAAGGATTCTATTCCACCATTTGTTTAATATTAGTGCAGCCTTTGTCTGCAGCAAGTTGGCCATGGCGAGTTGGCCCAGGGAGTTGTCATAGACCCATCTCTCTATATCTTTATATCTCTGCAAATTAATCTTGCTTTCATCACATCTGTATACTGCTTTATACAATGCTTTTTGTAACCGTGGTGGCACAGTGGTTAGAATGCAGCACTGCAGTGGTTAGAATGCAGCACTGCAGGCTAACTCACTGCTCACTCCAGGAGTTCGATTCTGACCAGCTCAAGGTTGACTCGGTCTTCCATCCCTCCAAGGTCACTAAAATGAGGACCCAGATTGTTGGGGACAATATGCTGACTCTGTAAACCGCTTAGAGAGCACTGTGAAGCATTATATAAGTTTAAGTGCTATTGCTATTGCTTACCACCTTTCTATTTTTGGGAATCTCAACCCCATCCACCCTGACTTTCTATGTTTCCTTCCTCTCGAGCCATTCACTCTTCCTTTATTTATTTACAATTCATCCTCATTCATTAATTAAGCTTTTATGGCTGATCTACCAAGTGCTAGTCTGCAGCATATTTCTGGACTGCTTGACAGTTGATGTAATCCATTTTTACTATTGTTTAAACTACTTTGAAAGCCTTTCAGATGGAAAGGCAGGATATAATAGCAATAGCAATACACTTAGACTTACTGTACTTTCCTGCATATAAGGCAACTCGGCGTGTAAGATGACCCCTGACTTCGGCACCGATTTCCATGCCTAGAAAGTTGTCTTATACACCGGAAACTACCATAATTTCTGGCGTATAAGACAACTCGGTGTATAAGACCCCCGACTTCGGCGCCGATTTCAATGCTTTAGAAAGTCGTCTTATACACCAGAAAATACAGTATATGCCGTTCCATAGTGCTTTAGAGCCCTCGCTAAGCGATTTACAAATGTCAGCCTTGTGCCCCCAATAATCTGGGTCCTCATTTTACCGATCTTGGAAGGATGGAAGGCTGAGTCAACCTTGAGCCAGTCAGGATCGAGTTCCTGGCTATGGGCAGAATTAGCCTGCAATACTGCATGCTAACCACTGTGTCACCATGTCTCCTAAATGCTTTAAATGAGCTAATAAATGTTTAATGAGTGATTGGAGAATCATTTTTCAAATTTATTTCAGATAACGTAATATGTTTTATTAATTGCTTCTCAACAAACACGTATGTGAGAGGGAGGACTCTCTTTTTAGGATAACAAGTACTAAAATAAGAATTGTTATTTTATTAAAACCTACCCACACATCCATTCCCCCAAAAAGCCAAGCCACAAGCATTTAATGAGATTTTGAAAAGATGAGATGACATCTAAAGCAAGTACATTTTAAGTACGTCCTGGCTTTAATGTTCTGTATCCTGTTCAACCTGTTGGTGAAATTAGGGCCTACAGATTTTATTATCTTCCATGCCCAACTGTGTGTTGCCATGCCTTATATTTGAATCACATAGCAACAGTATTTGTTTTATCTAAGTTTATTTTATAAAACATAACATTTTACCTGGTTACACTAAACACAATTGGCAAGACCAGATTGAACCTGTGGGCATTCTGTCGGCATTAGGAAGAGAAGTCTACAAGAAAGACTTCTGTCCTTATTGAATAATCCAGCATTTTCTGCTTCATTGGGTTTTACCCCCCAATTTAATTTCTAACCTCAGATTTGTCATGCAGAAAGATTTGAGGGGAATGAGGATGGTGGGCATTTTGTCTGCACTTTTGAGCACTCCTGTACTACTGGATGGACAATTTTCTGGTTACATTTATCATTTTTGGGGTTAGCCTGACTAAGCTTTTCTTATTTTCTTCATCTTTTGATCTTAAGCGTTATGCTATATTTTCCACATGCTTGCCATCTATTGAAATTTGATTATGCAGTCAGAGGAAAAGCACTAAGGCCATACATGGTGTTTAAGTATTGCCTTCATGAAAAATTACTTGATAAATTTCTTGGGTATAACTATCCCGAATCCTGGAAGTAATTTTTAATATAAAACTATTTAACATAAAATTACCTAAAGAAGCAGCTATGTTAGAATGCCCGGGAAATGTTCCTGATGATCTGATATCTTCTTTCTGATCTAAAGTATCAGCTAACAGCTTAGGATGCTGTTGTTTGAAAGGAGAAAAAAAAACCCTAAAGTATCACATTCAAAATTAAAGTTGTTTGAAATAAATATTCCAGAGTTATTTTTTATACTAGAGTTTTCTACCCTCTACTGGACATATAGAAAAGCAGGAGGGTTGTATTTTCTAGAATAGCAGTTGTCTTCTTCTGTTAGATAAAGTAATTTAAGTGTTTGTAATTTTGTAGAGCCTTAAAAGAGTCATAAGAATAGTGTAGTATTTCTTTGCACTGAGGTTTTCTTAATGCATTTTAGTTGCCGCCAGATAATGATTGTTAAAGATTAGCATTCATATAAGAGAAAATTAGAGAGTAAAATCAACATTCTGTTTTTATGTTACTTTAAGTAAATTTGATTTAAAGAATTTGGTAATAAACAAGTATGATTTCATAAGTTTCTTTTTATTGTTTATATCACCTAAATCATATATGAAGAAAAATGTAAATTGCATTTTAATTTAGTGTTTTCTTTCCTAAAAAGGTTATTTATCAGATTTAGAATTTTTTATTGTTTTAATTAATGCGTATGTCCATGCAATATGTATTTGCATGTTCTGTTTTAGATCTTACCTTAAATTTACAGAGAAATTACTGACATAACACTATAAATTCTGGAGATGGGTGTCATGTGTCTGATTAACGAAACACTTCAAAGAACTTTCAGGCATTTTTTTTAACCTAAAAAACCTTTATTAGTATTACAGAGATGTCAACGTAGCATGGTGGAAATGCTAAGATCTGAATTTCTCTTCCTTTGCACATAACATTCCAGGCATTTCCCCTCCCCTATTTTGGGATCATGATTCACATCTTCCAATTAACTTGGAGGGCAAAGATTCACTTCCGTTTCTTTTTCCCGGGCTTTCCTTATATTCTCCTCCCCTTTCACTGTCACCTGATTTAATTCTAAAAATACCAGACAGTTCTGCATATATTGTCAAAGCAAGAATATTCAATATTAGCAGCATTGACAATGGGCATGTGGGAAATTAAGAGTTGCACTAGAAAATTGCAGAAGAGGAACGCATTTTCATCTGGCTTTATAAAAATCTTTATGAAAAATTTACTAGTTTTGGTGAACAATGTACTTCTAGAACTGAAACAAATGTTGTTCAAGCAACAGAAACAAATTTATAGTATCTCTAAGATGTATTAGATTACCACTGTCTAAATAGGTTTCCATGTAACTTTTTAAAATCCCTTCTTGTATGTAGATGGTTTGAATTGAATTGATAACTATTAATGTTTCAGGACAATTTTTTCCTGGTTCAGATAATTTTTGGAGCAAACAAAGTATGCGTAGGAAGGAAATATTGGAAAAGTCTACATCAACCTTCATCTTACAGATGCAGGAGTCTCTTGGTTAATTTTATCAGATGATTGTTTTCTTATCTGCTTCAGAGGATTAAAAAAATAATTATTGCAACACAATAATATTGTTTTGTGGAGAATGCTCAAACTTCTAAAAATATGCATATGCATAAGTCTATACCTATTATCCTCAGGTTTCAGTAGCTAAACAGCCATATAAAAAAAAGTATTTGAAGTGCTCCATTTATAAATGGGCTTTAATCTCCATCTGTATCTATAAGACTCTGTATTTCACTCTATTGTTATTTATTAAGAAGTTTATCTTTCACAGGATTAATAACTCATTGGCCTGCCTAATTGTACCAAAAGCTATTGGGAAATATAGTTTTTAAAAATATATATTAATAAAACATTTAAAAGTTTGGTGCTTTCTGACTCAATCTCAAGGACTTTTTAAGAGTACAATATTGTAAATTTTAATTGCTCAGCAGCATTTGATAGTCATGGGGGCACAATGGCTCAGTACTTAAAGATGCTGAGTTTGTCAGCTGGAAAGCTAGCAACCCAGGTTCAAAACTTGGTGAGCTCCTGTTACTTGCTCCATCTCCTGCCCATCGGACAGTTTGAAAGCATGCAAATGCAAGTAGATAAATAAGTACCACTTTGGTGGGAAGATAACAGACTTCCGTGTTCCTTGGCCTATAGTCATGCTGGCCACATGACCACAGAAGTGTCTTCTGACAACAGTGGCTCCCTTGACCAATAAAACAGAGGTAAGCACCGTCCCCAAGAGTCAAACATGACTGGAAAGGAGAAACCTTTACTTGTATATTTATTTGATACTCATTATTAGAGAAGAGAGTGATCAAACAGAGAAGCTTCCTTTATGTATTTGATGAAATATTATACAAGTGGTCCCCATTTAATGATCACCTGTTTAGTGACTGTTCGAACATATGACAGTACTGAATGATTGGTAGTTATGATACCAATAACTGGTTCTCATACTCAAAGGCCATTACAGAATCCTGTAGTTGCAATTTGCAATCTTCCCTGCTGGTTTCCAACAGGCAAAATCAATAGGAAAGCTGGTAGAAAATCATAACAGGTGATCATTGTTTAATGATGGCAGCCGGGATTGCTTGAATTGCCATTCGACTTAAGTGATTGTGTCACTTAACAACAGAGTTTTAGTCTTAATTACTATCTTTAAACTAGGACTACCTGTATAAACTTAATGTAGCAACAATTTTATTGTCTAAAATATTACCTAAAACTTAAAAAAAGTTCACCACCACCACCATTTCCTTTGAAAGCCACGGAGTCATGGCAGTGAAGTGATGTTACAGGCTGGGACCAAAACATTTTGTGTATGAGTATTAACATTAGCATTATGTGGGCATGTTATTTGGGTTAGATTTGATTTCAAAGTTTAGGGAACTATGAACTCTCAAGTTCCAGGGAGATGGACAGCATATAAATTTAATCTATCATACTCATCATCTATTGCAACCAGATTAAATAAAAATAAAATTTTAACTTTTAATATGTTAAAAAACTACACTCACATTCTTATTATAACCTTTATAACTATCCTAATTATTCCTTCTGGATTACAGAACAAGGTGACTTAATTAATACCCTTGAGTGAATTTATGTAAAGATAAGGTTTGAACCAGGGACTTCCTGCTCAATCCCTGAGCAATTATATTATTGATTTTAAAATACTTGGTGAGTGTTTTTAATATAATCATTTTCAGGAACCTTTTAATTATATCCTAGATGTTCTGAATATGTTTGCTGTAGTCATGCATGGCAATTGAGTTTGAACACTTCTTGTTTTCTTAAATGAATTTTTCAAAAAGATAAGTATCTTGGAGGATTCAGCCCTATATTCAGTTAATCTTTTTTAATTTTGAAATCCAAGCAGCCGCCTCACATTGTACCTATCCATTCATTAGTAGGAAGTTATGTTGAGTTGAGATGTCATATGACTGCACCAATTTATAATGGCAATCTCAGCTCTTCTTTTAGCGGTCATTAACTGAGAATTGTGGATTGTTAAGCAAGTACCCACTCTAATCCAAATCGTTCCAGGCTTGGTCCCTCCCAGCTCCATGGCTAAGTATAATAAGGGATTGATTCCAGTACCCACTACCTGCCTGTTCCCTCCAGCAAGCATTCTCTCATCCAGTTGCCTTCTCCCCAGCCCAGCCCAGCCCAGGAACACCAACAAGCATTCACCCTGCAGTCTTCTCTCCCAGCCCCATGTGGCTCTCCAGCCCAGCCCAGCCCAGCCCAGCAAGCCAGTCAGTAAGCATTTGTTCACCCAGATGCCTTCTCTCCCAGTTCCATGCACCAACCTTTTGCCTTTTGGGACCCATCTTCTCCAGTGAATGTTTCCTATTTTCCTGCCTTTTTTCCTTATTTCCAAAGGTAGTACTGTCTTTGGAAAGCTGCACTGTCTTTGGAATGCTTTGTTCCAAAAACAGCATAGCTTTCTGAAGACAGCATAGACTTTGGAAAACTGCTGACTTCCAAAGGTGCTCTGGGGAAGCAATAGTGAACTAGGGTGGACCATGGTAATAAGAGGAGCCAGTGAGTGGGCCAACTCTTCAGAACTTATCTCTGAATCAAGGAGAGGACTCACATGTTTGCTCCATATAAAGTCTGCCCACGAAGAGATCATGAAATAGAGCCCAGAGTTGCCTCTATGAGGGAGATGGGTGATTTCTAAATATAAATAAAAGTTTAAAAAATAATGATCTCCAGCTTGATTGAGAGCTCTGGGACCTGGGAGAAAATCATCCAAACCTATGTATTGTTGATGAGGAAAGCCATTCTGGAAGCATTAATACTATCTCATTTGGACCCGAGAGTTGCTTTTCAAGAAAAGATTAATAGCTTATAAATTTGGTATATACCCAACAAAGTAACTTGTTTTATATACTTCCCATAAATGTCATCTAGTTGATATTGTACTCCAGGTCATAGAACCTTTTTTGCTCTTGGAAGCAACAATTGAAAAGAATACTACCTTATATTACAGTGGGTATTTTGTTTACCGATGTCTTGTACATTTTAAGATTTTTCATCTTTAAAGGATTGATTTTGCAACAATATCCACTAATAATTCTGCATATAATTAAATATGTACTTAGATTAAATTATTTGGAAAAAATACCTAGTATCAAGTTTGAAAAATATTACACATCTGACTTCTTTTGTATGGCTTGTATTTATCAAACTTCCTAATTTCAGTCAGTGATTCAGTAAAAAATAGTTTGAATTTCAATTCCGTCTTGGAAACAAATAAAAGATCTTCAACTATCACCATGCAGAAAGTTCTGCAACTTCAGGGGAGATCTTCAACAATTCCATACCAACCTGATCCAACAATTCCATACCAACCTGTTCCAGATGGGTTCGCTTCAGGTTTGTTGGAATTATGTCTTTCAATGAGCAGTCACATTTTGATTGGCATCACTTGGGGATTGTTCTTTTATATCAATAAACATATTCAGAAGCATGTGGCATTGCAGTCAGAGCTGTATAGCTAAAGATACATATACAGAGAGAGGGAGAGACAGAGACAGAGATGCAGGTACACATACATAGCTAGATAATAGATAATAAGTAAATATCTTCACTTAATTATGTTCTTATTCAGGGCTGCAACCAACAGACCAAACATGCCTTATTCTGAAATGCCTTGAGGAAATAAATTATTCCTCCTTTCCTCCCTCTAAGTTTTCTGTGATATATTTCCATCTAGAACAATTTAATTTGAAGTTCTGTTAGCCTCGGAATTTCCCAAGCATATGAATACCTTCCACCTTGTTTCTCAGTAGCCTTGCTTTGACTCAATCTCTGTTAGCATAGGGCATGAGTTTACTGTTTAAAAAGGCATAATCTATAAATGAGAATACCATGACCCTGAGAGAAATACAACCATAAAAGGTAACGTGTGTGGAGGGGGGGTTTCTCTCTCTGAGAAAGAGAGGGAAGAAAATAACCATTACAGCCTCTTACATTGTACCTTTGAGCAGATTGCAGGGTTTTATACTTTATTACTTAAACTGCATTTATAACATGTGAAATATGTATTTTTAACACTAAAGTGTAATTTTTCAACATACTATCCAAAATAAAGTGCCAAGAAGCTATTAACTGCAAATTGAATTTTTGTGGTATGTAATTTAGTTTAAGTAGTGACAAGTATTTTTCTCTTTCTCCCCCCCCCACCCCAAGAAAGAAAGAAATCCATTAGTCATTCAGTTTAACAGCACAGAGGCAGCAGTCAGCAAGGGTGTGCATTCTGTGTCTGCTTCAATTGCACACTTCATTTATTTGAACATGGCATAGGCGGCTTTCTCTGTCATGCAGCAACACTACACTATTAGCGAGTTTCGCCCCAGGGCAGCTGGGATGCTTTGCTGGGGCAGATGTTCTTTTCAGCTTATTCACTGGCTGTTCTTGGTTGTTTACTGTTGTCATGACAACGTCTATTTCCATAGCAGCCATGTGGCCTCCTCTCAGAGACTAAGGAATATAGTTATAAAAGAATCATATTTTGCTCTGTGTCTCTTACTTACCATCTGTCAACTAACTGCATGTGATGGATTCAAAAACTGATTAAGGATAATGGCAAACCCTCAGTGATAATTTATTAGACGTAAAACTGGGCCTTATGTAAATGTCTTTGTTGCCTTCAGGGGGCCTCTGTTTTTTTATATACATATTTTTGAGCTCTATACCGATGCAGATTTTTTCTTTATTAACCCTTGCTGATGGGGGGGGAGTCCCAGAATTTATGTGCAAAGAGGTAAAATCTCTTTCAAGTGAATATCAACCTCTGTTGTATTCAGGAACACATTAGTGCAGTTTTTAACAATAGTGTCATGTATATAATTATTTAAATTATTTGGCTCACATTCCACCTTTATCACCCATCTCTAATAAATATGGCTTGATAAGACAGCAATCAATTTAGCCATTGTGCACTAATAAATTGCAGTACTGCATAGTGCAGCTCTTTTAATTTGCATTCAGACAAAAGCTAGGTGGTTAGAGGTATTAATGAAGCACATATTTCTGAGATAGCTAATTAATATGATAAGATATATCATAGCTCACAAACCTATATATACAAATGTGTGTGTGTGTGTGTGTGTGTGTGTGTGTTTGTAGGTCTTTGGTTATTCGGGTTTTCTCCCGCGTAAAGTTGGAAGTGTCTTGGCGACGTTTCGACGAAGTCCCATTCGTCATTTTCAGGCTGGTGTTTTCAGCTTTGTGCTTCGAGGAGCAATGTGTGGTCTTAGCTGTTTCTTCCTTTTAACTGCCAGTGGAGGTATGAACTGATTGGGTGGGAGCTTGGCTGTGTTCTGATTGGTCCACAGCTGCATCATTAGCCACTTTAAACCCCTCCAATCCATACATGAAGCAAACTGACACCCACCATGAAGATGAGGCATGACCACAAATGCGAAGCCAAAAAATAGCAAGGCAGCCCACCATCTAAACCCCCCCCTGCAACTCAGACTAACCTGAGCACAACAAAGCCCCCACACAAACAGAACACTCCCCCATCCAATCAGAGCACAGCCAACCCCCCATCCAATCAGAGCACAGCCAACCCCCCATCCAATCAGAGCACAACCAAACCCCTAACCAATCAGAACACATCTCCACCCAATCAGAACACAGTCAAGCTCCCACCCAGTCAGTTCATACCTCCACTGGCAGTTAAAAGGAAGAAACAGCTAAGACCACACATTGCTCCTCGAAGCACGAAGCTGAAAACACCAGCCTGAAGATGACGAATGGGACTTCGTCGAAACGTCGCCAAGACACTTCCAATTTTACGCGGGAGAAAATCTGAATAACCAAAGACCTACCTACATACATACATACATATACACACATACACACACACATACACACACACACACACATAATATCAAAAGGAAATCATTTTATGACCTAGCACAATGTGTGAAGGAAACCAGTGTTATAGGAGAGAGGAATTTGACTAGATCTCAATTGTTTAAAAAAAAACATTACCTACATATTTGAGAGGATTAAGACACATTGCAGACAGTCTCCTGGCAATTTAAAGTCTTAAAACAGCGTTTTTCAACGTTTGTGTGACGGCGACCCCGTCACACAGACGCGCCGCGCATGCGCGGCGGCACCCCCATGCGTAGCGTGCATGCACGGCGGCACCCCCTGAGGGGGGGAATGGCGGATCGCGTTGTTTGGCGACCCCCGTAAAATGGTCGTTCGACCCCAAATGGGGTTGCGACCCATAGGTTGAGAACCGCTGTCTTAAAAGAATCAGCTTTGAGGTACCCTAAGACACTGTGTGAATGTGAAAGCAGTAAAGCCTGACAGATATATCTCTGCAAAAATTAAACTACATCATAGATACATTGATAAGCAGAATTGTGACAGTATGCCCGTTCGTTTTCTGTGTTGGTATTAGGACTTTTCACCATTTTTTTGTTGTTGTTGATTTTGCTAGAGAGATTCACTTCATTCTGTCAAGTCATGGGAATGGGAATTGGCCCATTTGTAAAGTAATGTATTTATTGGTTGATTTTTCCAGATCCTGACATTGATGCTGCCACTGCCATGATGCTTTTGAATACTCCCCCTGAGATACAAGCAGGTTGTGAGTAGATATTTCTATAGCCTATAGCTCCATAGATATGTAAGCCTAACTCTCTTTCATTAGTACATAGCCTATTAGGTTTAAAAATAAAACTAGATGAAGAAATCAGATTCTTAGCTAGACCCTTACTAACTCTTTTACATAGTATTATCTGGGTAGATGTTCAGATAGGCTTCTGTGAATATTGCATAGTCACAGTTGTATATATCTCATTCATAGAAATAACAATCTATATATGCAACTGTAATTCATATAATAATAGCATGATAAGCATTTTTTTTCTTTAGGGCAGATAAGCGTTTTAGAGCCAACAGCTTTGATTTTTACTTGAATTTATTTGCGGGGATGTCTGTACAAGCATCAGGTGTTTTTAGAGATCAGAACCTGAAGCAGAAAGAAGTAAAATATATATATAGTCTACCGTAGTTACATTTGAATTAATCAGTTTTTTAAAAATAGAAAGGTGGATTTATCATAAGGAGAGCTAAACAGAGTTTAAAAGAAACAAGAGAAGCTGTAGTTTCCTAATCCAGTTATTTACTCTCATATTGGAATGTATTTTACATAGGAAAGGTTTCTTATCAGATTAGAACTTCATTTTTACCAGTTTTTAATAATTGGTACCTATTCTTACAATACAGAGCCAGTTTGGTGAAGTATTAAACATTTTAGTCACAGAACCAGCTAGGTGACTTGGGCCACTCCTTCCCTCTGGGCCTTGAAAGAAGGCAATGGCAAACCACGTTCAAAAATGCTCTCTAAAAAACCTAATGGATGTACCCCTGTAGTTGCCAGAAATCAAGTCTAACTTGAAACTAAAAAACAAAACATACAAAAAACAAAACCTCAAAATACATTTTTTTCTGCGTATCATCAGATCCAACTGTTTCTAAATCTATGTGAAAAAATAATATATGAATTAGACTCAAGGAGAGAGAGAGAGAGAGAGGGAGGGAGGGAGGGAGGGAATCTATGTATATAATTTTGTGGTTCATTATCCACCACAGTGCTTCATAGTCATTTTGTGGGCAATTATGAAGTTGTTACCAGCACATTTTAAAGCAGGGGTGTCAAACTCAATTTCATTGAGGGCCGCATCAGCATCGTGGTTGCCATTGGAGGGCTGGGTGGGTGTGGCTGGCATGGGCGTGGCCTATTGAGTGGGTGTGGCCAGCTCCATATCACTCACGTCGGGCACCTGTGCAGGCCTGGGCAAGAATGAGGCGTATCCGAGGGTGGGGAAGGGTGGGTGGGACGGGGCGAGCGCCAGGGCATGGTCCACTGGAGGAGCCTCACTGAGCCTCAGGCTGTGCACGGGGCCCATGGACAGTTGCATGGACTGCCCAGAGCCCTGGGCAGCGGAGGTCAAGTGCCCAGCCCGGCCCTTGAACTCCCACAGCACCAGGACCCCACAGCCCTGCCTAGCCTAGCCGCACTTCCCCGAGAGGGTGCCCAGCTGCACTTATCTCCTCCTCAATGCTGCTGCTGCTGTGCTCACTCTCCTTGGCCAGGTTGCTTATGGTGGGTGCAGGAGGACAAAGTGCGTGGGTCAGAGGGAGGCCCACTCCCTCTCCATGTGAGGAAACCTGGCTTTGTAACCAAAGCATCCTCAGCAATAGGATGGGAGACCACCAGGGGAAGGCAAAAGGGCAACAGGGCTGCTGGTGGCTAAGTGCTAAAGCAGGCCCTCCCTCCCTCCCTCTTATTCCAATCTCCTTCCTTCCTCTCGCCCTCCCTCCCTCCCTTCTCTCCTTTCTTTCTTTCTTTCTTTCTTTCTTTCTTTCTTTCTTTCTTTCTTTCTTTCTTCCTTTCTTCCCTTCCTTCCTTCCTTCCTTCCTTCTCTTTCCTTCTTTCCTTCCTTCCTCCCTCCCCTTCTTCCCTGCCTCCCTCCTTTTCATTCCCATCTCCTTCCTTCCTTCCCTTACTTTTTTTCCTGTTTCCCTCCCCTCCTTCTTTCTCTTCTTCTCTCTATGCCCAGGAAGGGACGGGGAGAGGTTGGCAGCACTTTTCTCAAAGAATAAGAGTTGGAAGAGACCTTTGAGGTCTTTAGTCCAAGCTCCTGCTCAAGCAGGGGACATACCACTCCAGACAATGGAATATCCAATCTCTACTAAAAGCCTCCAGTGATGGAGCATCCACAACTTCTGAAGGCAAGCCTTTTCACTGGTTAGTTGTTTTCACTATTCCTTAGTTCTAGGTTGTTTTTCTTCTTGATTAGTTTCCATCTATTATTTGCCTTCTGATGCTTTGGAAAATAGGTTGACCCCTTCTTCTCTGTGGCAGCCCATCAAATATTGGAACACTGCTATCATGTCACTACCCCTAGTCCTTTTCACTACCCAATTCCCACAAACATTTATCATATGTTTTAGCCTCCAGCCCCCTAATCATCTATGTTTACCATCCATTTAGACCAGATGGTCCCCCTGGTTTGGTTTATAGAACAGTGGCCACAAGCAGAGCCTTTTCAGAGACAGCACCCCCATTATAGAACTTTCTCCCAAGGAAAATATGAACAGTGCAACCCTCACCCATTTAGAGGCAACTCCAAACACACTGTTCAGCTAGGCATATGTAAAACAACGCATTTTATGGCCAAACAGCACTAATAAATTACTACTACTATTTTTCTTTCTTAAAATACATACTTTTAATATTGTTTTAAGCAGTGCTAGTGATGCTTTACAATAGCTGCCTTTGAGAGTTTTCTTGTAAACCACCCTGGATTTCTCAGAAGCTTTTACATTCAAATTAGATGTTGATTTAATAAATTAGGCAGAAGATACAAATGTTTAAATACATCTAAATCCCACAGACCTACTGCCTCCTAGGCCCATACTGCAGAGAAAATAAGGCATTGCATTTTTAGCCAGCATAGCCACAGGATGATGGGAACTGTGGTTCATGACACCAAAAATATATTAGTTTGGGTAAGGCTGGATTAAATTATAAAAGAGCAGATGAAGGAAAGTATTTTTGTCTCCGACAAAATAATTTGGGGGGGGGGAGTTGACTCGGCCTTTTAATTTCAACTCACACCAATTCCTAACTTCCCATTCAATCCAAAGAGTTTTATTATTGCCTGGATTTTAGGGAAAGGAGGAGGCAAGAATAGACCACAAAGCTAATCTGCAAGTTTGCTCTCTAGCCGCCTGCATACCACCTTCCCATGTATGTGTATGAGAGACAGAGAGAGAAATCCCCTTTTTGTAAGTTTGCTTACTCTGCAACTCCCTGCTGGCTCAATCTCTCTATCAAACACACACACACAAACACCACACACACATTAATAAAAAAGAGGAGGGGGAGAAAGGTGGAAGCTCTCCTTTTTTGTAAAACCTCAGCTTCCTCCTCCTCTCATGCCTCTCTCTGCGTCTCTGTCTCTCTTACACACACACACACACACACACACACACACCCTTCCTGTTTTCTCCTCCTCCTCCTTTTCCTCAGCTGCACCTGAATGGAGTGGGAGGAAGTTAAAAAAAAAAGAGAGAAGGGGTGGAAGAATGAGGAAAGCTCTCCTTTTTTGTAACACTTCGGCTTTCTCTGCCACCTCCTCTTCCACTCCTGACTGGGCCTGATGGGGTTAAGCAGGGAAGAGAGGGGCAGGCTAAAGCAAATGAGCTGCTGCTGCTGCACGCCACCAGCCCGGAGCGCTCTCGCTGTTTCGCTGTTTCCTACACATGCTCCAAGGCACCCTGCTGGGTTGTGGTAGGCCAGGGCTGGGGCAGCAGGGGCCGGTCCCTTGCCATTTCTGGGACAGCCCCGGGGGGGCCAAATCTGGGCCACATCCGGGCCGCGGGCTTGTGTTTGACATGTCTGTTTTAAAGGTATACTATTAATTACCCATCATGAGCTCCTCTCACAGTATTAAATTGGAGGGTACATCCATTGACATGGAAGCAAAGCATTATATAATAGGTGGGCAACTGAAATTTCCACCAACAATATTCTTCACTTTGCTTTTTAAGCTGTATTTTGAGTCTTTCATTAACTTTACTGGAACCACTAAAATAATAGTTATTAACTATCAAGAACTATCATAATATATGTGCTATAACAAATGGACTGGTATGCAGGTTGATTCTCCCTTTTCAAAAACATTATAAGGTAGCAGAAGCCAGCAGAAGAAGCAATGGATGGAAACTAATCAAGGAGACAACTAGCTTAGAAATAAGAGCAATTAATTAGTGGAATGGTTTGCCTTCAGAAGTTGTGAGTGCTCTATCACTTGAGGTTTTTAAGAAGAGATTTTGAAGAAGAGGCCACTTATCTAAAACGGTATAATTTTGTGAAATTGGTTGGGCAAAGAATAATGCCTGGTCCAAGGTCATCCTATAAGCTGTATTTCTTTCTCCTAGTCCATCATGACTTTCTCTCACTGATTTTGCCTTAAATCTATAAACAGATTTTCAGAATGGTAAAGAATGATTATTAATAAAACAGAAATTAAGTTGAATATCAACTTAATCAATATACAAAGGACCATATCAGAGAATAAAAGTGTTAATAATAAAAAATATTCCATAATAAATCTGCCTTTTAAAATGTCATAAAGAAAAAAAAGTATGATGACAGAAGCAACTGAATAAATTGTGAAATAAATCAGTGAAAATATGGGAAAGGATATAACAGTGTTTTCACTCTGATATTCTTTAAAGTAAACATATAAAGTATATTCTCTATTGGACTTTTGGTTTGCCCATTAATAACGTTTGCAAGGACAGATACGAGCATGCATGTATGTCCAATAAAATATGTACTAAAATTGTGCCATAATATTCAGATAAAAGTTTTAATGGTTTTCTGACCTATTTTTAGGTAAAGTTTAAATTATTGCTTAGTACAGATTACATCTCTGTCCCTTTTATGGATTCAGAAGGTAAAGGTAAAAGAAGAACCTCTTTCAACCATCATGGTTAATTCTGCAGTGGGATTCTTAGTGGGATTCCTAATGATTTGAATAATGCAAAATCAAAGTGTGGAATATTTAAGTTTGCAAAGCAAAGCTATACCTTTTATAGCCTATTCATCCTTCCCATATGTATGACCATATTTGAAGCATTAACCTAAGGTTGGTTGCAGTAAATCTGTTAAATCATAATTCATAAAGCTCCGGTTACCAGAGAAAAGTTATAATGGGCATATCGTTATATTATATGTTGTGTTCTTAGGTCTGACTAGACAACCTGTGCCTTGGTGGGTCATCATTTCAGAGGTATTTCCTTAGCAGAATGCCTTCAACAACAGTTTCTAATGTAGTGCCTTCACTTGAAAAGCTGTATGTGCCTTGAAAACAGCTGAGGTTGATTGTATCAGAGTCAGACAGTCAAATATCAGCATAGAAAAAGACATTTTGTATTACATTATAAACTTGGATTTTGGATACATTCTGTAAGTTAGTCCATTTGAGGTACCTTGGTTCAAAAGGTTTTGCCCTATGGTGCACTGTTTCATTCAGTTAAAGATTACAGGAATGAGAGTTTCATAGATAGACGGACGGATGGACAGACAGACAGGACAGACAAGACAGACTTGCTACATGCAGAATAACGCAAACAACTGAGATAGGATTCTGCTCCAGTAAACCCACAACTACAAGAGTTGATGAGAAAAATAGTAAGAGATAGTACAGCTAGAACTGACTGCAAAGGAATAAAAAGAAATTAAGCAAATGCAAATAGAGATAGAGTTCCTGCCTTACCCTTAGATTGATTTAGGAATTTTTCTGACATATTCCTCCGTGCACCTCCCAGCTGTCAATATTTGAACACATTGTTTTGTGTTTCCTTACCAAAGGGATTCTTTCTACCTAAAAAAAGCATAATATATTTATAGGTAAGACCCGAATTCCAAATTTTTGAAAAATATTGTGCTATGAAGCTAGGCAGAGATTTTTCCAAACCCATGTCTTTCCAGATATTTTGCTCTTACAATTCCCCTTTTACTTGATTTTGTGGTATGCCAGTTGAGGTTAGACTCTCTTTCATTTCTGTCCTATGAAAAATGATAAAGTAACCATTCTCAGGGAAATATAATGACCCCAAATGAGACAAAATCAAGTTCTTTTTAAAGTAGGGTTAGTCAACTTGGAGATTTTCAAGTGATTTGGGTTTCAGTTTCCATTCAGCTTAACCAGTTTATCAAATAGAAGTGCACTGTGAAAATTGGGAGGGGGACATGACATTGTCTAGCCCCAATCTAGAATTTGCTTCAGTGTAGTTACAAAATAGACTTTACTAGCTCATTTGAAAAAATAGTTATGTTAAACTGAGTCATCTAGTCTATTCCCAATATTTGTATCAGGCTTTATCTTTTAAGCAACTGTCATGAAATGAATAAAGTAACTTAAATGTGTGAGAGAACTGCTACTATTGGGAGTGCTAAAAGTGTTTGCTAAACAGTTCTCTGGCTTTCTATTTGTGGATGGTGGCAGTAATTTTCAGTGAAATTATTGTTTCCATAGAAACAGTATGTTTATGCTACTTGCTCTTTAATCCACTGTGGGGAGCTACTGTCTCATGTTTGAGACACGCCAAGTATTAAATGTTACGCAAAACTCTGCTAAAATACAGAGCACATTTTTGTTTATTTTAATGTTAACCTTATTTGTGGAAAATTAAGGCAAGATACTATTAAAAGCATTTAAAATTCAGATCCGATAACAAATACAAAATATAGATAGATGGTATAAATATCCAGACATGCTACTGATACAAAGTTTCTTGGGGTTGCAGATCACATTTCAGGTTAAAAACAAAATATTTGAGGAAGAAGTATGTTTGTGAAGAGACTTAATAGCAAAACAAAAAAATGGTATGGGAGTCACTCTGTAATTAGGGATAAGTAAGTCTTAAAAAGAAAATTCTAACTTTAGATAGTTCAGATCTGGGACATAAATTTAACTATTAAGCTTTATTCCATATTTCATTGGCATACAAACCTTTAGCTAAAAAGATACAACGTTCTCATTAATTTAAATTTCTTAAGTCGAGTCAAATATTATTAACAAATTCAGAATAGGCAATAATGGGTTTCTATTTCACAGAGCAAGGGCCATAAACCATGGAAATGGGAAGCTGTGTTTGTAGGGGAAAAAATCTAGTTTTATTCCATCCAATTTAGCTGCCATTCTGTTGTGTATATCAGTTTGATGAACAAAATTAGTGAAAAAGAAGTTTATTTTTCATTATGGAACAAAAAATGAATAATAGATTGATCAAGCTTTCCTTCCATCTTTATTTTTTTATGTCCCCTGCAAATAAAAGCCCCGAACCTAGGTATATTTGTATCATTGAAGTATTTTTGCAACTTTTTGCTTAAGTGTATAATGATGTATACATTCTATATTATCACAATAATATACATTCTAATAAAATCACAATAGTAACTGGAAGATTATTGTGATAGCTAATTAGATATTATAGCCAATTTTTAAAGAAAATGTTGTGTGGCTTATTTTTTCCATGGACATTTTCCAACCAAGTTAGAGTATTTGCATTGGAAAATGTATGGTCGAGACTCAAATGTATCCTGTGGAAATTATCATTTCCTAAGTACAATAGTCCTTTGCCTAAACATTTCCCAATTTAAAAAAATCTGGAAAAGCCATGGTTTAAATTTGCAAGCGGTGTGGGGCTCTATAGAGTCTTCTTCCATCCAAAGAGCCTTAATAATGTGGATGTGTGTATCTATTTATTTTTGTTACAAAATATTGGAAAAAAGCAGGGATTGAGGTTGATACAAATTGGTAGGGTATGTGTGTCCTCCATTTGGCTGAGACTGGAATTTATTAATGGACATTATATATTATTGTTGTGCCTTGTAATTTAAAGTGACTGAAGGAATTAGACTATAGTTGTCCAATCTTTTGACTTCCTTGGGCCACATTGAGTGAAGAAGAATTGTCTTGGGCCGTATATAAAATAAATAAAACAGTTAATATATATAAATAACAACCTTTACTTTTTAATATTTTTATTTATCCTGTGGGGCCACATTATGAGCTGTCAAGGGCCACATGCAGCTGTGAACCATGGGTTGAGCACACCTGGGTTAGATTATGATGAAAACCTTGGCTTCTATGAAAACAGAAAAGCACTTTTTCTTTGAAATATCCTGTAACAATTTACATTATTCTTCATATTAAGCATTATTTCAAATAGCCTTTTGGTGAATATGTTGGTAATGGGCCTGGGTTTTTTATATTGTATCTGTTATAAGATTTTGTTATTCTTTATTCTACTAATTGTATGGATAGTTTAGTTTAATTTTGACTCGTACCCTCCTAGTATTTTCATTTGCTGCTGTGCGCCCGGTATTAATTAAATAAAATTTCTCAGGATTATCACCTATTTTATTGGATATTATGCAGAATAATAAAATATCATCTGCTATTACAGACATTTTTTCACAGTTCCATTCCATGTGACTACTGAAGTCCTCCCTATCTTATCAGTATTTTCTAAGTTGTATGTTTCATATCCCACATTTCTATTCAAATCACTATTATTTTATACATTGGATAAGTAGTGTTAATCTCAGTAACTACATGGATACTATAGATAGAAAGGTTTGATGTTGAGAAGTTCACATGAACTGCTGAGTTGTGTGTTGCTGCTGCTACTCCATCTGTATGAATAGGTGACTTATAGGCTAATCTATGAAAAGTTTCTGCCCCAAGTGAGAATATTGTATTGCTTCAGAAGATATTGGTTCTATGAAACAGTATATATAAATGTGATACAAGGCATATTATACATTTGAGTGAGGCTAGATTGAGAGGAATTTTTTGAGGTAGTCTTTTAATTGTAATGTAAATATTTTAGGGGTTCTGCTCTATAGTTTCTGCCTTTCTTATTTCAATGTCCTCCATTTTAGGAGTCATGATAAGGGAACCCTGAGTCCAAACATGGAGCATGGCAATTGCTGTTTGCTACCCTTGACCAAATGCACTACTTATCAGCCTATTAAGAAAGGAAGTAAAGTACTGCATAGAGAACTAATAATTGAGCCTTTGTCTCTGATAAAGAGCTTGCTTTTATGTATTAAATGACAGCTGGGAATTAATGCTGTTTGGAAAAGGTGAAACCTCATTCTAAAAACCTCCATAGATATGTAATTGCTATTGATATAATAAATACAGACCTGGGCATTTTATGGCCTGTGGGCCACATCCAGCCTGGAGGCTATCCATATCTGGCTCACACAGTTGGCGGGGGTCTCATCAGATAGAGCAGTGGGTAGGTGGGGTGGGGTGGAGTCAGCAGTCCTCCACAACAGTCCCTGTGGCCCCTTGGGAAAATTAATTGCCCACCACTAATATATACATTTCATATTTAAGATGTAGTGTTGTGTTTTTGTCTCTTCATTGTCTATAAACTTTCTAAAGCTGTTCATACTGGGAAATTCCCTAGACATGCATCTTTTCTAATACATCATAATTTTCTTTTGTTTTAAATTCCTAGGCATTCTAAAATCAAATTAATATGACTGTGCAACAGGAGAGGAGGCAGGCTTAACTGCTCTCCTATCTGGGCTCATGGACACTAAGATTACAAATAGAATATGTGTAGTTAGCAAAGGCATGAAACTTAATATAAAATTTAAATAATTAATTAGATTTAGATCCTGAGTTGCTGTGCATGAGTGAGTGAGTTTGTAAAATCTTTAGCACTTTTTTTCTTAATTAGTGATGTTGGATCAAAACCTAATGTAGCATGAAGCATTTCTAACCACCAACATGCTAGATTTTTGTCAATCCATTTATTATTCATGTGTGCATATAAACTGAAAGAGAGATGTTTCCTAAAGTTGTCAGATCCTCCAAAACAGAGATCAGCATTTGTTGGGTGTGGCATTTGAGCATGCAAATGTACTTTTGTTAGTGCAATGCCATTATTAGATACAGGCTAAACTTCCATAAACTGAAAATAGAATATTAGCAATTACCATTGTGAGGTAAGAGATACCTGCTAGCTCTTCCTCCTAGCAATATCCTTTGTATAATAGTTAAATATGTAGACTCTTACAAAATATAGTAATATTTCTGCTGCATTAGATCAAAGATCTATCATTTCACAGTATATTTTCCCAGTGGCCATTCACATGCTTATCAGAACCCTGCAAGCAAGGCATGAAGGTAGTAGGACTATTCTACCAGTTGCACATCAACCACTACTGATTAGAGGTATATGTCTTGATGAACAGCCTGATATGGATCTATGGGCTTCCCACATTTTATGTAAATATTAGGATAAGTTTTTAAATAATGTAACAATGGAAAAAAGCAATTCTATTTTTGTAACATTGTATTTAAATCGGTTTTCTTTCACTTTAATTAGATCAGATTACTTATATACTTTACATGCATTTTACTGTATTAACTGGAGTAAAAAAACAAATCACAGTAATGTATTATACATTTAAAAGATTAAAATTTTTGAAAAATATTAGTACAATTGGCATTTTAAAATTCAAGAAATTGCACACTCCCTATAGATTGTGAATACTGATTTCTCCTTCCTTTTGTGGCCTTTGAAAAAGTTTCTGTAGAGATTGCAGAATTGACTGGAATTGCAAAATTTTACAACTGTTTTAATATTTTTCCCATCATGGGAGATTAAGTCTGAATCCATTCCTAATTCAGTAGCCTTCAAAACATGCCTATAAGATAGACCATTAGTTTTAGTCCCCATTTGAGGAAAGAATACTGCTGCCAAGGGAATGTACAGTATATACTTGAATTGAATGAATTTGCAGAATTGAACTTCTCAACTAGATTACTGTTTTGTCTAACTAGTTTAGTAGTATTAGTTCTGGTTGTGATTTCTTTTTGAAGTGCTAGGCAGAGGTCTTTCCCTTTCTGCAAAGATTACTTTTTGAAATAAGTTATATCTCGAACTTCAACTTTGGAATATACGTTTTCTATTCCACTGTATCATGGCTTGTAGCAAAACATCTTACCTTAACCGCTTGGTAAGTATGTTGCTGAAATGAAGTTTGGACCAAGAACATTTCAACTGATGCTCTTAGTAAGCATTTTTCAGCAACCTTTCACAATATTTGTGTGCATACTTTGACCAGGATATATAATAACTGATAACGTCTTCCCCTGTATGTGAAGTTTGGAAAACTGGCAACTTTAATGTACAATTGATAGTCAATTTTCTTTTCGTTTGTCTTCAGTGCCACCTGGAGTGATACAAAATGGAGCTCGCATTCTGAGTAGAGGAATTTTCCCAGGAGTTAGACCACTGCCAATAAACCCTATTGGAAACATGGCTGCAGCAGTAAGGTAAGAATTCTCAAGTGCAATATCAGTAGCACTACACTTAATTGCACAATGGACTCAGTTGGATCTCCAATGTAATTTGTATTATGTCCCCAAGATTATACTCTCTGTGAAAGCCAAGAAAACTAAGAATCTTCAAATAAAAACTCTAAAAGGGCTCTAATATATTTTTAATTGATTTAGTACATTTGGAGGCATGTAAACGTGACTTAGACTCTTCAATTTATTTTCAGGTAGACCATGAGAAGACATTTCTCTGTGACATTAAACACCTGACATAAGAATCAATGTTCAGATTCATACACAATATTCACCTACTTAAGTTTGTTCCTATTTGCCTATTTTACCATTTCAATAGTCAAATCTAATTAAGAAGATAGCAGTCCCATGATCTATGTGACTATAACGTTATTTGTGTACAAATGACTTCTTTGGTTGCAGCATGTGAAAATACAGAATTTATATTTTAACTGTTACTGAAATTCTCCCAGATTATACAGTATATGTTTCTAATGCAATGCATTTTGCAGTTGTAACTTGCTTAAGCCATTTATAATTTGTTCCTTTTGCACATAGTATTTGAATGAATAGATTATGTAGCCAGTTTTTGTAACCATTTTATGTTTGGGTGTCCAAATCAAGTTACAATAGATTGAGATTATTTTAATAACGTGCATTACTCAAAAGTAAAACCAAGAGAAATTCATCATTTGACACAAAACATAATGGAGATCATGCCATTAAATTTCCTGTTGTCTTTTAAGCTTAACTACCTAAATAGATCTTTTGTTACAGACTAATCTGTAAATGGAAGTACAGTAGTTTGTGAATCATCATTGTCTGGCACTAAAATTACACAATGGAACATAGTACTTCCATAGTAACTCTTCATTTTATTCACACTTTTCTTTATCATTTGCCACCAACATTTTTTTCTTCAGCTTCTTTTTTAGAAAGACAAATTACTTCCTTAACTGCAAAATCAATACTAAGAATGACTTCAAAACAGAGTTATAGTTAGCAGTCTTAAGACGTTACGACATCCCTAAATCCCCTGCTTTTGAACATCTGAACTTCCTCTCTGTCCATGAGTTTTGAACAAATGCAGCACAGATTCATGTTATTCTAAAGTAAGAAACATGTGTTCTGTCCCAGCCTACGTACATCCTCGTTACTTCACAAAGACAACACCTCTTTTAACAGTAGACTGGAAAATAAACCGTTTTTATTTGAGTTACAGACCTGATAATTGTCCCAGAAAACAAAAGCAACAGAACACTTTTCCAATGGAGACCTTGTCCAAAAGCAAAACGGAGCACGAGTCAAACAGGAAATAACTCACAGGCAAAATAAACAGACCATGATCTCTTGACTCTGAAGTTCTTTGCAAATGATTGCCTCCAGCAATCAGCCCTGCCCACACATTCCCTTTTTGTTACGCAGTCCCCAAGGCGTGGCTTCTCACTGCTTTCTCTTCCTCCCCTGGAGTTGCCCCATTGCCTCCCTCTGTCCTACTTGTGTGACCTGTCTACATTTACGAGCATCTCTGAGATCTTACAGCTGTGCTTCCTCCAAGTCCGACTCAGCTTCCCAGCAAGCTGGCTCTGGACCAGCCTCTTCATTAATTTGTTAAGTCCTGCAGCTCATCAGAGCCTCCCTCCGACTCTTATGGCTCTCCAGGCCCCTCCTCCTCCTCCTCTGATTCCCCAGACTCAACTACCGGGATCACAGGCTGGCACGGAATCACAACAACACATGGAAATTGTATTAAAATCCCTAAAATAACAGACTGCAGTTAAACGTTGCAAAACCCTCTCCAACTCCTCCCAATCCTGATCACATATATAACATTTCCACTCTCATTCTGAAGCAACCAGCCCACCCTCCCAAATGTAAATATAGTGACCCATTATGACCAAAGAGTTGTCCACTCCTGCTTTAAAGTGTGCAACCTGAAACTGAAGAGCCATGTGGAGCCCTCATGCTATGTAGAATCATAAAGTTGGAAGGAGTAATTCAATTTATTGAGTCAAATTCCCTGCTTATTGGAGTTACCAAAGCATTCTTGAAAGATGGTTGCCTAGATGGGTTTGAACGTGGTGTAGCCAGTTAAAGAGGAGCCTACCATCTGAAAATGAAAGTAATAAAGGAGAATTTTTGAAGCTCAGGTTTGATGTGGGGGATCCTTGGTGCTCTCTGGGCTTGCTTGTTTTCTTGCAGACGTTTCGTTACCCAAACTAGATAACATCATCAGTGCAGAAAATGAAATTAGAGATGACTTTCAAGAAAGTGAAAGACTAGATAAAAGAGTGACTTACAGAATAGATGACACAGTGCAGAGACTGAAGAAAGAAACTCAAAATAATCCCACCTTGATTTTGTTTATTATAAAATTGGAGGAAAAAAAACAGTGGAAGAATCCAGTTACTATATGCTGTTACTATAAGCTACAACAACAAAAAGCTGCATTCCAGGAATCTATGCAATGTTGATGTCTTAACTGACCTAAACTTCAGAACTCTGGGATCAGCTGTATGGACAGTTGGGTATCCTATCAAAAAATCTCTTATTGTTAAGACTTGGGGGGGAGATCAGCTAGAATTTCCCTTCTCATAACTTAAATCCATTAATTTGTGTTCTGTAGTATAGAACAAGAGAGAGCAGATCTTGTTCTTCTCCTGTGACTTTCTTCAGTTATCTGAAAAGTGCTGAAGTTTTATCTCCCCTCATTCTTCCTCTTTGGGTCTAACACTTCTTTCCCCCCCCCCCACACACATGCTTCTTCAAATTCTTTTCAAAGGACAGTTTCTAGTCCCCTAATCATCCATGTTGCAATTTTCTGAACTTTTCCCATTTCTCTAACTGCTTCTTAAAGTATGAGGACAGAACTGAACATAGTACCTGAAATAGGGCCTGTCCAAAGTAGAATAAAATAAAATTTCATGTTAATTGGAAACCATACTTTTGTCAATATTTATGTTTTCATGTATATACTGTCTTTATGCCGGAAGAACATCAGGCTTAGTCTTCTCATGCATATTGGAGTTCGTAGGATAGAAGCTGAAAAGGAAGGAGTGAAAATAAAGGAGCAAAACTGAATGCATAGAAAGTAGAATAAATGAGATAAACTTTTATAAATTATCTTTCCATTGCCCAGAACTTGGCAAATTGACAAAGAAAAAATACTGCTGATATTCAGCCTCTTGTCAGTTTTCTGATAGGAATATTTTCCTGCATATGCTTTACTAGGTAGGACCACGTAATCACTCTTGATTGATTAAGTGCCATCAACTTGTTTTAACTTCTAGTGACTGCATCGATTTTCTCCTCAATTATCTATCCGTAACCTGGTCTTTCAGATTTTCCAACAATGTACTCATCACCACTGTAACTGACTCAATCCATCTTACTGCTACTTGTCCTCTTCTCGTTCCTTCCACCTTTCTCAATATTAGAGCCTTTTCCAAAGAACTAGATCTTCACATAATGTGTCCAATGTAGGATAATTGAGCCTGATCATTTGGACCTTGAAGGGGAACTCTGAGGTTTCTTTTCTTGACCATCCACAGTATTCTCAGGAATCTTCTCCAACTCCAAAATTCAACAGTGTCAATACTCTTCCTATCTTGTTTCTTCAGCATCTAACTTTCACTTCCATAAGTATGGCTTGTACAGTTCTGATCATTGTAGGAATAGGTGTATCACAGCATTTGAATATCTATTCAAGGTCTCCATGGCTGCTCTCTCAAGTGCTAGTCTTATCTGTTGTTTCTTTACTGTTGATGGTTGATCCTAAAAGACAGAAACAATATATCTCTTCAGTATTTTCATTGTCAATTCTAAGGTTGGTTGTTTTATCTATTGTTATTAGTTTCTCTGCTTTATATTTAATTCCAGTACTATTTTTTTCCATTGCTGCTTAATTTTTATTACTAGAACATGCAGATCCTTTGCATTTTTATCTATCAAAGTAGTATCCTAAGCATAGCACATTCTTTTTCTTCCAATCCAGCTTCCTTTAATATACAATTTGTTCAGCATATAGGTCAGTGGTGGCGAACCTATGGCACAGGTGCCAGAGGCGGCACTCAGAGCCCTCTCTGTGGGCACGCGCGCCGTCACCCCAGTCCTAGGCCTTCAGCTGGGTTTTATAAAATCTTTTCGCTTTAGGCCTCCGCCGTGTACAAAAAAAAAAGGTTCAATCAATCAGTCAATTTCAACTTCTCACAGGAAAAAAAAGATCTTGCAAAGTTGGAATTGATTGATTGAACTTTTTAGTCCCACCCAGTCTGTCGTTACCACATAGCCACACCCACCCAATTGGCCATGCCCACCCGGCACCCGATGATGCATAAGTGGGTTTTGGGTTGCAGTTTGGGCACTCGGTCTCTAAAAGGTTTGCCATGACTGTTTAGGGTGACCCGTTCCCTACTTAACGTTCGGGAAGCCGGGGAGCCCTTACAGGGTAGGACGGAGGAATTCGTGCAGTTCCTATCAGACAAAATCGCTTGGATTCGGACAGACCTAGACTCCAATTGGGCAGGGCCTTCTGAGATGACTGGGGCAGGTCTTAGCCCAGTTTTATGGGATGAATCTGAGTCTGTGACCGCTGAGGATGTTGACAGAGCGGTGGGAGCGATGAGCGCCTCCACTTGTTTATTGGACCCGTGTCCTTCCTGGTTGGTCTCGGCTGCCAAAGAGGTGACACGAGGCTGGCTCCAGGTGTTGATCAACGCTTTGTTGAGGGAGGGGTCTTTCCTGCAATCCTTGAAGGAAGCGGTTGTGAGGCCCCTTCTCAAGAAGCCTACGCTGGGTGGTCGTGCAGAAATATAAAAGCTTTTTGGATTAAGATATGGTGGAATATTCAGAGAATTTTTAGAAGGAGGGTAAAATTTATTCCACAATTATTTTTATTAGGTATAGTTACTGATTGTGATACAAAGGAGGTTATATTGATGTTGAACTTGATCACAGCCGCAAGGCTGTTAGTAGGACAATATTGGAAGAAGGAATCTTTGCCTACTTTGCAGGAATGGTTTCTTAAAGTGTCTTATTTGGCGGAAATGGCAAAGATTTCGGCTTTCTTAAAAGAACAATCGCAAGAGAAATTTCTTGCTGTTTGGGATAAATGGATAAAGTTTATACAATTTAAATTGGATATAAAAAAATATCATCTAGCTTTTTTATAACTTTTATTTTTATATATATATATATATATATTTAGTGTTATATTCTTTTTTTCATATAATTTTTTTAACTTTTTTTAATTAAACCTATATTCTGCTCTGGGAAGCTCCAGGGGGGGAGGGAGTGGGGGGTTTGGGGAGGGTTGGGGAAGGGTTGTTTTGTTTTGTTTTGCTTTGTTTTTGTATTGTATTGTATTGTGTTTTTTTGTCTTTTTGTAAAAATTTATAAAAATTTTTAATAAAAAAAAAAAAGAAGCCTACCCTGGACCCGGCTGACTTAAATAACTCCTATCTCCCCTTTTTGGGGAAGGTTGTAGAGAGAGTGATGGCGCTCCAGCTCCGACATCTCTGGATGAAGCGGATTATCTAGACCCTTTTCAATCTGGCTTCAGGCCCGGCTTCAGCACAGAAACTGCTTTGGTCGCGCTGATGGATGATCTCTGGCGGGCCCGAGACAGGGGTTATTCCTCTGTCTTGGTGCTACTTGACCTCTCAGCGGCTTTTGATACCATCGATCATGGTATCCTTTTGCGACGACTTGAAGGGGTGGGAGTGGGAGGCACCGTTTTACGGTGGTTCTCTTCCTACCTCTCTGGCCGGTCGCAATCGGTATTGGTGGGAGGGCAGAGGTCAACCCCGAGGCCCCTTGAATGCGGCGTGCCGCAGGGGTCAGTCCTCTCCCCCCTCCTATTTAACATTTACATGAAGCCGCTGGGTGAGATCATCAGACAGCACGGGGTGAGGTTTCATCAGTATGCTGATGATACCCAGCTATATATCTCCTCCCCTGCTCTCTCAGTGAAGCGGCTGATGTGATGGGCTGTTGCCTTGAAGCCGTGAGGGTCTGAGTGGGGGTTAACAGACTCAGGCTCAATCCTGACAAGACCAAGTGGCTTTGGATGTTGCCTCCCAAGGATCATGTCAACTGTCCAGTGTTGACTCTAGCGGGGGAAAATATACCCCCTTTGGAGCGGGTTCGCAACTTGGGTGTCCTCCTTGATCCACAGCTGAATTTGGAACATCATTTGATGGCTGTGGCTGGGAGGACCTTTGCACAAGTTCGTCTGTTGCACCAGTTGCGACCCTACCTGGACCGGGAGGCTCTCCTTACAGTCACTCATGCCCTTGTCACCTCACGTTTGGACTACTGCAATGCGCTCTACATGGGGCTACCCTTGAAAAGTATTTGGAGACTACAGTTGGTCCAGAATGCAGCCGCGCGAGTGATAGTTGGTGCTCCTCGATACACCCACGTTACACCTATCCTCCGTGAGCGCACTGGTTGCCTATTGGTCTCCGGGTCCAATTCAAGGTGTTGGTTATTACCTTTAAAGCCTTATATGGCTCAGGGCCAGGCTATTTGCGAAACCGCCTACTACCTCATAGTTCTCTTCGTCCGGTTAGATCCCACAGGCTGGGCCTCCTTCGGGTCCCGTCGGCTAAGCAGTGCCATTTGGTGGGGCCGTGGAGGAGGGCTTTCTCTGTGATGGTGCCCACGTCTTGGAACCAGCTCCCCCCGGAGATTAGGACCGCTCCCACACTGTTGGTTTTCCGCAAGCTGCTTAAGACCTAGCTTTTCCGGCAGGCCTGGGGTTTATAAAATCTGACCCCTGAATGACTGTTATTGTACTGTTTGTTTTGTTATGTTTTATGTTGTTTTTATTGTTAGCCACCCAGAGTCCTGCAGGAGTGGGGCGGTTTATAAATTTTAAAAATAAAATAAAATAAATAAAAATATAGGTTGAACAAACAAGAGGATAGTATATAGCCTTGTCCATTCTTTGCCAACATGAAGCCAGTCTGTTTCACCATGTTTTTGCCCCTACCATGGTTTCCTGAACTGTATATAAAGCTCAAAAATTACATCAATTATGACAGCATAATAAAAATGCATACATACAGGAAAAACCGTATGATAATTTTCATCCTATGAAGACTTTCTCATAAGAAAAGAGCTAAGTATAGCAACTAATGTATTTGTTTAAGGCATTTAATGCCAAAAAGAAATCTTATCATAGCTTGAAACATAGAAATATAGAAAATTGATGGCAGAAAACTTCCTAGTGGTCTTCAAGTGTGCCCTTCAAATTTATTTGCTTTTTGTTTTCTTTTAAATTTTGTGTTATATTTATTATTTTGTATTTTATTTATTTATTATTTATTTTTAATTTTCATCGGGTGATGAACATGTGTTCAAAACTTGTTTAAACTCAGTTACTGATGATTAACTCACTATCTCTCCTGGAAGTTGGTTCCAAGCTTCTGCTCTTTCTGTGAAGTAATACTTTCTAACATTACTTTTTAACTTACCTCCTCTCAGCTTGAGGTTATGCCCCCGTGTTCTTGATTTATGTTTAATATTGATAATACTGCCCTCTAGAACCTTAATCACATCCTTAATATATTTACAGGTTTCAAGTATCTGTAGTCCTAATGTTTTAAAAAAAAATCAGTTCCGATTTTTTTTCTGCAGTTCCTATGTGAATCATGGAAAAGATATAAGGCCTTAGCTGCTGCCTGGAGTGGGCATTGATGTGGGCCTTGGATCAAAATATTCCTTTTCAACCTCTCACAGTACATTAATCCTATACTTCGTTTGAGGAAACTTTCTTAGTTTGTGAAGGCCTCCTGGGATGTAGTACTCCATGTAGTAGTGTTGGTTTATTTAAGGTAGAGGTTAGTTCCACCAATCTTGAAGGAGACAGTAGTATATCTCTTCCTTAAGCAACCATCACTAGATCCAGCACTTCTAAATAATTTTTATTCATTCCCCAACTTCCGTTTTTAGTGGTCAGATTACACTTCAGTGAGCCCTGGAGAAAACAAGTTATTCGGACTCAGATCAATCAAGATTCACACTAGGTCACAGTATGGAGATAGCATTCGTTGCACTTGTGGATGATCTCTGATAGAACATGGGCAGAGGTGCTATAACTCTCTCAGCTCTTTTTGATCTCTCTTTTTGATATCATTAGTGAACAAATGATGGGAAATTTTACAATTCAAATTAGAGCAGAAATGAAAAAGATTTTGGAAGAAAATAATAAGATTTTGAGGCAAGACATAGTTTTGGCTCTAAAAGGAGTTGCTTCTGTTCTTGAAAAGTTGAATTCCCATGTGGAAGAAGTAGCTGAAAAAGTGGAATTAATGGAGGGGAAAATTGAAAGTATGGAAAAAGAAATGGAAAACGAGATTCTTATGCTTCAATATGGTCAAATGGAATACGCCTTAAGAATTAGGGGCTTGGAAGAGTCCTTGCAGGAAGATCTGAAAGAGATGGTTGCAAAGGACTTTGCTGTAATTTTGAATAAAGAAAAAGAAGGAATACTTAGTGAAATTGAAAAACTATTTAGAGTTAACTCTGCGGTGGCAGTACAAAAGAATTTGCCAAGAGATGTGGTAATTTACTTTGGGAAGAAATCTTTACGCAATGAAATTATACAAGCTTTTTATAAGAAGAGATTTCAAATTGCTTCACAAGATGTTATAATTTTAAAGGAGATCCCATCAAAAATTTTAAGAAGAAGAAAGGAGTTTGCCTTTTTAGCAAATGAACTTAAAATGAGACGAATTTCGTTTAGATGGGATGTTCCGATTGGAATGGTGGTGAATTACCTGGGAATATGTTATAGACTTAATACTGTTTCTCAAGCAAAAGATTTTTATACTTCAGTATTGGGGGCATATCCATCTCCATCTATTAAGTTCAAGACTTTGGAAGAAATGGATGTAGAATTACAGTTTGAAGACTCTAAAATTGGGCAACCCCTGTTTAAGAGATCTCAACATGTTCAGATTGAGGAGCAGGAGACAACTTGTGTAGCACAAAACTGTAAAGAAAAGCAGCAACTGAAGAAGAGTAATGAAATTTCACATCTAGTGATTGCTGAATCTGCGGGAGAAGCAAGACCTATAAATCCTTTGGAGCAATCTTCAAGGATGGAAGGGTCATCTGAGACGAAAAAGGGGAAATTTCAGCCTGAGGGGCGTCAACAAGTTGAGAGGAAGGGGCAGAGGAAAATCTGTGCAACATATAATTGTAAAGAAAAAGACCAACAGAATAAGGAGCTTAAGGAATCCCCACATGTACTGGCTTCTGAGTCGTTGGGAGACTCAGAAAATTTGGAGCAGCTTTTGAGGACAGATCCTAAAGCATTTGTTTTAAGCTTTATAACGAAAATGAATAATCGAGGCTGATAATAATAATATCAGTATGATAATGAATGGAGAATCAAAATGGACAATTGAGATTGATAAGGACTGGGTTTTTTGTGGTTGCAACTTGTTATTGATGAAGATTTGAATATCTATTGTGTTTATGGTGGATGGAATTTGTTATAGTGTTTTTTGTGGGTGGAATTTGCTATAAACTGTCTACTTTGGATGGAATCTGATAAGATTTAAATGAGTATAAAGGTGTCTTTTTTTTTTTTTTTAAGTTTTAAGTAATGTATAAATTTGTGTTCTGGGGGAGTTTATGAAAATGATAATAATATTTATGATATTAGAAGGATTGGAGTATATTACAATGTGTTTAGTGTTTGGGTGGGGTTTTTAACGTTTAAAGTTTTAAGTAATGTTTAGATTTGTGTTTTTGATTGACTATAATTTGTTTGTTCTAATGTTTCAAGTTCTGATTGTTTAAATTTGTGTTTTGGAGGGACTATAACTTGTTGAACTAAATGTATTTAGATTTGCTTATGATTTATGCTAGACTTTATATGGTAGTTATAGATGTTTAAAGAAAGCAGTGTTTAAAATTGTGTCTTGGAAGAAACTTATGTAGAAGGATGGATAATATTATAAGTAAGATTAGAAGATTTTTAGAGTATATTATAATGTGTTTATTATTATTTTCTAGAAATAATTCATTTAATTTAAGGTACTTAGGATGGTTTAGGATTTATAGGTGTTTTAAGTTTTATATGTGTTTTAAGTTCTTTTTCTTTTTTTTCTTTTGAAACATTTTGGATAAGCCTGTAATCAACTCTGGAAGGTTCAGGGGAGGGTTAGGGAGGTTTGGGGAGTTGGGGGAGGGTATGGGTGGGTGGGTGGGTTTGGGGAGGGGATTTATTTTGTAAAATGTTAAAAATTCTCAATAAAAAAAAAAAAAAATACTGCCCTCTAGAACCTTAATCACATCCTTAATATATTTACAGGTTTCAAGTATCTGTAGTCCTAATGTTTTAAAAAAAAATCAGTTCCGATTTTTTTTCTGCAGTTCCTATGTGAATCATGGAAAAGATATAAGGCCTTAGCTGCTGCCTGGAGTGGGCATTGATGTGGGCCTTGGATCAAAATATTCCTTTTCAACCTCTCACAGTACATTAATCCTATACTTCGTTTGAGGAAACTTTCTTAGTTTGTGAAGGCCTCCTGGGATGTAGTACTCCATGTAGTAGTGTTGGTTTATTTAAGGTAGAGGTTAGTTCCACCAATCTTGAAGGAGACAGTAGTATATCTCTTCCTTAAGCAACCATCACTAGATCCAGCACTTCTAAATAATTTTTATTCATTCCCCAACTTCCGTTTTTAGTGGTCAGATTACACTTCAGTGAGCCCTGGAGAAAACAAGTTATTCGGACTCAGATCAATCAAGATTCACACTAGGTCACAGTATGGAGATAGCATTCGTTGCACTTGTGGATGATCTCTGATAGAACATGGGC